>NC_091979.1:168325476-168651949 GCF_044704955.1 Pristiophorus japonicus | reverse complement strand
GGAAGGAGAAGGGGGGGGGTGGAAGGAGAAGGGGGGTGGAAGGAGAAGGGGGGTGGAAGGAGAAGGGGGGGGTGGAAGGAGAAGGGGGAGGTGGAAGGAGAAGGGGGGGTGGAAGGAGAAGGGGGGTGGAAGGAGAAGGGGGGGTGGAAGGAGAAGGGGGGGTGGAAGGAGAAGGGGGGTGGAAGGAGAAGGGGGGGTGGAAGGAGAAGGGGGGGGTGGAAGGAGAAGGGGGGGTGGAAGGAGAAGGGGGGGTGGAAGGAGAAGGGGGGGGTGGAAGGAGAAGGGGGGGGTGGAAGGAGAAGGGGGGGGTGGAAGGAGAAGGGGGGGTGGAAGGAGAAGGGGGGGGTGGAAGGAGAAGGGGGGGGTGGAAGGAGAAGGGGGGGTGGAAGGAGAAGGGGGGGTGGAAGGAGAAGGGGGGGTGGAAGGAGAAGGGGGGGGTGGAAGGAGAAGGGGGGTGGAAGGAGAAGGGGGGTGGAAGGAGAAGGGGGGGGTGGAAGGAGAAGGGGGGGTGGAAGGAGAAGGGGGGGTGGAAGGAGAAGGGGGGGTGGAAGGAGAAGGGGGGGTGGAAGGAGAAGGGGGGGGTGGAAGGAGAAGGGGGGTGGAAGGAGAAGGGGGGGTGGAAGGAGAAGGGGGGGTGGAAGAGAAGGGGTGTGGAAGGAGAAGGAGAAGGGGGGGGGAAGGAGAAGGGGGGTGGAAGGAGAAGGGGGGGTGGAAGGAGAAGGGGGGGTGGAAGGAGAAGGGGGGGTGGAAGGAGAAGGGGGGGTGGAAGGAGAAGGGGGGGTGGAAGGAGAAGGGGGGGGTGGAAGGAGAAGGGGGGGTGGAAGGAGAAGGGGGTGTGGAAGGAGAAGGGGGTGTGGAAGGAGAAGGGGGGTGGAAGGAGAAGGGGGGTGGAAGGAGAAGGGGGGGTAGAAGGAGAAGGGGGGGTGGAAGGAGAAGGGGGGAAGGAAGGAGAAGGGGGGAAGGAAGGAGAAGGGGGTGTGGAAGGAGAAGGGGGTGTGGAAGGAGAAGGGGGTGTGGAAGGAGAAGGGGGGGTGGAAGGAGAAGGGGGGGTGGAAGGAGAAGGGGGGAAGGAAGGAGAAGGGGGGAAGGAAGGAGAAGGGGGGGAAGGAAGGAGAAGGGGGGGAAGGAAGGAGAAGGGGGGGGGGAAGGAGAAGGGGGGGTGGAAGGAAAAGGGGTGGGGGGAAGGAGAAGGAGAAGGGGGTGGGGAAGGAGAAGGGGAGGGGAGGCTGAACGGGCCGGGCCCAGCGGCCGGGCCCAAGACTTCGGGCAGGGCCCGTCCCCAGCACCAGATTTACAGGTAGGTGGCATTGGGTCGGGTCGGGGTCGGGAGCGTGGGTCGGGTCGGGAGGAGCGTAGGTTGGGGTCAGTCCGGGATGGGGGGGGGGGGAAGGTGCGGTCGGGAGCGTGGGTCGGGTCGGGTGTGTGGTGGGAGGGAGTTCGGTTCGGTTCGGGTTGATGGGGGGGGCGGGGTGGGGGGTCGGGTCCGGTCAGGTCCGGGGGAGCAGGAGTCGAGTCGGGTCAGGAGGAAGCAGGAGGAAGCAGGAGCTGGGCATGGGAAGCAGCCTTATTCACGCAGCCCCAGTGAGGCCATTCAGCCAGGGCAAGGGGCTGCGTGCTTTGGGCCCCTCCCACACAGTTTTGGGCGCCTGGAGCTACTGCACATGCGCGCCCATGTGCAGAGGTCCCGGCACTGTTTTCAGCGCAGGGACCTAGCTCCGCCCCCCACAGCTCGTGCTGCGCCACGCCGAGGGCCAGCAGGGAGCCGTAGAATCTGGAAGTTTTTTCTCGGCGCAGCCCAAAACTTGAGCCCATTATCTCCAGTCAAAAGCTGTGTGCTTCACGGGAGCTGGTCCAATGTCCCAGTAGAAATGCAGGAAGAGATAAAGCCGTTGCAACGGCGCAAAAATGAAATGTCTATACAGGCAGACTGCCTTTTGTAGGACAATCGAGTAGTGGTCCCCAGGAAGGGCAGAGACACCTCCATCAATGACTTCCACAGTACCCACCCAGGCATCGTAATGATGAAAGCGATAGCCAGATTCCACGTGTGGTGGCCCGGTATTGATGCGGACTTAGAGTCCTGCGTGCACGGATGTTATACATGCTCGCAGTTAAGTAATGCACCAAGGCAGCCGCCGCTAGTTTTATGGTCTTGGCCCTCCAAACTGTGCTTTAGGGTACACGTCAACTATGCAGGCCCATTCTTGGGTAAAATGTTCCTTGTGGTTGTCGACGCATACTCCAAGTGGATTGAATGTGAGATAATGTCGGCTAGCACGTCCGCTGCCACCACTGAAAACCTGTGGGCCACGTTTGCCACACCCGGCCTACCTGATGTCCTAGTGAGCGACAATGGGCCATGTTTTACCAGTGCTGAGTTCAAAAAATTCATGACCCGTAATGGGATCAAACATGTCACATCTGCCCCTTAAACCAGTGTCTAATGGTCAGGCAGAGAGAGCAGTGCTTGGCTTGAAGAGAGTAACTGAAGTCTCACTGCAGACTCGCCTATCCCAAGTCCTGCTTAGCTACTGCACGAGACCCCACTCACTCACTGGAATCCCACCTGCTGAACTATTCATGGAAAGAGCACTTAAGACAAGGCTCTCGTTAGTTCACCCTGATCTACATGAACAGGTAGAGAGCAGGCGGCTTCAACAAAGTGCATACCATGATAGCGCAATTGTGTCATGGGAGATTGAAATCAATGATACTGTATTTGTATTAAATTATGGACAAGGTCCCAAGTGACTTCCTGGCACTGTCGTGGCCAAAAAGGGGAGTAGGGTGTTTCTGGTCAAACTTTCAAATGGACTCATTCACCGGAAACACTTGGACCAAATCAAACTCAGATTCACGGACTATCCTGAGCAACCCACCTTGGACCCTACCTTTTTTGATCCCCCAACATACACACTAGTGGCAACTGGCACCACAGTTGATCACGAAGCAGAACCCATCATCCACAGCAGCCCAGCAGGGCCCAACACACCAGGCAGCCCAGCAAGACCAGCTGCACAGCAGCCCAGCGAGGGCCCAACAAATGATTCAACAACACCAGCTTTCACACCGAGACGATTAACCAGGGCAAGAAGGGCCCCAGATCGACTCACATTGTAAATAGTTACACTGTTGACTTTTGGGGGCGGGGGGTGCTGTTATATATGTATACTTGTATTTACTCTGTACAGCCACCAGAAGTCTCATTCCCTGGAGTCCCAAGAGATCCCATAATCCCTTGGGAGCACAGGTATTTAAGGAGGCTTCACAGGTTGGAGAGGCACTTGAGACCTGCAATAAAAGACTAGGGTCACACTTTACTTTGAGCTCCGTGTTCAGCCTGACACTTTTTCCATACACTACATAGCTGTTTAAATAGAAGTTGGGGCTAGGGTCATCACTGTATTGCACTACACAGACTCTATCTCTTCCAATGTCAAAGCTGTCGACGATTCTAGAAATGAATTGTTTTATCATAGGAAATGCAGATTCAACCTGGTCAGATCCATCGATTAGGAACACAAAATCTCTCCTCTCCAAGATAAACAAAGAAGTACAGGTATCATATTATTTTGTAAAATAAAAGTACAGAGATGTAAACAGAATATTTAATGTAAAATATTTGCTGCAAATATTATGCTTGGAATATGTAACACAAAAAATTAAAATTAAGAAAGAATTATTTGTTAATGAGTTCACTGCTGACCTTTGCATGTCCCACCATGCTCTTTATATAGCCTTTGAGCTCACTCGTGCAGTCCTATCCCATCTCTGCACTGGCTTTGCTATCATGCCTAAGCTTCAGACTTGCACTTTGTAAAAGGGTTTCTACTCTCTCTCTCTCTCTCTATACCTCTTAAACTTTGATTATAAAATAGGTATTCCTCTATTGTCCCTAGGTAATGTTTAATTCCTATGTGCAGCAAAAAGAAAATGGGGGTACAGATCCTTTGCTCTTTCAAGTCTTCACTCCCACAATGCTGCCCTGGGTATTCCAGGAGTTATCAAAATGGGAGAGTCAGGGCAGGTGCAGGCCCAGTGTTAATGTAATAATGATGCAGGAGGTGGTGTTCCCAACTCTCCTGCCTTACTTTCCTCTGAATGCTACCAAACAGATGGGCATGCTTAAAAAGCTGGGTCATGGAGCTTGAACCAGGACCCTCCACAGATTGGATGGTCTGAGCGATCCTGAGAACACCATGATAGTAGCAGGTAAGATTATTCCCACCCATACCAGCAAAACCGTTGGACCAGTAGAAGCCAGAACGTCCCAGTATCAGCGGCCAACAACATAACTGTAGGCCTTGCTTGCAGGCCTGTAGCTGTTCCCCTGCTTTCAAACCCTGTTCCCAACACAAAGCCCTGCCAAGATCTGTGCCTGTACGAGGTTGGCACCTTGCAAATGGCATGGGCCTAGAAACTTTGAGTGCGATGATGAGTGAGAGTAATGGGGGCTGAAAGGAAAATTAGCCCTCTTTTATATCCTTCTATGCTGTCTCAATTCAGACCTACACTCTCCACCCTTTCTATTTAGATGAACTTTTCAAGACTTTATAGAAGACAGGCACTTTTTGAAGCTATTACACATTTTGGGAGACAGTAGGTCAGTTCATTAGATTTGCTGGCATGTCTGTGCCGTTTACCAGTTTAAAGAGTCGATGCAAAACCTCAGTCTCTGAGGTTTGATGAGGCTGGAGGGAATAAAGCAAGAGATCCTGCTTATAGGGGTCACTCCCGTACTTGGCATTAGCTGGTCATTCTTATTGACTTATTTCCCTTCCTGTGTTAGTTTGCTTTCTCCTCTTGTTCCATAATTTGGGGGAGTGGAGATGGGCTATTTTGAGCAAGTCTTCAAGAAGAGGCCAGAGACTATCAGGCCATATGGTAGTATAGTGGTTATGTTTCTGAACTAGTAATCTAAAGGCCTGGACTAACGATCCAGAGTACACGAGTTCAAATCCCACCATGGCAGATGGGGCATTTAAATTCAGTTAATTAAATAAATCTGGGGAAAAAAGCCAATAACAGTAATGGTGACCATGAAACTACCAGATTGACGTCATAAACCTGATTGGTTTTTAATGTCCTTTAGGGAAGGAAATCTGCCATCCTTTCCTGGTCTGGCCTATATGCAACTCCAGACCCACAGCAATGTACTTAACTCTTAACTGCCCTATGCAGGCCAAGGTGGCGGCTCACCACCACCTTCTCAAGGGCAATTAGGGATGGGCAATAAATGCTGGTCTTTCCAGCGACACCCACATCCCATGAATGAATAAAAAAAACATTGCAAATTTCAAGCTGTGGTTTCTCAGTCCAATCATTGTCAAACTTTCCCTTCCTAGTCCATCTTTACCCTGAATTATGTTCTCAGCCACAGTATTAACTCCACTCTAACATACTCTCTGAAACACAAGAGATACTGAAAAAATGCCCAAGTGAATTGTTACTGCACCATTTCCACATATCTCTATTTTTGTATTGAGTAGTGAGGCATTACTTGACAAACTAGAGGAATTGTAATAGTTCCCACAAGGGAAAGCAAAATTATAACCAAAATAAAAAATTTTTTTTCTAATCCTGTACCACAATCATTAGTTTATTAACAGTGTAATAATCAATTTGGGTATTGTAGAATTTACCAATATTTCACAAAGATTCCAGGTACCTTTCCCCTACAGAGGAGAAGAATCCCTTTCTGGGCTTTTAAAATGAGTTTAAAGGGGCAGACGAAGCCTACGGGGGATAAAAGGGGATGATTCATGGAGACCCCCCCAGTGTTTGGACTCATAGGAAAGGGAATTCAAAATGGACCTAAATTACAGAAGCTTGAGATCCCCTAAACATCTATGGGAAGGAGCATATCAATTTTAAGATTCTGCAACATTTTGGCTGCGAAAAAGAGTTACCAAATACAGGAGGTGGAGCCAACGTCTGAAGCAAATTCGTGTATTAAGGACCCCAGGCTATTCATCCCCTAAGAGATAATCGAATTACCCAATCAAGCACAATGGAAATCATGGTCAGAAAAACTGGACAATCCTAAAACAATGCAAAACCAGTGATAGCAGTAACTCGATTAGGGTGTGAGAATGTGCTGACAAAGGAGACATTTGAAAATCAATGGACAGAACAGTTTAAACCAAACCCAAGAGATTTGATGGGAGATAACGGAGTCTTTTTTGGGATATATCTATCCCCCAGTTTTACAAGAAAAACTAGCAGAACACAGACTGTAACTTGCTCAGACTCGAACAGAACACAGACTCGAACAGAACACAGACTCGAACAGAACACAGACAGACACAAGCAGCCGGAGTGAAAAAATTGAGTCGTGAAAGAACCTACAAGAAATCGTCAAGGACCGACTGAGCACGAGGCCCATGAAATGGAAGGTTGTCAGCAACCAAATTGACAAACCCGGGCTACCACAACCAGCGAAACGACCAACTAAAACCAACTCAGCAAAAACCGAAGAATCAACATTTATTTGCACTCTACAATTACTTCTGAATGGCCATCGGGTGAGAAATTACCTAAAAGGACTAACTAAAACTATTCCTAACCAAAGAAAGTGGGTACTTACCCCATACATCCAAAACGCAACTGACCGCATCAACGGACGCACCCCAACTGAAGACTACGCAGTCCGAAGTCCTCTCCTCCGTCCGGAGTACGGCTCGCCTAGAAGGCCAAGTGCAGCGAACCCCAAAACTATGATTCACCGGCAACTGTCGAAAGGGATTGGTGAGCATAGCCCCTGAACCCTCAGAGCTATAACTTAGTTAGTTTGGGGAATTAGGAGGGGGGAGGCTGGGATAACTTGTGTAAATGTATCTGCATTCTCCTCTTTACCCCATTTAGAGTTTAAGCTGTATTCTTTTCCCCATAGGCTGTAATTAGACATTTTATTCAATGTGTTGTACCCCTCAGTGTGTATTGGTCTGTGTGTGTTATTAAAGGTGTGCCTTTTACTTCTTTTTAAACACAATAAAGCCATACCTGCTTCCTACCTTGAAACCGATTGTCTGTCCAAGTCTGTCACAGTCCCTTCATAATTCCAGTATCTAGATCCAAGGGTGTGGGAGCGATTCGGAACCGCTCGTATAAGGTCAAAAGGGAAAGCTGACCCCCTGCAAACCACCCCTTACAGTATATCTAATACTTATTCATGGATAAACAAAGTGTCCCACTATTTCACATTCTGTATCATTGACCTGTTTTGTCAACTTTATAAAATGTTTACTTTTTATTTAAATTGAGAAACAGGTGAAAGGATGAGTCCCATAGTTCAGGACTCGAAGGTCAAAGGGAGCAGGAAAGATTTCTTCTCTGACTGATTTCTTAAGTAATTTAATGGAATAAAATACAATTTATCAAAAATTTTTACCTGCAGGTGATTCCTCAAAAATAATCATTGTTCTCATTTTGGCTAACAGCTCCTGTTGAATGGTTGATAGATCTTGGAAGTCTTTCATTGTTAAAACAAATGCAGGATCATGTACAATCTGTTGTAGTTCTGATATGTCTGCATTCTTGGCTCCGATAGCAATGGGCACTATACCAGCCTGTTTCGCTGCTTCTGCTGCCTGTCCAACATCATCTCTGGATTTCCCGGCAGTGATGAGCACCAGGATTTGTGAAGCTCCAGTATCTTTTCTGCTCCCTGCAGATGCACTGAAGACATTCTTAGTGACATAGTCTAGTGCAGCAGCAGTGTTGAGGGGTCTTCCTGATTTCGGTACGAGTCTTCTTATTGCTTCCAAAACCTCATCTTTAGCTAAGTAAGTATCGAGGCCAAATTCCATTCTCGAGTTAGAACTGTATTGTACCACAGCAACTTTATCTTGGTCAGATCCAATATGGAGCTCCTGAATTACTTTAAGAAGAAAGTCACGGACTTGATGAAATGATCGCCCCATTCCAGAAGAGTCATCGATTAGGAAGACGATATCTTTCTTCACGACTACAACATTTGAAAAATGATACAAATATCATAAAAAGCTACAAGTTAAAAGTAAAAATAAAATTCAGTCAAGGTATAAATGAATGAAAATATGATTTTAAGAACTAGAAATCCTAATCGAAAGAAAGCAGAAAAGATCCAGGTTTGGTCCCTGAATATTGCTGAATGAGTTGATCCCAGCTGGGGTATCACTGTATTAATCTTGTTGGCCAGAATTTTACCAGCACTGAGAGAATGGGATCGGAGGTGGATCAGCTGTCAAATTTGAAAAGATTCACAGTGGGTCTGGAACCCGCTGTCAACCCATATCCATGCTAGTCTCCCAGGGCGGAGTAGGAGAGTACAGGTCAGGGAAGGCCTATGCATTCTTTGTGGGATCTGGAAGAGCAATCCTGCTCCTCCTGGCTTCACAAAAGAAAGAAAAACACCTACCTTTTTCAGACTCATTTAGGGCCAATTCTCTCCTGTCTCAATTTGGCCCGGCAGGACATCTGCAGTGCCTTCCCTGCTCAGGCGAGTTGAAATTGCAGTCAGGTCCCGATGACTTCATCAGAATCCAACATGCATATGTAAAGAAGGCTACCTCTGGCATTGGGCAGATGTACTTCCCGTCCACTTAGGAGAGCAGGTCGAAATCACACAGGGCAAGAGCCTCGCAGGTCTAGGGCATGTATATAATTGCTGACCTGCCCGGTTTCCAGTGGGGTTACAAGCATCTTTATGGTCTTTATGACTAGCATTGTAAATTTAACACCAAATTAAAAGGACAATTTTGTGCTGTGACCATTGCCAACAGGGATTTGGTTAAGACTCACAAAACTCATCTCACAGTCAGCAGACAAAGGAGAGGGGTGAAAGTCTCTAACTCACTTCACCTCTATTTCCTTACTTGAGCGTAGAACTCCAGTTGCCTTGGTCATGAAGAATTAAAGATACTATTTTGTATAAACTATGTGCGACAGGGAACGTGCGATGGGGAAAATGTTGCAGGACTTGTGTGGCACCTACACGAAGTGTGCACATTCCACAAGACTTTTAACATAAAGAATATTAATATGTATTAAAGTCTTCCATATAGCATAGGGTGACCATATGTCCCTGTTTTGTGGGGACAGTCTCTGGACAAACAATGCCCCTGCAAGAGTTGCCAGTTCACGAAACTCATCCCCGAATGCGCTAACTTTAAATTTCTCATGTTGGAATATGACGTACAACCTACATACACTATCGTTCATTCTAACTCAATTACACACTTCCTTCCCAGGGCCCCATCAGTCACGCTCACCCTATGTGCCGATTAGTTTATTGGTTAGCATCCAGGTCAATCGAACGCCGAGGGGCAGGCATGTGCCACCAGCAAGTTCAACTGCACTCCTGACCCAGCCTCACTCGACAAGCAAATTCCTCATTTTTAATCTCCCCACCTTCCTTCACTACGGGATGCACCAGTTTGAATTGCAGGCAGTCACGAGCCAATGGGTTGGTGGGCTTCTGATTTCATCATCTCCTCCCTCCACACAATTCAAAATGGTCGCAATTCAGAAGCAGATTGGTCGGTCGGTCGATGGTTAGGCGCAATGATTCCGTTAATGTATGATGTGTTTATTTTTTTAAAGCAAAAAGGTCAGTGACACTCGAGCACAGCAGAAGCAAAAGGACAGGTGTCCGCAAGAGCCTGCAATAGTGTAGACAGCACGTACCAAAAACTGGCGTTTCGGATCAGTATTATTGGTTTATTTATAAACAGTGTCTGAATGCGCTTCAATAATCTGTGGTAATTTGTAGTGTGCATGTGCAACTGTTAAAATATAGGCATCCAAAAATGTTTTGTCGCTGCACAACCCACATTTTCCATCCTGGATACCTTACTGTGCTCCCACACAGGAGTGTCCCCGGGTTCGGTTTAGAAAATATGGTCGCCCGGATATAGTAGCCCTTACTTTAAGTGTTACGCTTACTTAATGCAGCACTTTCTCCATCACAGTTTGTTGATAACATCCCTGTGATCATAAACCAGCATAGCATCAGAAGGAAAAAGAAAACCAATCATTGGAATCATCCCCAGCAATAGAAAACAACAATTTGGCACAGAGTTTAAAATATCTGTAACCTCTAACTGACATCAACAATCATGATTTTAAAGAGGAAGGTGGGTTGGCGGGCGGTGTGGAGGGGCGGAGAGGGTCTCCGAGGAAGTTGGAAAACATGAGAGGCCAGGTTTCCTGCAAGCCTGCTGACTAACAGCAGGGCCTGATTTGCATGAAAGGCCTCCATTTCTCACCCGCAGCCAACTGGAAAGAGAGGGCTACGGCACTAGGCCGCACAGTGAAGGGAGGGAGGAATCGGCTGGTGCCGGTCTCCGGAGAATGGGGAAGGGGAGGGGTGAGGGTCAGTGAAAAATTGGCAGCATTGTGGGACCCAGGTGGGGTGGGGGGGGGAGAAAGCGAGAAAATAGAAAGTGAGTGTGTGTGCGGGGGAAAAATAAAATGCTTCATGGCCGGCTTAAATGTTGATTCGAGCGGGGAAAGGTGATCAGATACCTCAAGGGCGTTGGGACCTCTTGGATGCAGCAGTCCTTGCCTTGCTGTAACTGCCAGAAATCCGATTTCTAACAATTTAACCATCCCTGTGTTCTAAACCTATGCTTTATGTTAAAATTCCCCCAAAGTGAGTCTGCTCCTTGATTTCAAGAATGCAGAGTAATTACATCTTGCAGCCTTATAGTGAAAGACACCTACACTTTAGCATTAGAAAAACACACTTGTGTGTTACATGCTTTAATGATCTGGTCTTGTAAAACAGCTTATTGCTTGCTTTATAAGTAACAGTGTCATAGAAGATACAATAGGATATCTCTTCAGTAAATGACCCCAGCAAGAACTCAATATTTAGACTGTGTAGCCTCAAAGGGACATACACCTACCTTCACATAATAATGTAAATGTTCCTGACCCTATAAAGCACTGCAGCTTATGTCTTACCATACATTAAAAAGATCATTTGCCTCACATGTGTTTTCTGTCAGACACCATACTTTCTTTCAGATACAAAACTCTTAAAAAAAAAGAGAAAGAATGCCAGATTCTTCCCGAAATGCAGTATGAAATATGCAAGAAAATTTACAATATTTTCCAAATAATCCCAGGATTTTATTAGTAGTTTATAATGAACTGGATTCCACAGGTATTGTTTGAGAAATGGTCTTAAATTGGCAGGTCAAGTACTCCAGTACCTGTGAGCAATGCCAACAGAGATCAGCTAGCATCCTGAATGATTGTTTTACAAAAAATGTATAATAGGACAAGATGTGAAAACCAAATACCTGGAAGTATTTCAGTGACTCCTCCATGAACCAGTGTCCTGATAGATAACATCACCGTGTCCCGGATACCATCCAGGGCATTAAAGTCATTTACTTGATAAGCCAAATTTTCACTGAATGCAACACTCCGTAGCTCAGCTGCTTCTGCTTTATTGACTCCAACAACAATGGTGAGAATGCCTCCTCGTGCCAGGGCTTCTGCAGCTGATTTAACATCATCTTCAGACTTTCCAGCTGTAACAAGCAGCAACATCTGTGGAATGCCATCTTCTATCCTACTTCCTGTAGCTTTGGTGAATACGTTTTTAAGAACATAGTCCAATGCAGCACCAGTGTTAAGGGCCCCGCCACCTTTCAACCTGAGCCCGTTTACATGCGACACAAGTTCAGCTTTGCTTGAATAACTGTTTAGATAGATCTCAGTTGTTACATCATTGCTGTACTGTGCCACAGCTACTTGTACTCGGTCTCTTCCAATGTTGAGCGTTTCAATTATGCTTCTGATGAAGTCACGTAGGGCAGGGAAATATGCTTTCCCAACATTAACTGATCCATCAATCAGTAACACAATGTCTCTCTTGTTCACTACTTCTGTTACAACTGGAAAAGAAGACAGTGTAATCCACAGTAGATCATACAAAATCATTAGAAATCGACCAACACCTGGGAGATCTCAATTCTCACTGGAAGGTAGCACTATATTACTTGGCAACAAAAATATCTTGCATTGAAGAAGATTTGAGGGTTGATTTTATGAAACTGTGCTTCCGGTGGCAACTGTCATTCACCGGGAACTCGTACGGAGAAGCCATGGGCAGGCCACCCGTCATTTTCCATCGATTAAAATGAATTGACAGAAATGAGAGAGGAAAATATCTCTGCCACGAGTGCAATTTTGTAAAATCAGCTTTTTTTATTCCCTCTTTTAAAGACACAGGCATCATCAGATAATTATCGTCTTTTTTGTTGAGATCCAGCATCCTAAGCATTGGCTCGCACAAGGGCTAACACCAGGAATGTTACAGCATGATGTGCAACACAGAAACAAACCATTCAGCCCAACTGGTCCACATGAGCCTCCTCCCACCCTTCACCTAACCCCATCAACATATTCTTCTATTCCTTTCTCCCTCGTGTTTATATCTAGCTTCCCCTTAAATGCATTTATATTATTTGCCCCAAATGCTCCTTGTGGTTGTGAGTTCCACATAACCACTCTCTGGGTAAATACATTGCTCCTGAATTCTCTTTTGGATTTATGACTATCTTATATTTATATCTTGTGTTCACTATGTGAGGAACTATAAACATAAGATTTCAAATGTGGAAGGTGCCAAGTGGTCCTTCCACTGGTATCCTATTGTGTTCCCTTGTTTTTTTCCCCCCTCGGAGAGCCAGCAAGGGAAAGGAAACAACATTGAATTTCAACTCCAGCAACATATTCCAGTAACAGACTTCAGGTGGTCATACACTTTAGGAAGGATGTAAAAGCCTTTGAGGGGGCAGTGGACATTTTTAGAATGGTATCAGGAATGAAAGACTTCAGTTATGTGGAGCGACTAGAGAAATTGGAATTGTTCTCCTTAGAGCAGAGAAGGTTAAGGGGAGATGTAATAGAGTGTGTAAATCATGAAGGGTTTTGATAGAACAAATAAGAAGAAATTGTTTCTTGTGGCAGAAGGGTTGGTAATCAGAGGTCACAGGTTTAATTAAAATTTGCAAAAGTACCAGAGGCAACATGAGAGAACATTTTACTTTTTAAACAGCGATTAATGAAGATCTGGAATGCACTGCCTGAAAGGGTGGTGGAACCAGATTCAATAATAATTTGCAGGACTACAACAACTTGTATTTATATAGCACCTTTAATGCAATGAAACATCCCAAGGCGCTTCACAGGAGTATGATGAGACAAAAAATTTGACACCGAGCCACATAAAGAAAAATTAGGGCAGGTGACCAAAAGCTTGGTCAAAGAGGTAGATTTTAATGAGCATCTTGAAGGAGGAAAGAGGTAGAGGCACAGAAAGATTTAGGCAGGGAGTTCCAGAGCTTAGGGTCGAGGCAACAGGAAGCACGGCCACCAATGGTTGATCGATTACAATCAGAGATGTTCAAGAGGGCAGAATTAGAGGAGCACAGATATCTCGGTGGGGGTGGGGGGTGTTGTGGGGCTGAAGGAGATTACAGATAGGGAGGAGAGGCGAGGCCATGGAGGTATTTGAAAACAAGGGTGAGAGTTTTGAAATAGAAGTGTTGCTTATGGGACACTTCCATTGGGTGAGCCATATCATCCGCATGCCCGACACGAGACTCTCCCTAAGCAAGCACTCTACTCGGAGCTCCGACACAGCAAGCAAGCCCCAGGTGGGCAGAGGAAACATTTCAAGGACATCCTCAAAGCCTCCTTGATAAAGTGCAACATCCCCACCAGCACCTGGGAATCCCTGGCCCAAGACCACCCAAAGAGAAGGAAGAGCATCCGGGAGGGCGTTGAGCACCTTGAGTCTTGTCAAGAGCATGCGGAAATCAAGCGTAGACAGCGGAAGGAGCGTGCGGCAAACCAGGCTCCCCATCCACCTGTGACAGAGATTGTAATTCCCGCATTGGACTGTACAGTCACCTGAGAACTCACTTTTAGAGTGGAAGCAAGTCTTCCTCGATTTTGAGGGACTGCCTATGATGATGATGGGGAAAGAGCAGTGGAGTGAGACAAATTGGATAGCTCTTTCAAAAGAGCAAGCACAGGCTTAATGGTCTGAATGTCCCCCCTTCTGTGCTGTATCATTCTATGATTTAGATGTACACTTTTCATCAAGGCAGACTGGATAGTGAGCTGGATTGGACATCTGCCAAGATTTTTCTTTCCATCTCCCTAAGCCTGTTGCAACGACCTTTACCATCTAGCCTGACTAAACTCAGTACATTCAAATCAAACCAGTTTTGTGGGCTCAGTTTCACCTTAAGAGCCATGAATTAAAATATTTTACATCAATATTAATAGGACTATAAACGTAGTGATAGTGGAACAAAGGACATGCACAAAATTCTGGTACCTGCGGTGATGATAACTGTTGGCGTTTCAGTAATCACTGTTGGAGTACCTAGTGTGGATAATATTACTTGCACATCTTTATGCCTTTGGATCAGGCTCTGGAAATTGGGTACCTCAAGTACCAAAGAGGGGCTAAATGCAATCTCCTGCATCTCTGTTTGATTTACAGCACCAACTCCAATAGCAAAGGTCATTATGGCAGCTTGCTTTAATTCAAATGCAGGTAGGCGAATACTATCTGCTGATGGTTTGTCAGTGACAAGCACCAGAATTTGGGGAACACCTTCCTCTCTTCTACTTCCTGCAGATTTGATAAAATGGTTCTTAAAGACATAGTCCAGTGCAGCCCCAGTCTTAGCTGAGCTTCCACCTCTCGATCGCAGTCGTTTCACAATTTTTTGTAATTCACTTTTGATTGTGTGGGTATTTAAGTAAATCTCAGTTACTGGATTTTCATCGTACTGTACCACTGCAACTTGCACAGAATCAGATCCAATTTGAAATCTGTTAATTATTTTTAAGATAAATTCACGGATTCGCAAAAACTCTGTATTTCCCACACTGCCATCGATCAGAAATACTATGTCCCTCCTCCTGTCTGGAACTGTAAAACAATTATAAGAAGTTAATTTAATTTTGAAAACTTTACAAAGGCAAGAACATGCAGATACAGATTTTTTTTGTCTAGAATATTCAACAATGATATTGTGACCACCAAGGATCACTTAATTGCTATGCAGTAAACATAGATGGACAACTTGAGCAAGATAAAATTCCAGTGTTGTCAAGCAATCTATGATGTCATCAGATCACAAACTTGAAAGTCATTCATTCAAGAATCTAAATTGGTCCTAGAATACAAGAATGGATCAGATCAGTAACAAAAGCCAGAAGGGGGCTGGAGTGCTCCTTGTAGCTCCACATTAAAACAGCGAGCAGCTGCCAGCCACTACTTACCCTCCTCCCACCCAACCATTCCAGACTCACCATTGTTCTGGTACCAGTGTCCCCCACCTATCTTCATGTTCTGAGTGACCAGCATACTGCCTCGTGGGGCTTAATTGGTGATGCCAGCTGCGCCCTGATGACACAAGTGGACCAATTTTGCATGGTCTTCTTGCACATTGGCTCCCGTTTGCTTCTGGGTGCGAACCACATTCTGGTCCTAAAAATCCTCTTACCCACCTCTACACTTGCCATGGAGCATGCGGTGCTCAAACACCAACCATTCAGGAAGGAGCCTGAAATAGCCATTAGGGACCCCCATTTGCATTGGCAATGGGCTCAACAACCATTTCAGACAGGTCGCCCTGGACAACTATAGGTGTGCAGTGTGGAATGAGCACACACACGCACTCCTCACACCATACTGGACTTTTCAGCGCTTGTTTTTTTTAAACCTGTAAAATGGGTGCTATGCATCCAATTTCTGAACTTACATTTTTTTAGCTGGGTTCTTCACTCTGCAGTGGAAGCGCTGCTCAAGGCCTCCAGTTGCATTATGGGGAAGTATCCTAATGTAACCTTTTTCAGGGCCTTAATGAGTCTTATGTGCAGTTTTGCACTGGCCATTTAGACACACTATTGTCTCAGTCACATTGGAGGCCATCGGCCTCTGCGCCTGTTAATACATGGTGCCTGCCATCCAAGCCAAAAACATTTCTAACTGCTTGCAAGCTTCCACAGAGACCCATGTTTTCCATTTCAGTGTCCCCTGCATCCATATCAGGAAATGCCACACCTGCAGCCTTGTGACCATTAGCTTTAATAATTAGGCTTGGGTTGGGATTGCAAAATGCCTCAGCTTACATCCTAATGTGTGTCAGGAATGCTGAATCAGAAAATCTGGACCAAAGCTACCTGTGAAAATTCACTTTGTGGAATTGGAACTGGTAGCATTCCCTCGAGAAGATTGGATTGTTTCACCCTCCCATAGCCGAGGTGATGGCGAAACCAGAAAGAAACAGAGGAAACAAAATGATTTGAAAAGTCCTGGGGTAACAGATAAAATTGCTTTGTTTTCAGTAAACAATTCTCTGAGGCAATCACACCTATAATGTTTGGAAACTGTAGAAAAGGACTACCTGGTATATTTCTTCTGAAGCAACAAAAATGGTGGCTGAATTCTGATTACTTGAAAGACTGACTGATAATGGAAAGAAAGATAATGGAAATAACAAAGACAATAGCCCTCTCTCTCGAAGGTGCCTGGGATGCCTGAGTGTAAGCGCTGGAGAATGATAAGAAATCAATGTCCCATTGACGCCCTTGATTGCGAGATGGGAGAATGTAGAACGAAACGTCTAAACTTCAGTGAAGCAGCAGCCTTGGAGAATGATGGATACATGCTCAGTGCTGAATTTGAAACAATGGCACAAAAAAGGACTTTGATTTCCACTCCCCGATACCTTGCAGATACCATATTTTACCTGAACCAATAGTATTTACAGCACAGATTAAGGCTATTTAGGCCAACAAGTCTAAGCTGTTGGCCTGAATAGGCTCCATACGAACCTCCCCACCACCACCTTACATCTTACCATACCAATATTTCCAACCTTGGTTACCACACTGTCGTTCCACACTTCCTTCATCATTTACCCACCTGTTGAAACTCCGGTAATTTTCAGACAGAAGTTGAGAATTTAAATGAGCATCGAGCTCTTCCAACTCTGGTACGTTTTTGTAACAATTCCGTTTGGTCATTTATGTTATCATTAATAATCTTCAAGTCGACAATAAGGTGGCAAAGAGTCGGGACTAAATTCGGATCATACGTACCTTCACTGATAACCGGGGGCTCAAGAATTATTTCCCTCCGGGCCACTGCCGCGACCAATGGTAAAAACTGCTGCTGCAAGTTAGCAATATCGCGGAATTCCGAGACCACGGCAGTAAAGGAAATGTCGGTTGCAAGCTGTACGAGCTCATTCGTGTCGGCATCTCTGCCTCCAATCAAAAATGAGTATATACTACCTTGCTTTAGTAATAGTTCTGCCTGATTTATATCATCACTGGACTCACTAGAAATGATAATCACTACTGCCTGTGGAACCCTTTCTGATGCCCTGCTGCCGGCTGACTCAATAAAGTGATTGTCGACTAGGTACTGCACGGCCGCGCCAGTATTAATTTCATCTCCGCCCTTCGGTTGAAGTCGTTTCACAGCATCCAGAACCAATGTTTTCGTGGGGTATGTGTTTAAATAGAACTCGGTGTTGGGCTCATCGCTGTATTGTACCACACCGATTTGAACTCGGTCAGGGCCGATCTCGAGATTGTCGATGAAATTTACGATAAAATCACGTATATATTGAAAATTGCTGCTTCCAACGTTGACTGATCCATCAATTAAGAAAATTAGGTCAGCCGATTCTTGCGCTTTAAAGAGAAAGATAAATGCAAAAGGTGAACATGTTAAAAACAGGTGACCTCCATGCAAAGGATTAACAGCTGAGCGATAACAAGATCTCACTCTGCAAAAACTCATTGTCAAACACATCTCAGTGAACAAAACATTAAAGTGAAGCGGTGTCTGCCAGTCTGGGATTTTACACTCCATTCTGCATCCTTTGACCATTTTAAACACTTGCAGCATCACTGCTGGGCTAGAATTTTGTTGATTCGTGCAATTTATCTTTATTTTGGTTTAGTTTGCGCTATATTTTAATACATGGGTTAAGTTTAAAAATGATTTTTTTTTAATATTTCAATTTAAAAAAAATTCCAGTCAGCGCACTCAGACATGGGGAAAGAACCCAAACGTACAAATCAAGGCACTAATTCGAAAAATGATCAAAATCCCAGCCCCTGTTTCCCACGAAACGTTGGTTGAAAATGCAGCCCTCCATTTGAGAGGCTGAATTTAAAAAAAAAATCTCCTTGTAGGTGGCAATTCAAAAAATAAAACAGTTGTAAAGAAGCATAATTATTTTCAACACCTAGTAAGTTATTTTCCCACCACAGATGCTGCCTGACCCGCTGAGATTTCCAGCATTTTCTGTTTTTATTTCAGATTCCAGCATCCGCAGTATTTTGCTTTTGTATTTTCTTTTTCTATTGCTTTTATCTTTGTTGGTGACTTTTTTTTCAATTGTATATCCAGATGACATCATTGGAGGAAACTGTCCGAAACAAGTTACTCGGTCCAAGTGAATGAGGGAGCTGGATTAATAGGGTTCTGCCTGGAAACACTTACTGAGAGGGAGCTGGACAAATTGTTGCAAAATTCAGTCATAGCTCTTTATGATCAGCCCTTTAGTAAAGGGGCATGATTAGATTTTGCAGTGATCATGTTTCAGTGTCATCTGTGGCTCAGTGAGTAGCACACTTGCCTCTGAGTTAGAAGTTTATGGGTTCAAATCTCACTCCAGGACTTGAGCACATAAATCTAGGCTGACACTCCAGTGCAGTGCTGAGGGAGTGCTGCACTGTCGGAGGTGCTGCCTTTCGGATGACAGCTTAACTTAAGGCCCCATCTGCCTTCTCGTGTGGACGTAAAAGATCCCATGACACTATTTCAAAGAAGAGCAGGGGAGTTATCTCTGGTGTCCTGCCCAATATTTATCTCTCAATCAACATCACCAAAACAGATTATCTGGCCATTATCACATTGCTGTTTGTGGGAGCTTGCTGTGTAAAAATTGGCTGCTGCATTTCCCACATTACAACAGTGACCACTCTAAAAGTACTTTGAGACATCTGGTGGTTGTGAAAGGCACTATATAAATAGAAGTCTTCTTTCTAAGCTTTCAGCACAGTTATATTATCCTCTCAGTTATTTTTGGCCTCCATTGATAAGCTGCTTGTTTTCATACTTAAAACCACTCATTGCCTCGATTCAAGCATTTTGAAATACAGGGATGGATAATGCTGTAACAGTGTAGCCCCTGCACTTCAGTGAGCTGACCGCACATGAAATGTGAGTCCAGGCAGATACATATTTCTGTGAATGTACAGTGCCACTGAGATTGGTAGATATTTGTTAGGTACGGGTATCAAAGGGACATGGAGCTAAGGCAGGTAAATGGAGTTGAGGTTCTGATCAGCCATGATCCAATAGAATCACTGATCAGACTCGAGAGGCTGAATGACCTGATCGTGTTCCTATGTTCAGAGTGGTTGATATGCTGGAAACACCACTGGGCTGGGGGACTTGTAGCCAGTGATGAGCTGCTGGCCGCTCTTGCCGTGCTGTTATTTATTTTTCTAATGCCATGGGCGCAAAGTCCTCGAGAAAGAATTGGGCATTTGGGTGGGGGAAGGGGGAGGGTGGTAGGGGGTTCTTAAAATGTGGGTGTGCAAGTAAGTGTGGCCCTGTGGCCCCCTCCCCAGACTAGAATTGTAAAATTTCCAAAGCAGTAATTTGTGCATCACCTTTAGAAATTGGTGCTCAGCAGATGGGGCAATGCTTGAACACTTGTAATATGGGGAGGGGTCCTAATTAGTATAATATTTGAAGCCTAGATGAGCCTTGCGAACAGTACAATTAATTCCATGACCCATGATCAGTGGATCAGAGACAGGGCTGCAACACTGTAGGTCCGATTCTCCAATCCATGCTCCCTACAAGCACAGTTCCCTCCTGGGAGCACAGAATCATGGTAGTGAGTGCAGGCTCGTTGAGCTCTATGCACTGGCCGACTATATAGGCAAATAGATTATTTGCAGTAAGAGCATATTAGGCCTCAGGCTTAGAACATAAGAAATAGGAGTAGGAGTAGGTCATTTGGCCCCTTGAGCCTGCTCTGTCATTTAATAAGATCATGGCTCATCTGATCTTCGGCTCAGCTTCACTTCCCTGCTCACTCCCCATAATCCTTTACTCCCTTCTGGTGAATGAAGTGTTGCCGGCAGCAGGGAGAAAGTTGGCACAGTGTATTAGCACCCATGCCTTTCAACTGCATTTAACCTATGCTAGCCCTGCTAGCTTGATGGGACAGTAAAATATGTGCTTTATTCTTCATCTAATTTGTGTAATCTCCAAACTGAAAGCTAAAAGGGGCGATGTAGAGGGAGCTTCATCTAGGCCTCAAATATTATACTAATTAGGACCCCACCCCATATTACAAGTGTCCAAACATTGCTCCATCTGCTGCGCACCAATTTCTAAAGGTGATGCACAAATTCCTGCTTTGAAAATTAATTAATATTATATCTGAACTGACAGTGCACGATGGGGCGGTGTAGATGATGCTGAACTCTGGCTCAAACTCATGCTATATTGGGCCTGGACTTGATGTTGACACTTGAAGGTACAATTGCCAAATGCGCAATCCTGCTGGAAGAGGAGATTATGAATTTATGGATGTGCTCCCCACAATTCGGCATCTATTATGGATTTTAAAAATCATAGGGAGTACACCCAACATATTCCCGTGTGCAAGAGTCCATGACAGAAGTACGCCATTGTAAACCTTATCGTCAAGTACCAAATGTGGAGAATCATTCCAATCACCAGTACTTCACATCTCAAGGAGCCTTTTGTTGCCAGCAGCCATTATCATAATAATATTTTGCCTGAAGGATAAATAAGTGTGATATAATGACTTCAATTTTATCAATTGATAATGCAGAGCTCATTGCAAGGAAATGGCACAGTAAGTGTACATTATGGGGGTTGCCTCTAATTTACAATTGGGACCTTAATGAGCCTTGTGCACATTATATGTGAAGGCTGTAAGTGCTGACAATGCTGGGGATCTTTATTATGAGGTGCTGTACACATGTCAGAGTGGGCCTGAGGCCTCTGCGCTTCAGGTGTCATGGACTGCATTCTAAGCACTATAGCATACATTATATATTGACATAGTGTACATTGTAAAGTGACACGATGTTCAAAATATAATGATACAGTCAGGGTATGTTATGTGGTGATATAACCAGCATACATTATTGGGTGATGCAGTCAGTATATTTTATTTCAGAAAACAAGATAATCATTAAAGCAGAGTCCATGAGGTGATCTCATTTCAGTTCTACTTGTTAGCTTAACTCCCTCATGCTGTTGTACTTAACCACTTCCCTCAATGATGTCAACAGCACCCAATGTTTAAACAGAGATAATACTCCATAAATAATCATCACAAAAACGTGAGGATGTTGAAGCTGATAATGATTCTTCATAACTTTTATTTTTCATAAAAAAAGGTTTGAACAGGAAAACGCCCTTCAACTACAGCCTTTCTAATCGTTTTAACTTTATAGTTGCGAGAATCTATATTTACAGATGTCTGACACTAACAGGGCAAATGCTTTTGAAAGTATTCACTGGTACCTTGCTGATCATCTGACTTGGTTAGAGCTGAGTGTTAGGAATGCCCATCACACAAGATTGACTCAGACTAATTTCACCTCTCAGTCAAGCCAGTGTTGTCACTAGGAGTTGACTAATACATATAATATGACTGTGAATATTTCATGGCGCTGCATTGTAGGTAAATCTTCTCTTAGGAGGTCCCTTGGAGTCGAGGATGACATAGTAGGTTAATAATGAATAGTCTTTCTGTAGATAAATAATTAATAGTTTGCATCTTTCCAAATGTGTATTGTGTGGGTAGAGAACATATCAACATTATTCAGAGGAAGCAAGAAAAAGTAAATTGCATTTTATAGTATCTTTCAAGTCCTAATGACCTCTCAAAGTTCATCATAGCCAATGGATTACTATTGAAATGCAGTCACTGTTATGTAGGTGAACATGGTGGCCAATGTGTGCAGTATCTGTGGTTACATGTCTGTCATTGTTGCTGGCAGTGGTGGGAACAGTTTCACATGATAAATTAAGGGTATCACACAAGAAGTGTATTAGCGTAGCATTACAATGTATTGGCTCAAGTGCAATTTTTTCTATAGTTCATTGGTACCAATGCACTAAATAACTCTAGTGACAACACTGTATAGTAACATTCAGAGCGAGGTAGAGAGGAAAGCACAGCATACCAATTCACTAAAGTCACAGTGTCCTTGTTTATGGCCCAGAAGTCATCTCTGTTGAAGCTGCAAGCTAATTTTCCTATTTTCTCCCTTATTTCCCCCTCCTCTCCTGAAGGCACTGATTTATATTGTTCCACAAGCTTTGGTACACTTCCAGTACCTCACCCAAGTAGGAACATAGGAACAGGAGTAGGGCATTCAGCCCCTCGAGCCTGTTCCTCAAGTGACCATTTATCATATGTGAGCCTAGGCAGCAAGTATTGGCAAGATGGTTGCCAATAGGGGCTCTCATAACCAGCCCATCCTTGTCTTTATCCATTATCCACAACGTGCAGTTTTTCAGGATGGATCACTGGATACCAATCAGCTGTGGGAACTCTGGTTGATATTTTTATTCTCCTCCCTAACCCATGGGCACTTGTAGCTCCCCAACTGCTACCAGATCGAGACCAGCATAGACCCAAACTCAAACTTCCTGATCTTAGAACTGCACTGGGTAAGCAGAAGCCTCTCATTAACTACAGTGTGTAATCTCCCTCTTGAACTTTGTGAATTAAATTTGAAAGTTGTTAGCAAACAGATTACTGCAATAAAATTAAATAGGTAATTTGAGAACATTTGTTTGGGACGTTCTTAATTACAGGACAGCACATTCTGTGAACTGCTTCAAACATACCAGAAACATGTGAAAACTCCTTCAGTAAACACTATTAATATTTTAATAAATTCTCCACATTTAAAAACATTCACTCCCACCTCAGCCCAATGACTTATAGGTACTTTGTATCATTAATTGGTTGAAAATAAGTTAAAACTAAATCTGAATCCTTTACATCATACTGAAGTATATTATTGCTGGGGAATGGAACACATTTCCACTTTTACCACCTGGTGCCTGTATTATGGTATCTGGCACTCTTAGGTCAGCTACTGCATAGATTAGATTCAGGCAAACTATGTAGAACAGCCAAAACTACCCGTGTGAATTTTAACAATTGTTGCACTGCCCATTTTAAGCCTTCTTTATGATAGATACCAATTCATATAGATTTTTAAGTTATAGTTTTCGCTATGGATGCAAATGCTTTTGGTTACTGGGTTGAGGGCCCATACAACTGGCAGAAAATAGGAGACATTCAATCAATCATTTGTATCTGGATTCAAAACAAATTTCAGAGATGAAAGAATACTATGCTAACCTACTGTGCTATCCAGCCTCCTGCAACGGCATGTGCTGTTTGATGAGAGAGAAGAGTTGGCCAGGGTTTCAATTGAGACATTAATCCAGAATCCCTATTTGGTAAGGAGCAGCATTGCAAACTACCTAAAGAATTAGAAGATATGTGCCAACTACAGAAAGTTCAGATGGAGAAAACACACTGTGGTAAAACATACACATACACAGAAATCTCTACAGGAACATTGAGAGCTCAGGCTTCATTTGCCCAACCAAGGTCCTGGTTCTTTCAGCATACAATTAACTTTTTTTTCTCTTTATTTTTTGGAGGTAAAGTTTCTACTTTATTTTTTACCCTCTATCCACTGCCATCAATTCCTCCTATAAGTAGCTACCATGGTCCACATAGATGTGGCTCTTCCCTCCAATTTTCCCTCTCCACTCCGTTGAGAAATGCCACAGCCTTATTCTGGCTTCTCCCTGCTTAATGCAGCTGTGATCAGGACGGAGTAAAACAGGACTTCAACCTGGGTCCAATTCCCACCTTGTTTCAGTGAATCTCGTCCATATGTCACCATACGTTCATTTTATTTTAAATCAAAGAATGCAGAATAAGTTAAAACCTTTGTGATTAACATTGTGCATCGTGTCACAGCCTTTCGTACAACACAAGCAGGTGTGTAAAAGTACATGGAGTGCACACAGCTAAATGATGGTGGAAGCAAAGCTCTTGGATGTTAATAGCAACACAAGTGAACAGATAGGACAAGCACTGAGAAGACAAAGGATTTCCTGGCACTCTGGTTGGTTCCAAAGATATTGTGCTTCACCATTTTTCATAAGATTAGATTCTGGAATTAAATTATCACCATTATTATTTAAAGACTATCTAAACTTCATTCTTTTCCATTTTTGATATATCCTCAACAATTCTTTGTCATTTTAATGTCTCTTATTTAGGTGTCCTTCCCACCATGTCTGAGCAGATAACCCTCAATTAGTCCTTTGTTAATGCCAGTTTTGAGTCAATCACTTGAAAGTATGCAAGATTGGTACAGAGTGACTTGCTCTGTCATTTCTTTCATCTGTCAGAGGAAAGTTCCTGAGCTCCACTTGGTGCCTCCTATATAAGAGCAATGCCAAGGTCAGGTACTTGAAGTGTTTAACACAGCAACCTTCCATGTGGCACAATGTATCAGGGCACCACTGCATTAACCAGTGCGCCCATTCTGACATCTTAAGTCTAGGGTGCATTCAATGCATCTTAATCCTCAGAGTGACTGACAGGAAATCTACAAAAAAATACTTGTTTGCACCTCTGTTGCAGACAGAACATTTGATGTCACAAGCAACTCTCAGGCTGCCTGTAACTGTTGTGATGGTGTACCAGCCCAAAATTAAACCCGTTTTCTTTGATATTAAAATCTGTGAAACAATTTTGAAGGTGTGACCAAGGAAGAGAAGGGACCTCAGCTCCCAATTTTCTTCTCTCTCTTTGGTAGTACCTGACCTCCACACAATTTTCCCATCCCTTGAATTAACTTTCCACATTAAAACTCTCCACGTGACAAATCAAAACTATGAAATTAAAAACATAACAAAAGTCAAGGATTAGAAAAGTCCATTCAACCCATGGAAGCTCATCCCTCTGGTCCCTTAATTTTTACATCTGGTAATCTAGCTTTATTTAGAACATCCCTATTTCTTTCTCTTTATAACTCCACCTGGGAGATTATTCCAAGCCTTTAATACTCCTTAGTCAAAGTTCTTCCTAATATGTTTTGAAACCAATCTCACTAGCTGACATTTATGCCATCTGGTCCTACTTTTCCCAACTTAATTTTAAGTATTCTTCTTCTTACCACTCTGTACTGTTACTCTGCCAAAATTCTGCTGATCAATACTTATAATTCTAGACAAAGTCCCTTCATAAGACCCCCGTCTAGATTCCAAATGTGCTTCTTGAAAATAACAATAATATTTTGGATGTCTGGTCACTTTTTCTGAATAACTGCAAGCCATTTGCACAGTACTATCATGGCAACCGTGAAAATATCTCCCTGTTTCCCTGGGCTCTGATGATGACAGTGCATTTTAGTTGTGATACGTTATTAACTTGTAGCAAGGCACTGATATAGATGCATAATGGGCATTTAATTAAAAACACAAACAGTGATATGAGGGGCAGTGATGTTAGTAGAACATAAATTCTAAAGTGGGGTCTGCTCTTTGCTCATTACTTTAACTTTAGAACCAAATTCACCTAGAGACAGGACTTTCAATATTTAAATGCATATTGAAGCCCTATTTTATTTGTCTTCCCCCTCCAATTTCGCTTCCCTCCTTTCCTGAAAGCGTTGACTCCATGCTGAGCTACCATTCCACTGCTGAAGGTAAGCCTCTGGTACCTTGCGTAAGTGGCCATCTTCAAGTGTGAGTCCAGATATCGGCTGATGGCAGGCACGGAAGGCATCACAGCCAAGTCCGATTCTGTCCACACATGCGCACTTTTCAACAGGAGTTACTGGTTAGCTATCAGGAGAAGGAACCCTGGCTGATTTTACTCCCCTCCCTAGCCCGGGGCACTAAGACCAATCGCAGTGCCTCTGTTGCTTCCCTGGCTGAGATCAGCTAACTCAGCACAGACCAGGGGATCAAACCTGGGTCCTTCCTGGTGTGTATGGCTCAGCTTTTTAAATAATTGCATGCTTACCAACTGAACCATCAGGGGCAGCTTTTTCTTTTCATTTAAAACAAATCTCATAAATTGAGCAGCGTAAGCAAAGTAGCAGTGTTACCAGCTAACCGTTTACCTGTAGTGTCTTTTATTATCCCATCAGATAGTGGGTGCGCTGCAGCCGTATGCACACTTCCCACTAAGTCGTTTACAATGCCCTCGAGTGCGGCAAAGTCATCGAGGCGGTAAACAAACCTCTCGTGAGGTGCACTCGCAATCTCCTTTAATTCCCATTCAACCGCTTGCTGAACTCCAATAGCAAAAATTATGGCATCGGCTGACTTAAGGGAAGCAGACGGGGGGATTACATCATCCTGAGAGCGTCCGTCTGTTAACACTATAATAATCTGTGGCACTCCTTGTTCCGCTCTACTCCCGGTGGCATTAGTGAGCTGCTCCTTGATTAGATACTCTAGTGCTAGTCCAGTTTTTGTGCCTCCCCCCTTATAAGACATGTTCCATATATGAAATAGGATGTCCTGCTTCGTAAAATATGTGTTTAAATGGAACTCTGCTCGTGGCTTTTCGCTGTACTGCACCAGGCCAAAACGAAATCTGTTTTCTCCAATATCAAAAGCCTTTATAACCCTGAACAGAAACTCTCGCACATATTGGAAATTTTCCTGACCGATGCTCCAGGAGGCATCCACTAGAAAGACTATGTCAGCAGCAACTGTTCTGTCATCTTTAAGAAAGAAAAGCTGTTTAGGACTGTCTTAAATGTAGAGGCATTTTCTTCTCTAAATACTGACAATGTTTTTCTGCACCATTACAGAATGTTAATTATTGTTTTCTTTGCGAGGGTAAAGTCCCCATTGCTTTCACCTATGTTTCCCCTTTCCCCGATACCCACAGACTACATCCCTTACCCCACCACCTGTCCAAGCCCAAACCAGAATGGGAGGGGATGTGGGGAGGGGTGTGGTTAGATAATTCCAAGAGTTCCAGTATTTTCTTTGCTATTGTGGAAAATTCACTGAAAACCATAATAACCAATGCTTTCAAATAATGAGATGCAGAGGTAGATTAAATAAATGGAACTTTATTTCAAAAGAAAAAAAAAGCCTTTTAGAAATTTCCAGACACCTTGTTCAAACCTCAGATTCTCTGATCCAAAACTTGATGGGTGGCAAACCCTACTGTTAGGGTGGATGGGAAACCTGCTCCCAGGCCTCCATTTACCCTACCCTAAAAGCAGTTACTTGGGGATGTGCAAGTGCAGGCTGACCCAACTTTCCCTACCTGCACTTCCCCCCCCCCTCAGTGGGGAAGTGTCCAGCCTCCACTTGGCACTTCCCCATAGTAACGAGGGTGCAATCAGGAACTCATTGAAGTCGGGGGAAGGGGGGAGATGGGGGAACCATTTATCCCACAAATTCATGGCAAACCTTACTCATGCTTCAGCTTCATTCCACCAACATATAACCTCACATTATTTCAATATAAAAAATGTGATCCTCATCATAAAACCTTTGCATGTTTCCATTTGAAAGAGTTTGAGATCAACTTACTTTGTACCAATATGAAATATAATATTTAATACTTGTAGTTCCCTTTGAAAGATGGCCTGTCAGTGACAATTATCAAAATTAAGACTTACCTCAAAGATCTGAAAAAAATAAATCATCAGTTATTTATACCGACTGCCTAGTTCATGCTGACACTCTTCATTATCAAGAGAGGTCACCATCCTCAAGAAACCCAGCTGAATCTCCCTAGTCCTTACCCTGTTGTGCTTGAATGAAATAGATTAGGCTGAAGAGTGCCAATAACGGCACACCACGCAGTTTAGTCATTTTGCAACTATGTGCTGGACGTGTGACCTGAAATGAAAAGAAATAAACATTAGTCAGTGGGAAATAAAACCTTGCTCAAATCAGATCATTTTTCAAATACGAAATGGACAAAGAAAAGATGCATCCAAGATACCATTAATACAGCAATGATACAAAAGTACAAACTTATTATCCGCGGGCCTAAACTAGCCTCAGTGAGTAAATGCACCATGTGGTGTGGAATCGAGCCATACAGAACAGGAAGGTCCCAGGTTCAGTCAGCCAGGGCAAATGTACGGGCATTACAATTGAGGTCAACAGCCTGAGCTTGAGGTGGATTAAAAATAGTCAGCCAGGAATTATCCTCCTGAAAGCTCTGCAGTGAGCTTTGCTGGGGAGTGCAACTGCTTGAACATCAGGCAAGGACATGATCAGTCTGAGCTGTGGTTCTTCAGCATGGACGAACAGCCTGCCAACACACATGGTTTAAACATGCATACTGTAGGGCTGCAACCCTCAAGAATTGTTCCGGAGTCTCCAGGTATTAAAGATCAATCTCCTGACACAATCCAGGAGAAAAATCATTGGGGCATTAAAACATTTTTTTTTCATTTTCTTTGAACACTTTTGTTACTAGTTATAAAAATATTGGAGAATTATCCAATCAGGTAATGCAGAGTCTGTTCATTTTGCTGTTGGCGTGGGCAGGCAGTGTGTCACAAGAATGGCCATGTTGGGCAACCAATGGTAGGTTTGTGGGGTCGGAGTGGTTTGAGACAGGAGGAATATCCTGGACTATATACAACCAGAGTTGGGAAGCCTACATAGAAAGGCTGTCAACCTACCCCTACAAGGAGGCAACACCTTCAGGGGCACAGATGGGATGGAAATAGGGAAATATAAAAAAATTCTCATGGTGGCTTTTGGACAAGCGTATAAGCCACTGAGGCATAAGCGGAACAATAAGTGTGGTCAAACATGTATATTCAAAACACATAAAGCATAATGCCGCATAACAGAGTGTTCACATGCAAAATGATACATGTGCAGGTTCAATCCCTAAATAGTTTGAAATGGTTCATTGAAAACTTGAGATTTATGGAGACCTGTACAACAAGAAACTCCCACAGACATGACAACACATACCTACTGAGAAGGACTGGCATGACAGAACTACAGACTTCCACCTACACTAGAATCCTAGCAAGTCACTTAATGACACACCCAGTCGAGTTACTGTAGTCTTTGCCCAGCTATGTTCCTCTTGTCCATAGACTCCATCAACCAAACACCCAGATCCTCAACCAACCATACAACGCTATCAGTTTGGATAACTGTTCCAATAGACTCACTACATCAATGCTTCTGTAAACACCACACGATCAACAACTTCGTCAAAATCTACAGTTAAAAAGAAAAATCAATGTCAAGTATGGAAAAGATAGATGCCAAGTTAAAAAAAGGTTGGGAAGGCTAAGAGACTGTATAAAGAAAGACTGGTAGGAATTATAAAGGATTTTATGGACATGGTATTGTAAAAAAAAAACTGTTTAAAACAGGTAAGGCTAATTACAACTGAAAAGGAACATTTTCTCATGGATGAGAAAGGAAGGACAGTGATACTAAATGATTAGTTTGCCATTTTTTATTTACAAAAGCGCATGATACTGGGAATAAAAGGGTACAAGAGGAGCTGGTGGATAAATTGAATAGGATAATTACACCTTAGGAAGTAGTATTGAAAGGTTAGTGTATCTCAAAGTGGAAAAAGCACAAAGCCCTTATGGCATCCTAATGCTGAGAGAGGTCAGAAAAAAGTAACAGAGACTTTTCAAACATCCTTGGCTGTGGAAGTTGTGCCAGAGGAGTAGAGGAGTGCCAATGTAACACCTCTGTTCAAGAAGTGAGAAACAGTTAATCCTTGTTACTATAGACCATGCAGCCTAATATCTCTAGTCAGTAAGTTTCAAGAGACCACAAGTGGTGACAAAATGACTGCCCACTGAGAAAGATAGGGATTAATTAAAGGCTGCCAGTGCAAATTTGTAAAAGGCAAATTTGTCTGACAAATTCAATAATGTTCTTTGATGAAATAACAGAGTGCATTGATAAAGGAAATGCAGTGCTGTGTACATTCTTCTAAAGTGTTTTAAGGTACATGAAGGAAATGTGAGCATGGATAGGAAGTTGGCCACATAAAAGAACACAGCCAGGTAGATTTTCCTCTTCAGCTCCTGGGCGGTAATAAGAACATAAGAGCATAAGAACATAAGAAATAGGAACAGGAGTAGGCCATACGGCCCCTCGAGCCTGCTCCGCCATTCAATAAGATCATGGCTGATCTGATCATGGACTCAGCTTCACTTCCCCGCCCGCTCCCCATAATGCCTTATCCCCTTATCATTTAAGAAACTGTCTATTTCTGTCTTAAATTTATTCAATGTCCCAGCTTCCACAGCTCTCTGAGGCAGCGAATTCCACATATTTACAACCCTCTGAGAGAAGAAATTTCACTTCTCTGTTTTAAATGGGCGGCCCCTTATTCTAAGATCATGCCTTCTAGTTCTAGTCTCCCTCATCAGTGGAAACATCCTCTCTGCATCCACCTTGTCAAGCCCCCTCATAATCTTATAAGTTTCAATAAGGTCACCTCTCATTCTTCTGAATTCCAATGAGTAGAGGCCCAACCTATTCAACCTTTCCTGATAAGTCAAGCCCCTCATCCCCGGAATCAACTTAGTGAACCTTCTCTGAACTGCCTCCAAAGCAAGTATATCTTTTCGTAAATATGGAAACCAAAACTGAACGCAGTATCACCAATACCTTATATCGCTGTAGCAAGACTTCCCTGCTTTTATACTCCATCCCCTTTGCAATAAAGGTCAAGATACCATTGGCCTTCCTGATCACTTGCTGTACCTACATACCATCCTTTTGTGTTTCATACATAAGTACCCCCAGGTCCCACTGTACTGCGGCACTTTGCAATATTTCTCCATTTAAACAATAATTTGCTCTTTGATTTTTTTCTGCCAAACTGTATGACCTCACACTTTCCAACATTATACTCCATCTGCCAAATTTTAGCCCACTCACTTAGCCTGTCTATGTCTTTTTGCAGATTTTTTGTGTCCTTCTCACACATTGCTTTTCCTCCCATCGTTCTATTGTCAGCAAACTTGGCTACGTTACACTCAGTCCCTTCCTCCAAGTCGTTAATATAGATTGTAAATAGTTCTGATCCCTGCGGCACCCCACTAGTTACTGGTTGCCAACCAGAGAATGAACCATTTATCCAGACTCTCTGTTTTCTGTTAGTTAGCCAATTCTCTATCCATGCTAATATATTACCCCCCAACCCCATGAACTTTTATCTTGTGCAGTAACCTTTTATGTGGCACCTTGTCAAATGCCTTCTCGAAGTCCAAATACACCATATCCACTGGTCCGCTGGTGGAGCAGATTGCCCAACCGTTAAAGAACCCACCTGACTTTCATTCCATAGATTCCTATAAAGGGTGGGCGACCACCCAGGTGGTGAAGAGGAAAATCGACCATAGAGAATACTGCAATCAAAAGCACTGCCGTGGCATGGCACCATAAAATCACCCATTAGCCATGTCGCATCTTGAGTCATTGGCTTGAAAATGGAAAGTTAATGGGAAAAATCAGGGAAGGAAATAAAATGACCTTTTTCAAGGATTTCAATGCACTGTACAAAGGGATGGCTGGGTGCAGATTTTCCATATGGTCCCGCAATATGTGCACAATCGCAACCATGCCAACCATTGATCTACAGGCAGGAAGGGAAAATCAGGGAGAGAATAACCACTGAGGCACTCTTGGACAGCTCCTTATTGCTGTTAACAGAGCACCATTGACAAAGGCTGAGGAGTCACTTCATCTAGAATAGGGTTGGGCTCTAGAGGCTAACAAGTGAAAAAAGAAAAAAATGGTTTTCTTTTCCCTCCAATTTTCTCTCCTTTGGGATGCTGATTCACAATGGGATACAGATCCATTGATATTGGTCTCCTTAGAGTGAGTGAGACAGGCTATTCAACCTCACAGAGTACTGTGCACAGTTCTGGTCTTCATATTACAAAAGGGATATAGAGGCGCTGGATAACGTGCAAAACATATTTCCAAGTATTATACCGGATTTGAGAGATTATAACCAATGTTCCCTTTAACAGGCTGTGCGGTTCATTCAAATTTCCGCACATATGCAGTTTTTCCATTGTGAAGCCGACAAACGGCCTGCACGGGACCTCCAGAATGTGGAACTTGCTACCACATGGAGTGGTTGAGGTAAATAGCATAGATGTATTTAAGGGGAAGCTAGATAAGTACATGAGGGAGAAAGGAATAATGCTGATAGGGTGAGATGAAGTAAGATGGGAAGAGGCATAAACTAATTCAGCCGAATGGCCTGTTTTTGTGCGGTAAATTCCCTGCAATTCTATGTAATGAGTCTTCACATCTGGAAACCTTGGCAGATTTTTCCCTCTCTAGCCCAGGGTCAATGAGGCAAAGTGTAGAGTCCCTGCTGGCACACCAGCTGAGATCAACTAAATCAGTATAGACAGGAGATCAAAACACTGACCTTCTGGTCTGTATGGTTCAGATCCCCATCAGGCAGTATATTTACCAACTGAACCATCAGAGCTTTACAATCAAATAACTTCCAAAAACTACTTCTTTTCTTTATCAAATAAGAAAATATACGTTAGTCCTATATTTTCGTGGAAATAAGAGCAATCAGGTTGCTGTTTGTGACATACATTGATGGCTCCCTGCAGGATTCTGGTTGGCCAATGTCCACAACTGAAATGGAAGCTTAATGAAATAGCTGAACATGTAGGGAAGAAATCTCTGTAGAATTCCTTAAGGAGCAGAATAGAGCTAATTACCATTCATTCTGGTGAGCTGAAGCCCTGTGTTTCATTTCAGATGACCTTGTGACCTGAAATTTTTATTTTTAGCATCGATGAATAATATTTTTTTTTAAAACAGTCATTTGTCTGTTTCTTTGCAATTGTCAATGTTCTTTTCTTTGTAATCCCTCATTCAGGCAGGAGACTGTCACTGAAGGCTGATGTATCTACACAACTTCCACTGGCTTTGCTATTTTTCAGCCCATACAGCTAGATTATCTGAAATTAGTCATTTTAACCATTTCTTGCTAAATATTTTGAGAACACCTCAGTACTTTTCAAAATCCAACTGGGATCCCTGAGTAGGCGGTGCACTCATACTTCTTCAAACAAGGGGTAATAGAAATCTGTAACTGTCTCCCCAAAAGACTGTTAAGGCTAAGCTAATTGAAATTTTCAAAACTGAGATTAATAGATTTTTGTTAGGCAAGGATCTCAAGGAATATGGAACAAAGGCAGGTAAATGAAGTTGAGGTACAGATCAGCCATGATCTAATTGAATGGTGGAACAGGTTCGAGGGATTGAATGGCCTATGTTTCTATGTCTTATACCAATCCAATCTTCTAACTTTCATCAGAAACCCTTAAAATTAAAACCCATCTCAAATTAGACAGCATGGCATAATTACACACCACAATAAGGCCTGAGGAGGTGCCTGTCTCTCTAACCCTGTCTGCATATCCACCTGAATAGCTAGCAACATGCATTTACCTAATGGCTTTTTGACTTTGGAGCAACATTTCTAGCTACTGATTATACCAAGTATGTTATTAGAGGTACAGATTAGCCATGAACTAATTGAATGTTAGAAGAGACTCGAGGAGTTGAATAGCCTCTTCCTGTTCCTATTTTTCCACATTCATAGCATATACACATGAAACTGCTAATATTCTTTTTAAAGTCTACCTTCTGTTTATAATATTCTTTCTGTTTTCTCCCCTCCTCTCCTGAAGTTGTTGGCTCATCCTAGGATACAGTTCCAGAGGCATCTTCCACCCTCCAGTACCTTGCGCGAGTGGCTATCAGGCTGCAAGGTGGATCATTGCTCAGCCTGATCTTGTCCACATCTACCTCATTATAGCAGAGATGCTTGACAGAGTTCAAGAGCAGGAGCCCTCTCTTATTTTTCTCCTCTATAATCCAGGGGTGCTGAATTTTTGAGCCTTGCATTACCATCCTAACACAGACCAGATATCAAACCTGAACTCTTCCTAATCTGTATGATTTTGTACAACACCAGGTGTAGCATTTAAGATAGAATCTTATTAAAAAGATATTTATTAACAAAATATTACTGGGCTTGTTCCTGAGGGATCTTAGGGGAGGGGGAAAATTATTATATTTTTGGTCTCCCTATCTGCAAATTGGGATAGGGTCTTTCAATCTCTGGTTGCTTGAAACATCTATTTTTGCTAATGATTTTGGAGGATGGATTGACATACAGAGGATTAGGTGGTGGTTATCTGCATTTAATAGTAGGAAGTAGAGGTTAATACCTGTGGTGATACAGTGACAGGAAAATGTGTCTGAACCTCTTTTTCTTTGGCAGTTCAGGGAGTTGTGAACACTTGAATGGTCCGTAGATTATTCTGCTTTGGGGTAATCCTTGGAGATTTAATTGCCTGCCCGAAGGGTCAGTAATTCAGCCTCATAAATAACTGAATCCATTTTCAACGTCAACAGAAAAATCATGAAACAACTTGAATTTTGTGTTACTTATTTAACAAGAAATTAAAATCCTTTAATTGCTTTAGAATTCTCTTTTTTTTAATTCTTTCCTTCTCTATTTTTAGGTCTCCCTGCAGCTTTTCCCAGATCTTTGCCAAAGTTGCTCTCAAACTGGATACGCTGAGGCAAGTAAGAGTCGGAAGTAAGGATTGAATGAGGAACAATTTTCCTCACCATTTGGATAATGGCTGGTCTCTGTCTGATGCCTCCCACAACATCCAGGATCTCCACATGTGGAGGTTCTTTTGTTTGAACACGCATCCAACCACTACATGGGGTATCGTACTGGGATTCCAATGCACTGTGCCACTTGCCTTTACAGATCATTAGATTTGCTGGAAGCTCCCTTGATAGGTCAGTCGGTAAATGCACCACCTGGAGTGGTACTGAGCCAATCAGACCAGAGAGGCCTAAAATTCAATTCCCAATCTGTGCTGGGTTAGCTGTTCTCCAATTAAGGTCACAATAGGGGTGCGACATTTGGCCATTGTACACGTAGGCTGGAGGTAGAAAAATTGGTCACTGCCAATTGAATCCTGGAGAGAAAACAAGCTGCTTCAGCTACCATGACATTAACTGTCTGAGTCCACACACGAAGAAGGGTAATGGATGGGTAATGGAAGGCTGCCAGCACCCATGGAGCCATAATCCAACACCTGTCCAGAGAGGAAACATAGAAACATAGAAAATAGGTGCAGGAGCAGGCCAGTCGGCCCTTTGAGCCTGCACCACCATTCAATATGATCATGGCTGATCATTTTTGCAACTTTCGTACCCCATTCCTGCTTTCTCTCCATATCCCTTGATCCCTTTAGCTGTAAGGGCCACATCTAACTCCCTTTTGAATACATCTAACGAACTGCCCTCAACAACTTTCTGTGGTAGAGAATTCCACAGGTTCACAATTCTCTGAGTGAAGAGGTTTCTCCTCATGCCGGTCCTAAATGGCTTACCCCTTATCCTTAGATTGTGACCCCTCGTTCTGGACTTACCCAACATTGGGAACATTTTTCCTGCATTTAACCTGTCCAATCCCGTCAGAATTTTTAAATGTTTCTATGAGATCCCCTCTCATTCTTCTAAATTCCAGAGAACATAAGCCTAGTCGATCCAGTCTTTCTTCATATGTCAGTCCTGCCATCCCGGGAATCAGTCTAGTGAACCTTTGCTGCATTCCCCCAATAGCAAGAATGTCCTTCCTCAGATTAGGAGACCAAAACTGTACACAATATTCAAGGTGTGGTCTCACCAAGGCCCTGTACAACTGCAGTAAGACCTCCCTGCTCCTATACTCAAATCCGCTCACTATGAAGGCCAACATGCCATTTGCCTTCTTCAATGCCTGCTGTACCTGCATGCCAACCTTCAATGACTGATGTACCATGACACCCAGGACTCATTTCACCTTCCCTTTTCCTAATCTGTTACCATTCAGCTAATATTCTGCCTTCCTGTTTTTGCCACCAAAGTGGATAACCTCACATCTATCTACATTATACTGCATCTGCCATGCATTTGCTCACTCACCTAACCTATCCAAGTCACCCTGCAGTCTCTTAGCATCCTCCTCACAGCTCACATTGCCACCCAGCTTAGTGTCATCTGCAAACTTGGAGATATTACATTAAATTCCTTTGTCTAAATCATTAATGTATATTGTAAATAGCTGGGGTCCCAGCACTGAACCTTGTGGTACCCCACTAGTCACTGCCTGCCATTCTGAAAAGGATCAGTTTATTCCTACTCTTTGCTTCCTATCTGCCAACCAGTTCTCTATCCATGTCAATACATTACCCCCAATACCATGTGTTTTAATTTTGCACACTAATCTCTTGTCAAAAGCCTTTTGAAAGTCCAAATACACCACATTCACTGATTCTCCCTTGTCCACTCTACTAGTTACATCCTCAAAAAATTCTAGAAGATTTGTAAAGCATGATTTCCCATAGGAAGATAGAAAACTGGAAACAAATTTGTTATTCAAAGCAAATCCTGCAAGTTACCTGATTCAAACCACATTTAAGATTGGCAGAGCACAGTGTTAGTTCATATTAACTTTACAATAAGCCCTATATTCAATCCCAGGAGCTCAGATTTCTAAATCTGAGACACCCTTTACCACCCTGGTTTAGTCAAATGATAAGGAGAAATTGCAGGGAGTATTGGCATGATGTCCAAGAGACCATGAGATTCCTTTATTCCTAGAGTTACACAATTAGGAGAACGTGTGTTGAGTGGTAGAATGGCATTCTCAAATTACAAATAATTACCAAGGATGTTGAGTTTTAATATATTTACAAATGTTTCTTTTGAACTATATCAGTGTCCAAATTCTTGCAGAATGTCAAAATGATTTATAACATGTTTAGAAACATTACTCTCACTCCTCTGACAGCTGACTCCATGCACAGAATGCAGAGGATGACATCTTATGATAAGATGCCAATATATTAAGAGCAGGCTGTTTGTTGCTGTCAGAGTGTTACCCAATGTAGAGATAATAGATGCACTAGTATTAATTGCAGAATATTACCCACTGAGGTGTTGGCAGAGTATTAATCCGCACAGAATTAATACTGAAATCTTACTTGAGAGAGCACTACAGATTGAGCATTACATGATGATACATTATCCAGCACTTTATTATGAACAGCTTAACTGGCCAACCATTATTGACAAAGCAATGGTCAGTGCATTATTACCAACAACATTAATCAACATTACTACCAAATCCTTAGTCAGCACATCATTACCAACAGCATTACTGAGGGAACATTACTAACAAAGTACGAGGCAACACATCATTATTAATGAGGTATCACTGATGGAGCATTATTGAGCATTTTATTGCCAACAAGAGTTTCTGGGCATTACCCAATGTTATTCAATGGGGTGTTGCTGATTGAAGGCTAGTGATAAAGCATGATTTATCATTATTAGTCTAAATAGAGCTAATGGTAAAGCATTACTGACTAATGTTACAAATGGAGTGCTGCAGAGGATTGTTGACAGCACTAGCCAGTGTTACTGATAGATTTCTGAACAGAGCACTATAGATGGTGGTCTACCCTTTAGCTCTTTCAGGTTAATCGATTAATCCATTAATTTGGCTGGTTTGGAATATTGGATTCTGCACCTTTACAGAACAAATGCACATAAATGGGAGCAAGAAAACATCCACGTGTGCAGGCACCACCTTTCGGCACTTCTTGACAGGATAGTCAACGAGGCTATGACAAAGACTGGCAACAAAGGCAAAAATCTGTGCTTACAAATAAATTATTCAATTATTTCAGTTTCCCATCCAGTATCAGAGTCTAGGGTTGTAATGTTTGTAAGCTTGTAATGTTTGTAGCTCCACACTGTAGATGTGGACGTATTGTGTACTGCAACTGCATAGTTAATAATAAACAGAACCAGGCAGGTTTCCGGAGGCTTCCGAGAGAGCTGCCTGCCATATAGGAAGCTGTGTGTGCTTGTGCTCTGTGAATATCTCGCATTTGGCGGCGAGATGGGATTTTTGGGATGATTTAAAGCTTAAATTTTGTTGGTGCAGGATTCAGCCAGCCGACAGAGAGACTTTGGAAGTTTCTGTCTTTGGAAAAAGCTACAAAAATCCGAGGTAAAATACAGCATAACATGTGAACAGCTAGAGATTAAAATGGCAGGTGTAATCGAACATTTGGAGGAATATAGACATGACCGGGAACGTTTTAAAGCATATGTGGATCGGCTAGAAATGTATTTCACTGCAAATAACATAATCGAAGTTCCAGACAATGCAGTCCAGAACTGGGCTGTGTTGGAACATAAGAAAGCTATCTTCTTAGAGGCGGGTCCGGCATTATACAAAACCCTTGTAAATCTGCTTGTGCCTGATGAGCCAAAGGACACAACGCTTAAAGAGATTTTAATGAAGCTGGAGCAGCAATATAACCCCAAACCGTTAGAAATTGCTAAAAGCTATCATTTTGGGATTCAGAATCAAAAGACTGATGATTAAAAAAGTTATCGATGCACTGTAATTTTGGAAACTTTCAAAACCGAGCATTACAGGATCGTTTTGTTTGTGGGTGAAAAATGATGCGATCAGAATGAAGTTATTGACGACGGATGACTTGACTTTTGAGATTGCTTGTCAGACAGTGAGGTCAATGAGCATGGCCGAACAATATTCCTGAGAATTAAATAATAATTATGGTCGTCAGTCAACCTGCAGGTTCAAAGTAAAAGACAATGGGGGCCCAAAGTCTCAGAAACTGGAAATTCTAACAGAGCGTCGAAGTCGTGCTACAGGTGCCTGGGACAACACATTGCTCAAAGTTGTCCATACGTGAAGGCAGAGTGTTTCTTCTGCAGAAAGACTGGGCATCTTGCAAAGGCATGCCGACTGAAGGGTAAACCAGCTTTCAAAGCTATGAGTCCAGCATTCAAAGCTATGAGTAGAAATCCAAAGAGACTACATAGCATGGAAGAACAACAACAGGATGAGGAGATGTTAGAGTTACACGTCATCAGGAGCACGAGGTTAACGGATAGCGATTCGGAAAGCATCAAAATCCACATAGATGTTGCGGGATTCAAGATACCAATGGAAATTGACTAGGGTGCGTCCGTGAGTGTAGTACCGGAGTCACTATACCGCAACAAATTGCGTGATTTTCAATTGGAGAAATCCGAGATAGAGCTGCGAGGCTACTCGGGAGAGAAAACTTTTGTGGTAGGTCGTATCACCGTACCGGTGAAATATAAAGATCAATTTCAGAACTTGCCTCTAATAGTAGTGAAAGGAGACAAGTCTGTCTTACTAGGAAGAAATTGGTTGAGCTCAGTGAAACTGGATTGGAGTGAGATTTTCTGTGTGAAAGCAAGATTTTCATCAATGGATGAGGTTATCAAGAAATATCCAAAGGTGTTCTGCGAAATGGGCAATCCGATCCAAGGCTTCAAGGCGAGTGTCAGGGTACAGAAGGATGCTAGATCGGTTTATTTCAAGCCATGTTCCGTACAATATGCACTCAAGGAGAAAGTTGAGCAAGAACTCAAAAGACTAGAGACAGAGAACATTATTTGTAAGATAGATCGATGTAATTGGGCTACATCCATTGTTGTTGTACCTAAGTCTGATGGTAAGGTAAGATTGTGTGGTGATTATAAAGTAAACCAGAAGGTGAGAATGAAGAACCATCACCATAAATGGTTAAAATGGTTACCAGGAAGAGTGGTGAAGATATGTGGTCCTTGCACATATTTGGGAAAGAGGTTTGTTAATGGACAGGTTAGGTTTGTTCATATTGATCATATTTTACCTATAGAGATGGAAGGAGTTGAAGGTGGGAATGATTCAATTATTTCTGACTCACCAGATAGTTTTGATACACCAGTAGCAAATCCTAACTCCAATGTACTGGAAACAAATCCAGGAGAGAATCAGAATGAAAGTCTGAGTCCGAGTCAGGAAAACAAAGAGCCTGAAGTTAGAGTGAGTTCAAATGAAAATCAAGGAAATTCCGTGGAGGAAAATGTTCCTAACGATGAGCCTCGAATGAGTGTGAAATCGACACCATGTTTGGAAGGTTCTGTTTGAGAGCGAAGGTATCCTTTTTGAAACAGAAAACAAGTGGTAAAGTTAAAGTTGTAAATATGGAAAAAAAATAAGTTTATGTCCTGTGTTATGTATAAGCATGAAAGTTATGTATGATGTTTGTTATGATGGCTTCTTCATTAAGGAGGGAGAAGTGTAATGTCTGTAAGCTTGTAATGTTTGTAGCTCCACACAGTGGATGTGGACATATTGTGTACTGCAACTGCATAGTTATTAATAAACAGAACCAGGCAGCTTTCCGGAAGCTTCTGAGAGAGCTGCCTGCCATGTAGGAAGCTGTGTGTGCTTGTGCTTTGTGATATGTCACAAGGGTAAAGATCACAAGTTCCCCATTTCATTGCAATTTTTCAACCTGCTGGTAGCAGTTGGTGTTGAAATAAAAATAAATGAGGAAATACTGCAGTAGGAACAAATTAGGTCGATAAGCAGATTTTCAAATTATGTTTTCTTTTCTCGTTCATTTTTAAAAATGAAAACCACTCATCTTTCTCAGTGGACAAATAGATTCAAAAATTACATTTATCTATGGAAAGATTTTTTTTAAACATTTTTGAGGGGGGCAAACTTGGATATATTGGCTGAGTATTTTGGGGCAATTTTCACTGAATACTTTAGGTGCTAAGAGGTAACGAAGTAGCCAAGATGGGGTCTTGAGTTGATTTAGCCCATGTTTAGAACTAGACACCATCTTGGTAAAGGAGTTGAAGCCCTCGTTAGGAACGGCCACCCAAATTGCTGATTGGCACTTAAAATGCCTGTTGGCGCTTATTAATGAGGTTGCATGACATTTTGGTGACTAACGCTTGCCCTAATGCACTCTCCTAACAGCGACCAGCTGTTTGAGAGTAAACATGACGTTGATGTCGATTTGAAGCAGTACTTAAAGGGATACTCATCACTTAAAGGCATACTCAACATTCCATGGCCATTGCTGCTGCAGCTGTGAAGAGGACTTCTGAAATACATTGGGAGATTTTCTGGGACACATTGTCAAGACTTCAGCAACACTCTATCCGGACTTTCAATCAGGCTAGTCTTATTAACATTGCAACTATTTAGCACCTGTTTTCACCCTTTGGCCCAAATAACCCCCTTCATCTTTGGCCAAACACTGCTGGAAGTGTGATTGGAATGGGAGGCCGCTCATGTTGGCCCCAGTGAATTTCCCATGGCTAGCCTATTAGAATTCTTTAGTGCACTGTCAGGGGGGATCCTACCCCCACCAGGAAGCACACCACAGGGAGGGATGAAGTGGATGAGCACAACTTTGCACTTGATGCCCAACTCATCTGTTGCCTTTTATGAATAATAGTGAGGGCCTTTCCTACAGGCAAATTTTGCCAGAGTATGAGAGTGCATTAATTACCAGGCAATCAACTACATGCTTATGGGAAAGAGCTAAACTTGAAAACCCATTCTGCCAGCATTAGTAACAGCAGGAACCAGGAACATGCTTGCATTATTTACATCAGGTGTTGCTATGGTGTTAATGACACAAAATGTGCTGAATGTCGTCAATCCATTCTTACCATGGCATAAGTCCTTGTGGAAGTTTCTTCCTCCTCCCACCTCCACCCCACCATCCCCATGTATTGCACACTCTACAACTGGATTCATTATGTTTTTGATGTTTATATCAGTTAAGAGTATCATTAGTTGCTGAAGCAATGTTCAAGGATCATTATTATAGGAACATCATAATTGCCGATATATTTGTGATTCCCACTAACAAATTGTAAATGGTGTAGTACAAAATTGACCATTTACAAACAGTGCACACTATCCATTTTGTTAACATGTCTTAAAGTTATTTTCTAAAAAGGTTATTAATCCTTCTTTTCAGACATGGAAAATTTAGCCAAATATGTCTTAGCCCCAACCTTGTAAGCACGCACTCTGCTGTCTATGTTTGACAAATAACACTTCCCACACCATCAAACCTGTAGCCAATTAATTACAAATTAGGAGCTTGCCCTAGACTCATTTCATCCAGGACCTTAGCATCCAGCAGAGAGAGGTTTTTCATCCCATCAGTCTGGGTTATGCTGTTGTTACACCTTGGTCTATGAATCTGCTACCACGCTATAGAAAACAAACTTAACAGCAATAAATGGCAGGAGTGGGTTCATGGAACCTGAACTAAAATAATCTAATAGCAACCTAAATGTATTGGATTCTTACTAAATTGACCTAAGCACCAGAACTGAATTTTGAAATCACCAAGGTCTATTATCCATATTGTTGCTTTCTCAACTGTGAGATAATCTTCTGGATTTCATGATTATTTATGGAGTATCCTGTGGCTTTATTTGATTGAAAGTATGTGCAACAGATGAAAGATAGTCAACATCTGCATTTCCATTGAAGTTCTGCTCACAGCTGCTACATATCAAACAGTTTAATTCTTTTCAAATGCTTTTTTTGTCCCAAAATGCTGTATTCTCTTGTGACAAACTCACAAGTAAACATGTTCTAAAAGGCATAGAGTTACGAGCCAAGTAGCAGCACTTCCTTGATCAAAATGAGAAAAGGGCTCGGTTCTATTTTGAAACAATGACAAAGCAGTACTTTAAACATTGTTTAAAGTTATTTTCTCCATTTTTAGATCTTTCTGATTCTTTATAGTTCCTGGCCCAGAAGTCTATGATGTGTCCTATCCCAAGGCTTCTGCCTTTTAAGCATGTCCACAGTTTTGGACTCGATTTCAGTCATTTATCTGGAAATTAAAACCAAATATATGTAAAATTATTCAAATAGAAGTCCATTGTCTCCACTTATGATGTGGCTCCATTAATTATTAAATCAATGAATTTTCATCAGCAGCAAAGCAAATATCACAATGCAAGCCATGATCCCAGACCTGCCTTTATTTTGTACCCTGCCTGGTTTTGAACATAGTACCATTGGGAACACTTTGCAAGTTTGTAATGGGCCATGAGTAGTTCTGAGTTAAACTTGTGCACTCATTTCCAATTCTGTTCTTATGGAGAAGCACATGGCTTCTACTCTCACCATTATCTAAACTCCTTGGTGAGACCACACCTGGAGCACTGTGTACAGTTTTGGGGGCAAAAATTCGCACCTGCCGGAAACGGGTCACACCTAACATTTTTCTTGTGCTTTGGCCGCCTCAATGGATGCAGCGGCCCATCTTGCGAAATTCAGCTCTTTGTCGTTTTTTTTCGAGTGGAGCGGAAGTCGGTCATAATTGGGGTGGGGGTGGGAGCGAAGTGTCCATCATAAGAGCAGCGGAAGTGGAGGCGGGCGGCATGTCTGCCGCTGCCAGTCACCAGCGTCGGGCTGGTGACGTCATTACGCTCGTGCTGCAGCACGTCTCTCCCCTTCAGTTAAAGGGGAGAGCGGCTTCGAGCTCTGCAGCTTTTTAAGTTAGGTCCACTGGGCCACCAGGGAGGGTTTCAGCTGAACCAGTGGCCCGGCACCCAAGAGGGGGTGCCAGGCTGCCTGTTGACGGTCCGGCCAAACCCAGGGCATAATTGTCGAGCCAAACTGGCATCTCGGTCAACAAAAAAAAATAAGATGGTGACCACGGCAGTGCTCCCTCCCCTTAAATGGAGGCCAGACCGCCATTTATACACACTGCAAACACAGTGCATTGCGCGGCGGCCGTAAGATTTTCGCAGGTGAAATTTGCTTGCGGGGCGGGACATCGGTGGTGTGCGCTTTAATGACGCACATAGGAGGATTCGGCAGCAGCGGGGTGGAAAAACCACCGGGGGGAATTTTGCGAGTGTCAACTATTTGACTACTAATCGCTGGCCATTCGAAACCGCTGCATGGTCACTGCTTTCCAGGGGTAATAGACATTATCGGGAGGCTGAATTTCGGCTCCTTGGTTTCCTTACCTAAGGAAGGATATACTTGCCTTAGAGGGAATGCAAAATAGGTTTTGTAGACTAATTACAAGGATGAGAAAGAGATTGGTAGACGAGGCCTATATTCCCTAGATGAGATATGATCTCATTCAAGCTTAAAGTTTTTACAGGGCTTGACAGGGTAGATGCCGGTCGGATGTTTCCCCTGCCTGGGGTGTCTAGAACAGGGGTCACAGTCTCAGAATAAGGGGTCACCCATTTAGGACTGAGATGAGAAGAAATTTCTTCACTAAAAAGGTGGTGAATCTTTGGAATTCTCTACGCTAGAGTGCTGTGGATGCTCAGTCATTGAGTATATTCGAGGTTTTGGGATACTTTGGGAATCAAAGGATATGAAGATAATCATCATAGGCAGTCCCTTGGAATCGAGGAAGTTCTTGCTTCCACTCCCAAAGTGAGTTCTTTGATGGCTGAACAGTCCGATACGAGAGCCACAGACCCTGTTACAGATGGGACAGACATTCGTCGAGCGAAGGGGTCGGTGGGGCTGGTTTGCCGCGCACTCCTTTCACTGCCTGCTTTTGGCCTCTTCACGCACTTTGCATTGGGACTCGAAGAGCTCGACGCTCTCCCGGATATACTTTCTCCACATCGGGTGGTCTTCGGCCAGGTGTCAGTGGTGATGTCGTACTTTACCAGGGAGGCTTTGAGGATGTCCTTATAACGTTTCCGTTGTCCTCCTTTGGCTCGTTTACCATGAAGGAGCTCCGCATAAAGCATTTGCTTAGGGAGTCTCATATCTGATATGTGAACTATGTGGCCTGCCCAGCGAAGCTGATCGAGTGTAGTCAGTGCTTCAGTGCTGGGGATGTTAGCCTGGTCGAGGACACTGATGTTGGTGTGCCTGTCCTCCCAGGGGATTTGCAGGATCTTGCGGAGACATCGTTGGTGATATATTTCCAGCGACTTGTCATGTATCTCACATTACTTTGCATAACTGTATCTTACCATTCTATACATGACTGGAACTAATCATGACCTGTAACCACAAGCATACCTTACCACCAGGGGTGCACTTGCAGGAGACTCTGCATACCTGTTCCACACAGGTATATAAAAGACAGATCTCAGGCAAGTGTGGCATTCGAGAGCTGTGCAATAAAGGTGCAGGTCCTGAGTGACCTTGACTTCAGTATGTGCCTCGAGTGAGTCTCTACTGCAGGGACAGGATTTTACAATGGCGACGAGTTACGGGATCACAGAATCCACAAAATGGCGACCAACGGCTCAGATGAAAAATACAATGCTGGAGATAATTGGGAGGACTTTATAGAAAGGCTCCAGCAAAGCTTTGTAACCAAAGACTGGTTAGGCGATGATAAGGCAGACAAGAGAAGAGCCCATCTCTTGACCAGCTGTGGCTCGAAAACATACACCTTAATAAAGGACCTGCTGGCACCCGAGACACCAGCAAGCAAGTCGTTTGAAGAGTTGAGCACACTGGTAAGAGACCACCTGAAGCCAGCGAGCAGCCAACACATGGCCAGACACAGGTTCTACAACTACAGACGCTGTGTGGGCCAGAGCATACCCGACTTTGTGGCGGAACTTCGGAGACTGGCTAGTTTATGTGAGTTCTCCGATGAACTAAGGAGAGAAGTACTGAGAGACTTTTATTGAAGGAATAGGCCACGCAGGCATATTCCGAAAGCTCATAGAGACCAAGAACTTGACCCTAGAGGCAGCAGCACTGGTTGCACAGACATTCTTGGCAGGAGAAGAAGAAACGAGGTTGATCTACACTGCGGGTTCGACAACGAACGAAACATCGGAACAAGGGGTTCACAGCGTGAAACAAGCTGCTACCCCCACACACAGACAAAGGCAGGAGAGCAGGCCCTCAACAGCAGGCAGTGGCGCCAGAAGCCATCAAAGGCCACATGAACGACCGTTCACACCTCATCAACCCACAATGCGAGCAATCAACTACAAACTGAGGGAAGCTCAAGAGAGATCAGCCAGATGCAGCTCATCCTTCGGAAACAATGGAAGTGGTCTGTGCTGGAGATGTGGGGGAAGGCACTCAACCAGGATGTGTCGATTTCAGCATGCCATTTGCAGAAACTGCAACTGTACAGGGCATCTGGCCCGCATGTGCAGAAAAACAGCAGCTTGGCTGGTATACGAATCGGAAGGGTCGGAAAGCGGACTAGAAGATGGTGGGGACAGTGCCCGGGATACCGAGGTACAGCGGGTCAACACGATCAATGGACACTGTTCTTACAACAAGACGCCTCCAATAATGATGAGGGTCCTACTCAACGGGATAACCGTCAACATGGAACTGGATACGGGAGCAAGTCAATCTCTCATGAGCGCTCAAAAATTTGAACAGCTGTGGCCGCACAAAAGCAACAGACCAAAACTCACAAGGGTCGACACCAAACTAAGGACCTATACCAAAGAAATCGTCCCAGTCCTTGGCAGTGCCATGCTCTCAGTCACACACAAAGAGACAGTGAACCGACTTCCCCTGTGGATTGTCCCCGTAGATCTCCCAGCACTGCTGGGGAGAAGCTGGCTGGCAAAACTAAATTGGAAATGGGATGATGTTCACGCCATGTCGTCAGAGGAACGGACCTCCTGCTCAACAGTTCTAAGTCGATTTGAACACCTCTTTCAGCCAGGTGTGGGCACCTTCAAAGGGGCAAAAGTTAAAATCTATATCACACAGGATGCGAGACCGGTCCATCACAAGGCTAGAGCTGTGCCCTATGTGATGGGAGAAAAGATTGAACATGAACTGGACAGGCTTCTGCGGGAAGGTATTATCTCACCCGTGGAATTTAGCGACTGGGCAAGTCCCATCGTCCCAGTCATGAAGCCTGATGGATCCATACGAATCTGTGGGGATTACAAATCTACCATAAACAGAGTCTCCCTGCAGGACCAGTACCCGCTGCCCAGAGCGGAGGGCCTATTTGCCACATTGGCTGGAGGAAAACTTTTCTCGAAACTAGACCTCACATCTGCGTACATGACGCAAGAACTGACCAAAGAGTCGAAGCTATTCACCACCATCAACAGACATCGAGGCCTTTTCATGTACAATCGATGCCCATTTGGCACCAGGTCGGCAGCTGCTATATTCCAGCGCAACATGGAGAGTCTGCTCAAGTCCATCCCGGGGACAGTTGTGTTTCAAGACGACATACTAATCATGGGCAGGGACACCGACTTCCATCACTGCAATTTGGAGGAAGTACTAAAGTGGTTGGATCGGGTAGGCCGAAGAGTTAAGAAATCCAAGTGTCTGTTTCTCGCGCCCGAGGTTGAATTTTTGGGCAGAAGGATTGCCGCTGATGGATTCCGCTCAACAGAATCCAAAACCGAAGCAATTCGTCTGGCACCCAGGCCCCGGAATGTCTCGGAACTGCGCGCCTTTCTCGGGCTACTCAATTACTTTGGGAACTTTATGCAGAACTTAAGCACGCTGCTGGAGCCTCTCCACGTGCTACTCAGAAAGGGGTGCAGTTGGTTTTGGGGGGACGCCCAGGAACGCGCCTTCAATAAGGCACGCAACCTTCTATGTTCCAACAGTGTTTTGGCTTTTTTTGATCCAGGTAAAAAGCTAGTTCTTACATGTGATGCATCAGCATATTGGGTCGGGTGCGTTTTACAGCATGTCAATGGTGCGGGTAAATTACAACCCATAGCTTATGCCTCCAGGTCACTTTCGCGGGTGGAGCGCGGGTACGGAATAGTGGAGAAGGAGGCATTCGCGTGCATGTATGGTGTCAAAAAGATGCACCAATACCTTTTCGGGGCCAAGTTCACGTTAGAAACCGACCACAAGTCCCTCACATCCCTGCTATCCGAGAGCAAGGCAATAAACGCCAACGCCTCTGCGCGCATTCAACGGTGGACACTCATGCTGGCATCTTACGACTACACAAAAAGGCACAGACCAGGCACAGATAACTTTGCCGACGTGCTTAGCAGGCTACCCCTGGCGACCACGGAAGGGTCTGACGAACAGGACTGTGAGATAGTCATGGCAATCAATGCCTTTGAGTCCACAGGTTCGCCCATGACGGCTCGCCAAATCAGAGCCTGGACGATCAGCGACCCCACGTTATCCTTAGTCAAACGATGTGTCTTAACTGGTGACTGGGCAGAGGCTCGCGATGCCTGCCCCGAGGAGATCAACCTTTCCATAGGCGCATGCATGAACTATCACTACATGCAGACTGCCTGATGTGGGGCAGCCAAGTAGTTATGCCTCTGTGAGGCAGAGAGGCATTTGTCCGGGAGCTCCACCGCGAGCACCCGGGGATCGTTCTCATGAAGGCCATAGCCAGATCCCACGTCTGGTGGCCTGGCATTGACGCGGACTTGGAGCTCTGCGTCCGACGGTGCACCATTTGTGCCCAACTCAGTAATGCCCCCAGGGAGGCCTCCCTGAGCCCCTGGCCCTGGCCCACCAAACCGTGGTCGCGGGTGCACGTAGACTATGCGGGCCCATTCATGGACAAAATGTTCCTCGTAGTCGTCGATGCATTTTCAAAGTGGATCGAATGCACCATTTTAAACTCGAGCACCACCTCCACCACTGTGGAGAGCCTTGGAACCATGTTTGCAACGCACGGAATTCCTGACATATTGGTCAGTGATAATGGTCCGTGCTTCACCAGCGCAGAATTCCAAGATTTTATAGTTGACCACGGCATAAATCACGTTAAGACGGCACCGTTCAAGCCGACCTCCAATGGCCAGGCGGAGCGAGCAGTGCAAATCATTAAACAAGGCATGCTTAAAATCCAAGGTCCCACGCTGCAGGGCCGCCTTTCATGACTGCTGCTGGAATACAGATCTCGTCCGCATTCATTGACTGGGGTTCCCCCGCGCAACTATTGATGAAACGGACCTTAAAGACAAGGCTCTCATTAATCTTCCCAGACATGCATGAAATTGTTGAGGCAAAGCGCCGTAAGCTAACTGAGTACCATGACCGAAATTCGAGGGGGAGGTGGAATGAGATAGGGGACTATGGCAGGGATCCCAAATTGCTTTCAGGGACAGTAACATGCAAGGAAAGAAACAGGCTACTGGTGGTACAAATGGACAATGGCCAAACCTGCCGGAGGCATGTAGACCAAGTAAAAAGTAGATTCACCAACAACACTGCAGAACCAGAGGCAGACTACAATGTGGAACTCACACCACACCTGGTGGACAGACAGAGGGAACAACCTGAGGAAAGGGCTATCTCAACAGACAGCCCAGGCGAGATACCAACAATCATACTGAACGTAACAGGCAGTCCAGGCGAGATACCAACAATCACACCGAACGAAAAACAGGCACCAAGGCAAACAACTGAACCACAACTAAGACGCTCCATGCGAGAGGGTAGACCACCTGAGAGACTGAATCTATAAAGACAATAAGACCTTGGGGGAGGGTGATGTCATGTATCTCACATTACTGTACATAACTGTATCTTACCATGCTATACATGACTGTAACTAGATATGACCTGTAACCACAAACATACTTTACCACCAGGGGTGCACTTGCAGGAGACACTGCATACCTGTTCCACACAGGTACATAAAGACAGGTTTCAGGCAAGTGCGGCATTCGAGAGCTGTGTAATAAAGATGCAGGTCCTGAGTGACCTTGACTTCAGCATGTGCTTCGTGTGAATCTGTACTGCAGGGACAGGACTTTACACCTTCTATATATCGTCCATGCCTCAGATCCATACAGGAGGGTGGGTTTTACTACAGCCCGGTAGACTATGAGCTTGATGGTCGATCTGAGGACCTGGTCTTCAAACACTCTTTTCCTAAGACGGCCGAAGGCTGCACTGGCGCACTGGAGGCGATGTTGAATCTCCGCATCAATGTCTGCCTTTGTTGATAAGAGGCTCCCAAGATATGGGAAATGGTCCATGTTGTCCAGGGCCCGCCATGGATCTTGATGATTGGAGGACAGTGCTGAACGGCAGTGAAAGGCTGGTGGAGGACCTTTGTCTTACGGATGTTAAGCATAAGGCCCATGCTTTCATATGCCGCAGTGAATACATTGACTATATCCTGGAGTTCAGCCTCTGAATGTGCACAGACGCAGGCGTCGTCCGCATATTGCAGCTCAATGACAAAGGTTGGGATGATCTTGGACCTGGCCTGGAGACGGCATAGGTTAAACAGCTTCCCACTGGTTCTGTAGTTTAGTTCCACTCCAGTGGGGAGTTTGTTGATTGTGAGGTGGAGCATGGCGGCGAGGAAGATTGAGAAGAGGGTTGGAGCGATGACGCAGCCCTGTTTGACTCCAGTCCGGACGTGAATTGGGTCTGTAATGGATCCGTTGGTAAGGATCATGGCCTGCAAGTCATCGTGAAGCAGGCGAAGGATGTTGACAAACTTTTGGGGGCATCCGAAACAGAGGAGGACGCTCCATCGACCCTCACAGTTGACAGTATCAAAGCCCTTTGTAAGATCGAAAAAGGCCATGTATAAGGACTGGCATTGCTCCCTGCATTTTTCCTGCAACTGTCGCGCTGCAAAGATCATGTCTGTTGTGCCCTGTAGGGGATGAAATCCACATTGTAATTCAAGGAGGAGCCCTTCGGCCACAGGGAGAAGACAATTGAGGAGAACTCTAGCGACAACTTTCCCAGTGGCTGATAGCAGGGAGATTCCCCTGTAGTTGCCGCAGTCGGACTTGTCCCCTTTTTAAAAAATGGTCACAATCACTGCATCTCTGAGATCTCCCGGCAGGCTCTCCTCCCTCAAGATGAGAGAGATGAGGTCGTATATCCGCGCCAACAGCGCCTCTCCGCCATACTTTAGCGCCTCAGCAGGGATTCCATCCGCACCCGTAGCCTTGTTATTCTTGAGCTGTTTTATGGCTTTGCCTACCTCGTGCAACACTGCAGTTTCACTGAGTTGGTGGCGGGTCGCATGCTGCGGGATGGAGTCGAGAACACGCGAGTGAAAGGCAGAGTCTCGATTGAGGAGATCTTCAAAGTGCTCCTTCCATCAGATCCTGACAGCCTTGGTGTCCTTGATAAATGTTTCCCCGTTCTTGGCCAGGAGTGTGGTGGGGCCTTGGGAGTTTGGACCGTAGGTGGCCTTGACTGCAGCGAAGAATTCTCGCATATCATGGCTGTCGGCCAGTTGTTGTATCTCCTGTGCTTTCTCCATCCACCACCTGTTCTTTAGGTCCCGGGTTTTTTGTTGGACCTGAGCCTTGAGCCGTCTGTAATGTTGTTTTGCAGCTCCCGAGTTGGGTTGTTGCTTGAGGGTCAGAAAAGCTTTGCGCTTGCGATCTATTAGTTCTTCGATCTCCTGATCATTTTCATCAAACCAGTCCTGATGTTTTCTAGTTGAGTGACCAAGTGTCTCTTCACAGGCACTGGTTATAGAGGCCTGGAGGGCAGACCAAGCGCTGTGGGCATTCAGCATCTCAGGGTCATCAAGGCACGCCAGATTGGCTGTGAGTTGATGGCTGTATAGGGCTCTCTGAGCTGGGACTCTAAGTGCGCCGGCATTAACTTTTTTGTGGAATAGCTTCTGCTGTCCCCTCTGCTTTGGGGCAATGTTAATGTTGATGATGGATCGGATTAGGTGGTGGTCCGTCCAGCAGTCATTAGCTCCTGTCATGGATAGTGCAGTAACGTGTTGAACTAGAAGATCAGCCATGATCTTATTGAATGGCAGAGCAGGCTTGAAAGGCCGTATGGCCTACTCTTGACCTCTGCAACTCCCCAGAACAGTGCTACAGGACAATAGACTGCCCCTAAATGGCTTCAGTGTTATTTAATACTCTGTGTTAAAATGTGTTACATAAAGAACCTGTCTTCTTTATGAATGAATATTAACACTAAATCTATTTAGTCAGGGAGGATTTCTTTACCATCATAATCCAGTAACAATACGTGGTTAGATTGTGTCGAAAACTTAAATATGCAAGTTTAGAGTTGTATTTTTAAAACATGTGCAAATATTGGCTACAACCTGCTCATAATCAGTCTACTTGGGTTCCTTGGCTGGTGATCTTGAAATCCAGATGACTTCTCAATTATTCACGCCTGGCAGTTGTAGAAAGATAGAAACATAGAAAATAGGTGCAGGAGCAGGCCATTCGGCCCTTCGAGCCTGCACCACCATTCAATATGATCATGGCTGATCATGCAACTTCAGTACCCCACTCCTGCTTTCTCTCCATACCCCTTGATCCCTTTAGCCGTAAGGGCCACATCAAACTCCCTTTTGAATATATCCAATGAACTGGACTCAACAACTTTCTGTGGCAGAGAATTCCACAGGTTCACAATTCTCTGGCTAAATAGCTTCTCCTCATCTCGGTCCTAGATGGCTTACCCCTTATCCTTAAACTGTGACCCCTGGTTCTGGACTTCCTCAACATCGGGAACATTCTTTCTGCATCTAACCTGTCCAATCCTGTCAGAATTTTATATGCTTCTATGAGATCCCCTCTCATTCTTCTAAATTCCAGTGAATATAAGCCTAGTCAATCTAGTCTTCCTTCATATGTCAGTCCTGCCATCCCGGGAATCAGTCTGGTGAACCTTCACTGCACTCCCTCAATAGCAAGAATGTCCTTCCTCAGATTAGGAGACCAAAACTGCACACAATACTCAAGTTGTGGTCTCACCAAGGCACTTTATAACTGCTGCAAGACCTCCCTGCTTCTATACTCAAATCCTCTCGCTATGAAGGCCAACATGCCTTTTGCTTTCTTTACCGCCTGCTGTACCTGCATGCCAACTTTCAATGACTGATGTACCATGACACCCAGGTCTCGTTGATCCTCCCCTTTTTCCTAATCTGTCACCATTCAGATAATAATAATCTGCCTTCCTGTTTCTGCCACCAAAGTGGATAACCTCACACTTTGCCAGATTATACTGCATCTGCCATGCATTTGCCCACTCACCTAACCTGTTCAAGTCACCTTGCAGCCTCTTAGCATCCTCCTCACAGCTCACACTGCCACCCAGCTTAGTGAGCTTAGTGTCATCCACAAACTTGGAGATATTACATTCAATTCCTTCGTCTAAATCATTAATATATATTGTAATTGGCTGAGAACCCAGCACTGAACCTTGCGGTACCCGACTAGTCACTGCCTGCCATTCTGAAAAGGACCCTTTATTCCCACTCTTTGCTTCCTGTCTGCCAACCAGTTCTCAATCCACGTCAATACGTTACCCCCAATACCATGTACCTTAATTTTGCACACTAATCTCTTGTGTGGGACCTTGTCAAAAGTCTTTTGAAAGTCAAAATACACCATACCTACTGATTCTCCCTTATCCACTATATTAGTTACATTCTCAAAATATTCTAGAAGATTTGTCAAACATGATTTCCCTTTCATAAATCCATGCTGACTTGGACCGATCCTGTCACTGCTTTCTAAATGTGCTGCTATTACATCTTTAATAATTGATTCCTGCATTTTCCCCAATGCCGATGTCAGGCTTACCGGTCTATAATTCCGTTTTCTCTCTCTCACCTTTTTTAAAAAGTGGGATTACATTAGCTACCCTCCAATCCATAGGAACTCATCCAGAGTCCATGGAATGTTGGAAAATGACTACCAATGCATCTACTGTTTCTAGGGCCACTTCCTTATGTACTCTGGGATGCAGACTATCAGGCTTTGGGGAATTATCGGCCATCAATCCCATCAATTTCCCTAACACCATTTCCTGACTAATAAGGATTTCCCTCAGTTCCCTCAGTTCCTCCTTCTCGCTAGACCCTCAGTCCCCTAGTATTTTCGGGAGCTTATTCGTGTCTTCCTTAGTGAAGACAGAACCAAAGTATTTGTTCAATTGGTCTGCCATTTCCTTATTCCCCATTATAAATTCACCTGATTCTGACTGCAAGGGACTTACATTCGTCTTCACTAATCTTTTTCTCTTCACATATCTATAGAAGCTTTTGCAGTCAGTTTTTATGTTCCCTGCAAGCTTACTCTCATACTCTATTTCCCCCTCCTAATTAAACCCTTTGTCCTCCTCTGCTGAATTCTAAATTTCTCCCAGTCCTCAGGTTTGCTGCTTTTTCTGGCCAATTTATATGCCTCTTCCTTGGATTTAACACTATCCCTAATTTCCCTTGTTAGCCACGGTTGAGCCACCTTCCCCATTTTATTTTTACGGGACCACAATACGCTGGCAACATTGCTATAATTGCAACTTCCATTTTTACATGAGGGAGGTCAGTGTATTCATTGGATCTCAGTAACCAAGGGTGAGAACAAGTCACAATACAAAAGTACCAAATATGATTTTCAGTTGATAATGTCTATTAGCGAAGTTAAATTAAAATTAATTTCTTTAATCTGAAGCAATGACTGTAAGAATAAAAGTTTAGTAATGATAAAATTGAATCTGTATATGTTAAAAGTACCAGTACAAGTGGACAGCGATCAATGTTCACGCTTTTCTGATAAAACTTTTACCCACTTGGAGGAAATGTAGGGGATAAAACACAAATTACATATTGCTCACCACCCCCAGCCATCCGGAGGGGTCGAAAGGGGAAACAGGAACCTTAAGTTAATGTTAAAAAAAATTGTGTGTGAACCACCCCACTCAATGGGCTAACATGCTGCCAATGTGCTTAATGGCAATGAGGTCCACAACTCACAAAACAACAGGGTTCTCCCCATATCAGGCCATGATGGGGAGGCTCCTGAGACCACCGGGCCAGCTAACACTAACAGGGATGAGTCCCCTGACAATTAAACCATGTAGTTCCAAGTGGCTGGAACAAGTGGTAGATCACACCAATCAGATTAATTAATTTGTGGCCACCAAATTGGGAAGTCAAAAAGACAAATTAAAAAGTACTTTGACAAGAAAGTACGTCCCTTTGACTACCAGGTGAGAGACTCAGTAATGGTTTCACATTATGAGAAAAAGAAGCTGCCTTTGAGCCCAGGTGGTGGGGACCACATACCATTATAGACCGATTGAATTCCGCGGTTTATTTGATTCAGTTACCGGGGAGAAGAGGAATTAAAAACAAGAAATAGTTTCACATTAATCAATTAAAAACTGCCAAAAAGTAAATACTGCACTGATCTTGTTTCCAACAGACCATGATGTGGATCCTTATGATTGCCGGGACAACACTGGCCACGACCAAAGCCGAGGGAAGATGGAGAAGCGGGAGCTGCAACATGACCTACGAACATCATCAATGTGCTTTGAGAAGTGACGGTGGCTGAAGATATGGGAAGGGGAGGGTCTCCGCTGGAGATATTATTGTACCAGAGTAAATGTGTGGCATACACCTTACAAGGTGGAGACCGAGTCAGGCCATGTACTTTTCTCTCTCTCTCTCTAAGCTTAAAACCCATTATACAGCGGTCAACCACCTCACAGAAACATAAACAGCAGAGCTATCAGAACCCTCTCAATGTTTATGATATGTGAACCCTGAGGAGATAAACCATATGAGGAGTCAGTAAGAATATTTCCCCCTCAAGATGGGGAGTCTGTAAGAATAAAGTGTTTAGTAACAATAAAATTAATTCTGTATAAATGTTAAAAGTGTAGATTATACGTAAAGGCTGCAGTGTTGAAAGAAACAAAATGGATGACTTCCCCACATTCATGTCTCCATGGCTTTGAAACTCACCAAACTGGAAAAGATGTTAATTGGAAAGCCATTAACCTAATCAAGAAATGGCACTGGCCCTCTAGACAGACACATGTATGAGGAGAAGCCAATCAGAAATGGCTCTGGAACCAAGACCCATCCTGTAGCTTTCTGAGAACCAATGGCCTTAATGGGTATAATAAGTCAAGCCAAAGATAGCTGGGCCTCTTCTTCCCTCTTTTCTTAAGCACACGGCAAAAGCAGGACCTTTCTCTACAGACAAAGAAGCAGGCTGTGTGTTTTGTCAGAGGGAAGTAAATTATACCTTCATTATTGTAACATCATTGTATCTATTGTAACTAAGTAGGTCTGTAGGATAGCTGACGACTGCTGATAGATGTGCATGTGTGTGTGTTTAATAAACTATTACAAATTATTTTAAAAGAATCGGTCTTGCTGTCAATTTAATGCCAGAGATTTAGAAATCTTTCAAAATTGGAGGCTCGTCCAGATCTAGCAATACAGCTTTTGATCATTCTTTTGAACAATTGGAAATCTCAAGAGTTGCGATTCTAACCTGTGTTGGGAAGTTTGAACTGTGAACTTTTAAACGGATTGGGAGAAGTTGTATCTTAAGGAGCAACCGTCTCAATAGTTGGAACTGTTTAAGTGGGGACCCAGCAGCAGTTAAATTCAAAAGACACAGGATGAAGGGATTGGTCTTGTACAAAAAAGATATACAGGTCGTCTATGAGACGAAATTATACAAAAAAGTACCCATAAAGGACATACAAGAGTTGCAGGCACAGGCACCATACTTCTGTAAGGGCCAACATGCGTTCTTTGGGGAGCTCGTGGCATTTATCCAGGAGAAAGTAAATCAAGGAGAGCTGAGGCCAAAACGGGTAAACGGTCTCTTGGCATACATCGCACATTACTGCGCTCGGAGAGATGAGGAATTAATGAGACAGGATGCAAAAGAAATTAAAAATGTAAGGAAAGAGATACAAGATTTAAAATAACAAAGGGCAAAAGAGATACAAGATTTAAAAGAATCGCAAGTAAAAGGTTCGACTAAACGAAAAAGAGATTCAAAATATAAAAGAACAAAAGGAAGAAAGCCTTCAACTTATTCGGCAGTTTAAGGAGGGAGAAATATAGCATTTGAGATGAGAAATTAATCGATTAAACCACAGTATTTGGCAATTCGAAAGAGGGGCCGAACAGGCAGCTTCGTTACTACAGCAACAAAGTCTTTCAAATTTAAATGCCATAGCAGCCATCGTTGAAGCAAATTAAAACAAATTAAAGTTAAAAAAATATAAATTGGGAAACTGGGGCTCCGGCAAGAGATAGAAGATGCTATGGGAGCATTAAGGGAAGTAATTAAGAAGCCGCACAGGGAGACAGACCACTCCCGGTGCCAACTTGAAATAGCGAGGCTAAAAGGTAAGTAGGGGAGCAGCAGGCCCTGGTATCCGCAGTAACACAGGGAGCCATAACAGAAGGAGACAAATGGGAGACAGATTGGGAAGAGGAAGGCCGTCAGTATAATCCTCACGAGGGTGGTGATGGATGGGATACCTTGGAGACACAAGGGCCAACCGTAGCAGTAGTAACCACTACTTTATGACGCAATGCACATGGTTACATCACCATTAACCATACTGACTCACGGCCCATATCTGGTGCTGATGCCACGGCGGGTAGCCACAAGTTGGGGCACATTAATGATGGGACGACCCACTGGGGCAAACCCAATTTGCCACGGGGTTGATGCAAAATCATTTACCGGTGCAGGCAATCGCCGATGCACACTCATTAGAGAGACCCTTCAAGGATCCACCCTATGAAGGGGTCCGGCCCCCAAAGGTTGGTCAGAAGTGGGTTTCCGATGTGATGGTAGCAGGAGACCAGCAGTCCTTGTTGTCTTAAAAGGGGGCAGACAACAGATTATGCTTATCGATACTGGCTCAGCCGTTACCATCATCCACATCCCATACCCTGAATGCCAGGCAGAGGCGGGCAAGTGTTGTATGACCCTTAAAGGGTTTAACGGTGATACAACCACTGCGTATACAGGGAAGGCCACTGAACTTCAGTTGGGAGGCCTCACCTGTAAGGTCCCAGCGCCGATGCTGATGACCACCCTCAACGGAAGGGGAAATGCAGGGACTGATGTGTTGCATCAGAATGGCGCAGTAATAGATTACAATCGGGACTGTGTTTGGATGGGATTGAGAGATAATGCGATAGTGATAGAAATTTCAGATGCTCACTCGGTTTTTGCTATTAAAAAGCCATCTCCTTATGTCGCTCCGGTAAGCAAAAATGAACCTGTGGCAAAACTAATTCAGGAACACCAAGCGGTGTTCACCACATGCAGGCATGACTGTGGAAAAATGACAGGCGAAAAGTTTTTTGAGGGACCTCCCACTCATTCACTAAACGATACCCCATTCCAAGGGAGAGTCACCCTTACATCCCTAGTCGAGCAGGGTGTTCTTAGGACACGCACTTTCACGACCAATTCACCCACATGGCCGGTTAAAAAGCCTGATAGCAGCTGGCGACTGAGTATTGATTACAGAAAGTTAAATTCTGTAACACCAGTCTGCTCACTGGTAGTAAGAGAAACTCCCACCATATTATCTCAAATTCCTGCTGATTCCAAGTACTTCTCGACCCTTGACATCGCCAATGGATTCTGGAGTATCCCTGTTAAAATTCACATCCACATTTGAGGACCAGTGCTACACCTGGACATGCCTGCCTCAGGGGTTCCACAATGCCCCACGATCTTCCACAAAAGAATGGCTGCAATTTTAAAAGACTTTTTCCGCCCTACCTGCTTGCTGCAGTAGAAGACAACCTACTGCTGGCAACCGAGAGCATGGGGGAGCATCTGTCCCTTTTGCACGAACTTTTGACATTGTTGACTGAGGCGGAACTAAAGGTGAATCCCTGTAAGGCTCAATTCGTAAAAGAACGGGTCACCATTCTAGCGTGTCCATTTCTCCAGAGGGATCGTCCCTCGACTCTCACAAGCTGGAGATAATACAGCGGCTGCCATTACCCACTTCCAAAACAATCCTATGATCATTCTTGGGTTTGGTGGGGTTTGCACAAAGCCCTTGTATGATTTGATAAAACTGCAGAGTGATGACATACGCCCGGCATGGACTGATGCTCACACCCAGTCTGTGGCTAAATTAAAAACTGCAGTGATACAGGCCACATGTCTAATCCCTCCTGATCCCACGCAGCCCTTTTATTTAGAGATCGGGGCCACAGAACAAAGCCTCACTGCAGTTCTGTGCCAAATGCGAGCTGATCGACTACAACCAATTGCATACACGTCTCAAATCCTGCAGGGGGCAGAAAAGATGTATTCTGCATGCGAGCGCCATCTACTGGCCATCTTCTGGTCGGTACATCATATTACATCCTGCACAGCAGACACACACCTCCGAAACTACTGATGAAACGTGGAAATTCGCTAGTTTCCTCGCAGCGCCTCAGCAAATGGACATTGAAATTCACGGAAAGAGACATTGATACCATTTCCAAACCCACCACCTTGCTGCCACAATTTCTGATCTATGAGGGGGCCCTGCATAAATGTCCGTTACCCCTGATTAACTTTGAGCCCCATCCTGTGCAGAAAGAGCCTATACAGGGTGCCCCAGATGTCTACATCGATGGGTCCTGTTATCACATTGAGGGGTCCCCCACACCGATTATGCTGTGGTATTGCCAGAAAGAACCATCCAGCGAAGATGCAACAGACAGTCTTCGCAATATGCAGAAATCGCCGCACTTCTAACCACTGTGAAGGAAACGTCAGATAGACCCGTGAATATTTAGTCAGATAGTGACTATGCTATAAACACCATGTTCTCCTTGCCCCATACCACAAAAATGACTATCGTACGATAGACGGTAAGGTCCTGGTCCATGGGCACTGGTTACGCCTGCTCTGGTCATACCTTAAACAGCAACCCCAGCCCTGCTTCATAGGAAAGGTAGCAGCCCATAGAAAAGGGGGTCCACATTGGGAGGGAAATTCCAGGGTAGACAGAGCAGCCAAAGATGCTGTGATTGATTGGGAGATAGAGGATATAGTTGTTGAGTTCGAGGAGGCGGAGCAGCGTCGGAGAGGCCTACGAAAGGCCAGCATCGAGTCGGGGAGGCAGCGGGGAGTTCGAGGAGGCCAGCCGGTGCAGCTGTAGCAGGGAGAGAAGGCAAAAAAGTAGAAAAAATCGAAAGGTGACGTCACAACCAAGGCGGTAAGTGAATGGCTGGTGATTGGTAAGTAGTTTTTCTTTTTCTTTTCTTTATCAGTAAGTAACCGTTAGCCTTGTTGTTGCCAAATTAAATTAATCTAGGGGTTAAGTCATAGCAGGAGAGCTCAGGCACGTGTTATGCTCCTCCTGTACTATGTGGGAAGTCAGGGACGCTTCCAGTGTCCCTGACGACTACATGTGCGGGAAGAGTATCCGCCTGCAGCTCCTGATGGACCGCATTGCGGCACTGGAGCTGCGGGTGGATTTACTCTGGAGCATCCACGATGCTGAGAATGACGTGAATAGCACTTTTAGCGAGTTGGTCTTACCGAAGGTAAAGGGTACACAGCCAGATAGGAAATGGGTGACCAACAGGAAGAGAAGTGTAAGGAAGGTAGTGCAGGGGTTCCCTAAGGTCATCCCCCTGTAAAATAGATACACCGCTTTGGGTAGTGTTGAGGGGGATGACTCATCATGGGAGGCCAGCAGCAGCCAAGTTCATGGCACTGTGGGTGGCTCTGCTGCACAGGAGGTCAGGAAAAAGAGTGGGAGAGCTATAGTGAGAGGGGATTCAATTGTAAGGGGAATAGATAGGCGTTTCTGCAGCCGCAAGCGAGACTCCAGGATGGTATGTTGCCTCCCTGGTGCAAGGGTCAAGGATGTCTCAGAGCGGGTGAAGGGCATTCTGAAAAGGGAGGGTGAACAGCCAGTTGTCGTGGTGCATATAGGTACCAACGATATAGGTAAAAAATGGGATGAGATCTATGAGACAAATTTAGGAAGCTAAGAGCTAAATTAAAAAGTAGGACCTCAAAACGAGTAATCTCAGGATTGCTACCAGTGCCACGTGCTAGTCAGAGTAGGAATCGCAGGATAGCTCAGATGAATACATGGCTTGAGGAGTGGTGCAGAAGGGAGGGATTCAAATTCCTGGGACATTGGAACCGGTTCTGGGAGAGGTGGGACCAGTACAAACCAGACAGTCTGCACCTGGGCAGGACCGGAACCAATGTCCTAGGGGGAGTGTTTGCTCGTGCTGTTGGGGAGGAGTTAAACTAATATGACAGGGGGATGGGAACCTCGGCAGGCGACAGAGGGTAATAAAATGGAGGCAGAAGCAAAAGGTAGAAAGGAGAATAGTAAAAGTGGAGAGCAGAGATATCCGAGGCAAAATACAAAAAGGGCCAGATTACAGCAAAATTCTAAAGGGGCAAAGTGAGTTAAAAAGGCAAGCCTGAAGGCTCTGTGCCTCAATGCGAGGAGTATTCGGAATTAGGTGGACGAATTAACTGCACAGATAGCAGTTAACGGATATGATGTAATTGGCATCACGGAAACATGGCGCCAGGGTGACCAAGGCTGGGAACTCAATATCCAGGGGTATTGAACATTTCGGAAGGATAGACAGAAAGGAAAAGGAGGCGGGGTGGTGTTGCTGGTTAAAGAGGAAATTAAAGCAATAGTATGGAGGGACATGAGCTTGGATGATGTGGAATCGGTATGGGTGGAGCTGCGGAATACCAAAGGGCAGAAAACGTTAGTGGGAGTTGTGTACAGACCACCAAACAGTAGTAGTGAGGTTGGGGACAGCATCAAACAAGAAATAAGGGATGTGTGCAATAAAGGTACAGCAGTTATCATGGGTGACTTTAATCTAGATATTGATTGGGCTAACCAAACTGGTAGCAATGCGGTGGAAGAAGATTTCCTGGAGTGCATTCGGGATGGTTTTCTCGACCACTATGTCGAGGAACCAACTAGTGAGCTGGTCATCCTAGATTGGGTGATGTGTAATGAGAAGGGACTAATTGGCAATGTTGTTGTGCGAGGCCCCTTGGGGAAGAGTGACCATAATATGGTAGAATTCTTTATTAAGATGGAGAGTGACATAGTTAATTCGGAAACTAGGGTCCTGAACTTAAGGAAAGGTAACTTCGAAGATATGAGGCATGAATTGGCTAGTAGAGACTGGCAAATGATACTTAAAGGGTTGACGGTGGATAGGCAATGGCAAACATTTAAAGATCACATGAATGAACTTCAACAATTATTCATCCCTGTCTGGAATAAAAATAAAACGGAGAAGGTGGCTCAACTGTAACTAACAAGGGAAATTAAGAATAGTGTTAAATCCAAGGAAGAGGCATATAAATTGGCCAGAAAAAGCAGCATGCCTGAGGACTGGGAAAAATTTAGAATTCAGCAGAGGAGGACAAAATGTCTAATTCAGAGGGGGAAAATAGAGTACGAGGAACATTAATACTGACTGCAAAAGCTTCTATAGATATGTGAAGAGAAAAAGATTGGTGAAGACAAACGTAGGTTCCTTGCAGTCGGATTCAGGTGAATTTAAAATGGGGAACAAAGAAAAGGCAGACTAATTGAACAAATACTTTGGTTCTGTCTTCATGAAGCAGACACAAATAACCTTCCGGATGTACTAGGGGACTGAGGGTCTCGTGAGAAGGAGGAACTGAAGGATATCCTTATTAGGCGGGAAATTGTTTTAGGGAAATTGATGGGATTGAAGGCCGATAAATCCCTGGGGCCTGATGGTCTGCATCACAGAATATTTAAGGAAGTGGCCCTCGAAATAGTGGATGCATTGGTGATCATTTTCCAACAGTCTATCGACTCTGGATCAGTTCGCATGGACTGGAGGGTAGCTAATGTAATACCACTTTTTAAAAAAGGAGGGAGAGAAAATGGGTAATTATAGACTGGTTAGCCTGACATCAGTAGTGGGGAAAATGTTGGAATCAATCCTTAAGGATGAAATTGCAGCGCATTTGGAAAGCAGTGACAGGATCGGTCCAAGTCAGCATGGATTTATGAAAGGGAAATCATGCTTGACGTATCTTCTGGAATTTTTTGAGGAGGTGACTAGCAGACTGGATAAGGGAGAACCAGTGGATGTGGTGTATTTGGATTTTCAAAAGGCTTTTGACAAGATCCCACACAAGAAATTGGTGTGCAAAATCAAAGCACATGGTATTGGCGGTAATGTACTGACGTGGATAGAGAACTGGTTGGCAGACAGGAAGCAGAGAGTCGGGATAAATGGGTCCTTTTCAGAATGGCAGGCAGTGACTAGTGGAGTGCTGCAGGGCTCAGTGCTGGGACCCCAGCTCTTTACAATATACATTAATGATTTGGATGAAGGAATTGAGTGTAATATCTCTAATTTTGCAGATGACACTAAGCTGGGTGGTGGTGTGAGCCATGAGGGGGATGCTAAGAGGCTGCAGGGTGACTTGGACAGGTTAGGTGAGTGGGCAAATGCAGTATGCAGATGCAAATGGCAGATGGGGCATAATGTGGATAAATGTGAGGTTATTCACTTTGGGGGAAAAAACACAAAGGCAGAATATTATCTGAACGGCGGCAGATTAGGAAAAGGGGAGGTGCAGCGAGACCTGGGTGTCATGGTTCACCAGTCATTGAAAGTTGGCATGCAAGTACAGCACGCGGTGAAGAAGGCAAATGGTCTGTTGGCCTTCATAGCTAGGGGATTTGAGTATAGGAACAGGGAGATCTTATTGCAGTTGTACAGGGCCTTGGTGAGACCTCACCTGGAATATTGTGTTCAGTTTTGGTCTCCTAATCTGAGGAAGGACGTTCTTGCTATTGTGGGAATGCAGCGAAGGTTCACCAGACTGATTCCAGGGATGGCTGGACTGTCATATGAGGAGAAACTGGATCAACTGGGCCTTTTGTACACTGGAGTTTAGAAGGGTGAGAGGGGATCTCATAGAAACGTACAAGATTCTGACGGGAATGGACAGGTTAGATGCGGGAAGAATGTTCCCAATGTTGGGGAAGTTCGGAACCAGGGGACACAGTCTTAGGATAAGAGGTTGGCCATTTTGAACTGAGATGAGGGGAAACTTCTTCACTCAGAGAGTTGTTAACCTGTGGAATTCCTTGCCGCAGAGAGTTGTAGATGCCAGTTCATTGGATATATACAAGAGGGAGTTAGATATGGCCCTTGTGGCTAATGGGATCAAGGGGTTTAGAAAGAAAGCAGGAAAGGGGTAGTGAGGGAATGATCAGCCATGATCTTATTGAATGGTGTGCAGGCTTGAATGGCCGAATGGCCTACTCCTGCATCTATTTTCTATGTTTCTATGTTTCTATGTTGAGTCCTGAAATGTTGTTAGCAAGCCCTCCCCTACAGATCATCTAGAGTTAAAATCCCTGCAGCAGCAATATTGGTCATATGCTGTTGTAAGCACCTGGCACAAAGAAGACAGACCCCTTCCTCAACCGACAGCCTGGGCTCCAAATACCATACTAGTCACTGCTCCTGACTCAGATGAGCAGTTGCTGATGTTCAAAAGAAAGCCAAACACCTGTCCGGTAGTGTGTGTTCCACCAGAGGTGGGTCAGGAACTGCTCTCCCTCTTTCACTTCCACCCCACAGCACGGCACTATTCAGCCGTGGTAACCTTCTATAAGACTTAATTGGGCCACTTCCACAGGCGCAAGGCAATTTTCAGCATGCCGTAGTGGTGGTGGATCAATTCACTAAATGGATCGAAGCATTCCCCTGCCACTCCAACAACGCAATCACGGCAGCCAAAACACTCTTAAATCATGTGTTTTGTAGATGGGGAGTACCAGTACAAGTGGACAGCGATCAAGGTTCACACTTTAAAATTTTTACCCACCTGAGGAAATGTTGGGAATGAAACACAAAGTACACATAGCTCACCACCCCCCAGTTGTCCGGATGGGTTGAAAGGCTGAACTGGACCTTCAAGTTTATGTTTAAAAAATTGTGTGCGGACAACCCCACTCAATGGGCTAACATGCTGCTAATGTGCTTAATGGCAATGAGTTCACACCTCATAAAACAACAGAGATCTCCCCATATCAGGCCATGATGGGGAAGCTCATGAGAACACCAGGCCAACTAACACTAACAGGGATGAGTCCCCTGACAATGAAATCATGTAGTTCCAAGTGGCTGGAACAAGTGGTAAATCACACCGATCAGATGAATTGATTTGTGGCCACCAAATTGGGGAAGTCAAAAAGACAAATTAAAAGGTACTTTAACAAGAAAGTACGTCCCTTTGAATATCAGATGGGAGACTCAGTAATGATTTCACATTATGTGAAAAAGAAACTGCCTTTGAGCCCAGGTGGTGGGGACCACATACCATTATAGACCGATTAAACCCCGCGGTTTATTTGATTCAGTTACCGGGAGAAGGGGCATTAAGTACAAGAAATGGTTTCACGTTAGTCAGTTAAAATCTGCCAAAGAGTAAATACTGCACTGATCTTGTTTCCCACAGACCATGATATAGATCCTTATGATTGTCGGGACAACACTGACCACGACTGAAGCCGAGGGAAGATGAAGAAGCGGGAGCTGCAACATGGCCTACGAACATCATCAATGTGCTTCGAGAAGCGACGGTGGCTGAAGATACGGGAAGGGGAGGGTCTCCGTTGGAGATATTATTGTACCAGAGTAAATGTGTGGCACACACCTTACGAGGTGGAGACCGAGTCAGGCCATCCATTTTTCTCTCTCTCTCTCTAAGTTTAAAACCCATTATACAGTGGTCATCCACCTCACAGAAACATAAACAGCAGAGCTATCAGAACCCTCTCAATGTTTATGATATGTGAACCCTGAGGAGATAAACCATATGAGGAGTCAGTAAGAATATTTCCCCCTCAAGATGGGGAGTCTGTAAGAATAAAGTGTTTAGTAACAATAAAATTAATTCTGTATAAATGTTAAAAGTGTAGATTATACGTAAAGGCTGCAGTGTTGAAAGAAACAAAATGGATGACTTCCCCACATTCATGTCTCCATGGCTTTGAAACTCATCAAACTGGAAAAGATGTTAATTGGAAAGCCATTAACCTAATCAAGGAATGGCATCAGCCCTCCAGACAGACACATGTACGAGGAGAAGCCAATCAGGAATGGCCCTGGAACCAAGACCCAATCCTGTGCCTTTCTGAGAAACAATGGCCTTCATGGGTATAATAAGTCAAGTTAAAGATTGTTGGGTCTCTTTTCTCTTTTCTTAAGCACACGGCAAAAGCAGGACCTTCCTCTACAGACAAAGAAGTAGGCTGTGTGTTTTGCCAGAGGAAAGGAAAGTATACCTTCATTATTGTAACATCATTGTATCTATTGTAACTAAGTAGGTCTGTAGGATAGCTGACGACTGCTGATAGATGTGCATGTGTGTGTGTTTAATAAACTATTACAAATTGTTTTAAAAGAATGGGTCTTGCTGTCAATTTAATGCCAGAGATTCAGAAATCTTACATAAGATTGCCACCTTTTATCAATTCGAAGCTGGAATTTTGGCAGAATTCCCCAGCTGCAGCCTCTCTTTTAATGGCATACCTCAGAGAGGTCAGAGGGAATGGCCTAAAATGTGCTAAAGTTCACAAATTTCAAACCATGGTAATCAACCACAGACCACATCATTATGGATGTCAGGAAATTGGGAGGAGCTCCATTACCTCCTGCAAAGTGATGATGCTAAGGTAACATCAAAACTGCTGACAGCAGAATTCCACAGGAGTAAGTGGGAAATAAATGGCCTCTTAGCATCTGATTAACCTTTTGGAAATTTTCTGAACAACTTGCATAATATTTCCAGGCTTCGCCTACACTGCTAGATGAAAATAAATTATGGCAATGGTTCTTCATCTTGGAGAGCGTCGCATTGGCATTAAATAAAAACAGAAAATGCTGGAAATACTCAGCAGGTCAGGATGCATCTGTGGAGAGAAAAACAGAGTTAACGTTTCAGGTCAATGACCCTTCGTCAGAACTCTCAGACAGACTTTTGAGCGATAAGGGAATAAAGGGTTATGGGGAGCGGGCAGGGAAGTAGAACTGAGTCCATGATCAAATCAGCCATGATCTTATTAAATGGCGGAGCAGGCTCGAGGGGTCAAATGGCCTACTTCTGCTTCTATTTCTTGTGTTCTTGTGAAACATTAACTCTGTTTCTCTCTCCAGAAGCGCTGTCTGACCTAAGTATTTCCAGCATTTTCTGTTTTTATCACCATCATCATAGACAGTCCCTCAGAATCGAGGAAGACTTGCTTCCATTCCCTAAGTGAGTTCTTTGATGGCTGAACAATCCGATACGAGAGCCACAGACCTTGTTACAGGTGGGACAGACATTCGTCGAGGGAAGGAGTCGGTGGGGCTGGTTTGCCACGCGCTCCTTCCGCTGCCTGTGCTTGGTCTCTTCACGCTCTTTGTGTTGAGACTCGAAGAGCTCAACTCCCTCCCGGATGGACTTGCTCCACCTCAGGCGGTCTTCGGCCAGGGTTTCCCAGGTGTCAGTGGTGATGTCGCACTTTACCAGGGAGGCTTTGAATGTGTCCTTATAACGTTTCCGCTGCCCTCCTTTAGCTCGTTTACCACGAAGGAGCTCCACATAAAGCATTTGCTTTGGGAGTCTCATATCTGGCATGCGAACTATGTGGCCTGCCTAGCGAAGCTGATAGAGTGTGGTCAGTGCTTCAATACTGGGGATGTTAGCCTGGTCGAGTACACTGATGTTGGTGCACCTGTCCTTTCAGGGGATTTGCAGGATCTTGCGGAGACATCGTTGGTGATAAATCTCCAGTGACTTGAGGTGCTTTCTATACATCGTCCATGCCTCACACCCATACAGGAGGGCGGGTATTTCTACAGCCCTGTAGACCATGAGTTTGGTGGTAGATTTGAGGGCCTGGTCTTCAAACATTCTTTTCCTCAAACAGCTGAAGGCTGCACTAGCTCACTGGAGGCAATGTTGAATCTCTGCATCAATGTCTGCCTTTGTTGATAAGAGGCTCCCGAGATATGGGAAATGGTCCACATTGTTGAGGGCCGCGCTGTGAATCTTGATGATTGGAGGGCAGTGCTGTACGGCAATGACAGGCTGGTGGAGGACCTTTGTTTTACGGATGTTAAGCGTAAGGCCCATGCTTTCATATGCCTCAGTGAATACATTGACTATATCCTGGAGTTCAGCCTCTGAATGTGCGCAGACGCAGGCGTCATCCGCGTACTGCAGCTCAACGACAGAGGTTGGGGTGATCTTGGACCTGCCCTGGAGACGGCATAGGTTAAACAACTTCCCACTGGTTCTGTAGTTTAGTTCCACTCCAGCGGGGAGCTTGTTGATTGTGAGGTTGAGCCTGGCGGCGAGGAAGATTGAGAAGAGTGTTGGAGCGATGACGCAGCCCTGTTTGACCCCGGTCCGGATGTGAATTGGGTCTGTAATGGATCCGTTGGTAAGGAAAAATGTTTTGTTTTTATATCAGATTTCCAGCATCTGCCGTATTTTGCTTTTGTAGTACCATTGGTATTGTTGGCTGACCATTCTACCAGCAGACCCCCTAGAGGCCAATTCTGAAATGGCAGAAATACCAATCAAAGATTTCTCTCAGCAGAAAGAGGCTGCATGAGAGTTTCTTGAAAAACATAGAATAAAAATGACAAGAAGGCATGGCATCAGAGGAACGTAGCCACAAATGAAAGTGTGGTAGGTGTAGTGATTTTCCAAGTTTATACTGCTAACCGTGATTTTCCCTATATAAGGGAAATCATCAAGAAATCACTGGCATGCTGTCCTCAATTTTCTCGTCATTGTGGACAGAAAATCATAGGCAGTGCACTTGTGTGTGATCAAGGCTCACTGTCTGCAGCACCAACTTGGGAAATTACCCTACAAGATCTTGCTCCTGTTTGTTTGCTAATGCTCATTTTCAAATCTGCATGCTCTTCGCTTGGAGAACAGTGTGAAGTAGTGGAAGGATTTGCAGGCGACTTAACAGTCTGACAGGCCATGCATAACTTGAATGCTTCTTCCAAGGCCATAACCATCTTTATACCAGCCAGTAGGGTGGTTAGTCCCATATGGGCTCCTACAACCCATACAATGAGGAGGAGCCCCTCACATCCACCAGATGTGAGTATTCCACTGGATGTCACCCCTCGATTCAGAGTCGGAGCTCTGATCTCCGCTCGTCAGGACTGTCTGGTGTGGGCTTTGAACACTGCGCCTTCTGACTCAGAGGTAGGAATACAACCATGAAGCCAAAGGCTTGCTCTGTCAGTTGTAGTGAAAGATAAGCATGAGTTAAAAGTGGCAGATGAAAGTAGAAAACACTAATAGACTGTATTTAGAGCTGTGCTGACTCCAGATCAGATCTGGCACCTAGAATTATTGAATTTAAATAATGGAAAAATGTTGTATTATCACCAGAAGTAAATAGGTGTGTGTACGTGTGAGAGTGTGTATGTATAGATCAAATAAATCCCTTAAATAAATGTGGGAAAGCGGAAAGCAAAAATAGCTGAAGAGAGGGAATGAGCAGGACCCTCCGGGACTTTTATTTCTGATGCCCATTATCAATGTAAAACAGCTCTAAACTATTGAGTTTGTGCATGTGTGCAGGTCCCACAGCAGAGCGTGAGCTTATACAAAGAAATATTTTACAAGGTGGCATTCCAGCTCTTAAGGCTGGATGATTACATATTGTGGTTATTGTTTCTGCATGAGGATGGGGGAGGGAGTAAGGTAAAAAATGAGCAGTTAAAGGACAAATATGTTAATTGAGATAATAGCAGTTGATTCCGCACAGACATCCATTGTACACAGGCTCAGATGCTACCTACTAGCATTAATTTTACTGGCATCTTGGGTGCTCTAATTGATGTTTACCAGATGTTTCACCCCGCTGTCTTTATTTGGAAGCTTTCTCTCTCATATAGATAAACTGTGCTACAAAATTAGCATACTGCACATCTACTAGCCAATCTGGCTCACAGATTCTAGACTATCCCTACCTCAACTCTTGCAGCTAAGCAGAGAACAAGATTTTGGTGAGACTGGCTTATGACCAACAACCTCGCACCTCAGATTTGCTTAATATTGACAACCCCGGCCCCTCAATTAATAGCATGTGAATATCTAACTTGTTCCTTATGAATTTCCTCTTTACACTGATCTGGTAGCATTGTTAACTCACTTAATTTGAATGGGTTAACACCTCAGCTAAAATGCAGGAGGGAATCTCGCAAATGATCATGTCTGCACTAGTGTCTTACAGTATAATGTCAGGGCCCCTTTGCTTAAAACAGTGAATGAAGCATGGTGTATGGGGGAGGGGGGAGGACGAGGAAAACATACAAGAGGAAATGTAAAAGAGGAATGCTAATGTCTATATAAGGTCTCCTTTTTAATTCAGAGAATTCTCGGTGAAAGGCCCAATCCTATAGTGCAAGATAGCAACATGGTTAAAAAAAAGAAAGATGCACTTATGAAGACTAATAAAGTAATGGTTAGGGAATGGCATGTTTCCATTTTAAAAGGCTGTAGGTTGTAGCTGTTTTAAATATACATTGTTCTTTCGTGTTTTGGCACAACAGCAAACTTTGGTTCACTGTCAAATTACAGGAAAGAAAGTATAAACTAAAGCTTTACCCTTGCCATGAAGTTTTACAGTATTAGTATTCAGGCTGTGTTTATTATTCGAGGTCAGAGAAAGGAGGTACCCAGGAGGGTGCAAGTACATGGAAATATTAAAATGGAAAAGCAAGCTTGGATAGAAAGATTAAAATATTAATAAAAGGTTTCAAGAGTTGGGGCTGAGATTGCCATACTTCTAGGACTAATAGTTGCACACAATCTTTTCATTTGGTCTCCCTGCTGCACCATGTAGATTGTTAGTGCAATTTTCATATCACCTACTAAACTGGATAAGCATTTCAAGTAGTAAGAAATGTAAATTTTGGGAAAGATGTGTACTGGTATAAAGCAGCAATTTGTAATGAATATTGCATTTCTTTCTCACCCTCACAGCATCCAACATCGACAACATATACTAACTGATTTATTAAGATGCAATAATGTTTCACGTTTTTACAGTAGAGATAATTAACGCTATCATTTTTTGAAATAAGTTTTAATAAGGGTTTGTTAATGTAAGGAAGCCTTTGCACATTACAGTGAGAATTAAGCATACAATAAATACATTTATAAAAATCTCATATGAAAGAGCTGGTAGAACGAGATTATGAACAAATTGCTGCTAATAATTTATCAAATATTTTCAATTATTTGTACAACTTTATTTCCATTGTGTTATGTATGTAAACATTGTAACTGTGTAAGACTTGCCACCAGAGGGCGCAACTGTTGGAGGCCCATGGGTCACCTGAGCACCTCGTGCAAAGGAGTATAAAAGATTGTCTGCCATGCTGCTTAGGTACTCTGGAGTTGTACTAACGAGACTAAGGTCACGTCAGTTTTAGCTCACAGTACTCAGTCTTGTGGAGTTCTTCCATACTTAACAATTGTCAACGAATAACAGATTATGAACATTCATGCGGCCATTGGCTACCATTAGTATTTTAGAAATTTGTAGAGGGTGATGATTGGGAAACCTTCGTTGAGCATCTCGACCAGTACTTCGTGGCCAATGAGCTGGATGGGGACGATAAACCGATCAAGCGCAGGGCGATTCTCCTCATCGTGTGTGGGTCCACAATATACGGTCTCATCAAGATTCTGCTAGCACCAGAGAAACCAACGGAGAAGACATATACAGAGTTGTGTACGCTGGTTCAGGAACACCTCAAGCCGAAGGAGAGCATCTTAATGGCCAGGTATCGCTTCTACACTCACCACCGTTCTGAGGGCCAAGACGTGGCGAGTTACGTCGCTGACCTGAGGCGCCTTGTGGGAACTTCTGAATTTGCTGGATTTTTGGGGGAAATGCTGTGGAACTTTTTTGTGCTTGGCATCGACCACAAAGTCATTTTACGCAAGCTGCTGTCCGCCGAATCCCTAGACCTGAGCAAGGCTATTATGATAGCCCAGGCATTCATATCCACGAGTGATAATACCAGACAGATATCTTCCCAGCATTGAACCTCACTGGCAAGTACTGTGCATAAAATAACATTGCTAGCAGTCAGAACTGCATATGGCAAGGCCTACACGTTTGCAGCTGCAAGACCTAGAATGATTCAGAGTTCGCCATCAGGCGTGAATGCAAATCCATTAGCACCATGTTGGCGCTGTGGGGGTAATCATCGAACCCATCAATGTCGATTCAAGCACTACATGTGCAAAGGTTGCGAAACAATGGGGCACCTCCAGCGAATGTGCAAGAGTGCTGTGACTCACCATGTGGCAGCATCGGCAGAGGATGATCGATCCGGCGTGGATCACGCAGAACAAACAAGAGAGGCAACTCAATCCGAAGAAGTGTATGGAGTACACACCTTCACCACCAAAAGCCCGCCTATCATGCTGAAAGTCAAATTGAACGGTATTCCGGTATCAATGGAGTTGGACACGGGGGCGAGTGAGTCAATTATGAGCCAGAAGGCTTTTGAGAAACTGTGGGGCAACAAGGCACAAAGGCCCAAACTGAGCCCGATTCAGACAAAGCTGCACACCTACACCAAAGAGCTCATACCAGTCATTGGCAGTGCGGCAGTTACGATATCGTACGATGGAGCTGTGCATGATTTATCACTGTGGATGGCCCAACGCTATTCGGCAGAAGCTGGCTGGGAAAGATTTGATGGAACTGGGATGACATCAAAGCACTATCTTCAGTGGATGATGCCTCGTGTGCCCAAGTGCTGAGCAAGTTTCCGTCGCTATTTGAACCAGGCATCGGCAACTTCACAGGCGCCAAGGTGCAGATCCATCTAGTCCCGATGCAAGGCTCATTCATCACAAGGCTCGAGCGGTTCCATATATGATGGAGAAAGTTGAGATCAAGCTGTACAGACTTCAACGAGAGGGACTCATATCGCCAGTCGAGTTCAACGAGTGGGCCAGTCCAATTGTTCCGGTGTTGAAAAGCGATGGCACGGTCAGAATTTGCGGAGACTAGAAGGTAACGATCAACCGAGTCTCGTTACAAGACCAGTACCCGCTACCCAAGGCAGATGACCTGTATGCAACATTAGCGGGGGGGAAGTCGTTCACCAAGTTGGACCTAACCTCCGTCTACATGACACAGGAGCTGGCTGAATCTTCAAAAAGATTGACATGCATCAACACGCACGAAGGACTATTCATATACCACAGGTGCCCTTTTGGGATTCGCTCGGCTGCTGCCATCTTCCAGAGGAACATGGAGACTCTGCTGAAATCGGTTCTGCGCACCGTTGTGTTTCACGGTTACTGGTTGTGACACGACCGAACACCTGCACAACCTGGAAGAGGTTCTAAGCCACCCATGGCTTGCCTGACGTCCTTGTCAGTGACAATGGACCGTGTTTCACCAGATCGGAATTCAACGAGTTTATAACCCGCAATGGCATCAAGCATGTCAGGTCTGCTCCGTTTAAGCACGCATCCAATAGTCAAGCGGAATGTGCAGTCCAAACTATCAAGCAAAGCTTGAAACGCGTGACGGAAAGCTCCTTGCAGACCTGCTTATCTCGTGTTCTGCTCAGCTACTGGATGCGACCCCACTCGCTCACTGGGGTTTCCCCTGCAGAATTGTTAATGAAGAGAGCACTCAAAACCAGACTCTCCCTAGTTCACCCGAATCTAAATGATCATGTGGAAACCCGGCGTCACCGGCAAAACATGTACCACGATCGAGCGGCTGTATTATACATTGATGTTAACAACCCTGTGTTTGTCCTTAACTATGGTCATGATTCTAAATGGGTCGTTGGCACTGTCGTGGCCAAGGAGGGGAATAGAGTGTTTATAGTCAAACTATTGAATGGACAAACGTGCAGGAAGCATTTGGATCAGACCAAACTGCGATTCACCGACAACCAGAAACAACCTGAAGAGGTCATCACCATCATCAATCCACCAACACACACCCAACCAGCAATCGACCTCGCTGCCAATCAAGCGGATGAACCCACCATTCCCAACAGTCCTGTCAGACCAGCCACACCGCAATGCAGCAATGGTCCGACCAAGTCATCCATCACAGAGTTTGAACTCAGACGATCAACCAGGGAGCATAGGGCCCCGGATCATCTCAACTTGTAAATAATTTGTATCAAAGCCTTTGGGGGGAGTGATGTTATGTATGTAAACATTGTAACTGTGTAAGACTTGCCACCAGAGGGCACAACTGTTGGAGGCCCAAGGGTCACCTGCACACCTCATGCAAGGGAGTATAAAAGGTTGTCTGCCATGCTGCTTAGGTACTCTGGAGTTGTGCGAACGAGACTAAGGTCACGTTAGTTTTAGCTCGCATTACTCAGTCTTGTGGAGTTCTTCCATACTTAACACATTGGATGCCAAATAAGTTGTAGGTAGCTTTCAGCCATCGAAGAACTCGCTTTGGAAGTGGAAGCAAGTCCTCCTCGAATCCGAAGGACTGCCTATGATGATGATGAGGTAGCTTTCATATAAATATAAGCCTTCACATTCTACATTCTGTGCCACTATTAAAATAAACAAATAAATACTTTACATTGTGTTGAATTGCTGGGGACTGGAACAAATCCATTGTTCATTGAGCTGTCAACACCCTCTTTTGTGTTTACATGACACTCAATATGCGCATAGAAATGCAGTGCCTCTTGCGTAAACAGAGATTTTCTCAATTTTTATTAAGTTATTTCACACAAAAAATATGGATTCACAGCTAGATGAACAAATTTTTTAAATATAAGTAGCTAGTTAGCTTCCAGCAAAGTGTTGTAGGATCATTGTTATATGTGCAACGGAAAAGGTTGGAGGGACAAAATTTTAGAGAGGACATGACATAGAGCGATGGAGAAAGACACATACTGAGACAAAGAAACAAACAGACAGATACATTGGCCGCAGTTTTCTCCAGGTAGGCAGGTTGGGGGTAGGATGGGGGCAGTGGGGGGGGGGGGGGATGCTCCAAGGTGGGAGGGAAACCCGGAAAGCCGGGTATCCCGCAGACCCTGCCGATTTTACCGGCAGGGCCAAATTTGAATCTCAGGTCTCGGATTCCTGCCCGCAGCTAGCCAGCTTGAGAGGCTGGTTGGCCGTGGGCGGGTAGGCCTCAGTCAGCGTCACGGCTCTGGGGATCAGGATTGCCAGAAACGGGTCTGGGATCACCGAAGGTGGGCTGGGGGGAAGGTCAGCAATCGGGAGGAAGGCGGTCAGCGATTGAGGGGAGGGGAGTCAGCCAAGGATGGGGGGAGCACCGAGGTTTGTGGCCAACCACCGGAGGATCGTGGCCGGCCTCATCATCAAAATTGAAGGGGGCGATAGAGAAGTTCCGGACGGGATGCCTGGGCAGGGGCGGGAGGTCTGGGGGTGGGCGGGGGAGGCCTCGTGGGGAGGGGTGGATATGGTCGATCTCTGGATCCAGGAGGTAGGTATAAAGGCACTTACCTCCTGGATGCAGCAGTTTTCACCATGGTTTAACTGCTGGGTTTCACAACTTGTGTGACAGCCATCCCCAGGCCATTACATTTTAAATGGAGGGGGAAATGGAGCGTCATTACAATATTTGAATTGACATACCACCCCCTGGGAGCGGGTTAACAATTTAACTATCCCCATGCTCAAAACCCATCTTTTTTTCAGGAGAAACATCTGGCCATTGTCAGGGTTCACTTGGGATCACTGTGGTCAAAATTACGAGGACAGTTTGCATAAACTTGACTTGAGTTCTCTTGAGTTTAGAATGTTGAGAGATGATCTGTTTGAGGTGTTAAAAATGAAGGAATTTGATAAGGTTGATATAGAGAAACTATTATCTCTGGTGGGGGAAATCAGAAATGAAGGTATAATCCTAAATTTAGATGTAGGCTCTTTTGGAGTGAAAATTGGTAGCTTGCTCCCACAAAAAGGCTGTGGTTGGTGGATCAATTGAAATTTTCAAGATTGAAACCAATAGATTTTTTTTGATGAAGTTATCAAAGGATATGGAGCAAAAACAGACAAATGAAGTTGAGATCTGCTTGAATGGCAGAACAGGCTTGAGGGCTAAATAGCCTACTCCTGTTCCTATGTCTCGTATCAATCCAACCTGCTAACTTCCTTTCTTCAGAAGCCATTAAAATTAAAGTCCATTTCAAATTAGACAGCTTGTAGTAGTTACAGACTACAATAAGGCTTGAGTGGGTGCCTGTCTCTCTAATTGTGTCCTTTTACCCATCTCTAATAGCTAGCAACATCCACCTACCTAACGGCTTTTAATGACTCTGAAGCAAAAACGTCTAGCTGTTGATTATACCAAGTATATTATTAGAATTCCTACCTATACAGGGCACAGCTGAAAATTAACAAGCATATTTTCCATCTTTCATGACATCATATCTTTGATTGTTTTTGACAGGACCAAATTATAAAGAATGACTTTTTCTATTTTATCAATTCAACTATGGTCAGCATTTCTCTGAATTTTCCTGTCTTGTTCTTCCTGAGCTTCAAACACACCTCCTCTTCCCTGAATTCTTAATGTATTTAAAAGCAAGACTCATTACACTATCCCATATTCTAACTCACATAGATAAGTTCAGAAAAGGAGACCATTTGATCCACCTGGCTTGTCCTTACATAGAAATCTATGATCCCACCATCCATTGCCCACCTCTTGAATGACTCCATTACCCTACTTGTAGGACCATTCCAGCTACTGGTTAAAGTTTATGTGAAGTGCTTCCTGACATCAGTCCTGAATTTGCCTTTCACCAATTTGTACCTATGGTCTACTTGTTCTGCAGTCGTAGTTTAAATTGCAGTCGTGCTTTTCTATTGCATTTAGTATATTTTATACTTCTATAACATGCCCCCATTTACTTCCTTTCAAGGGGGTAAAAAAAGAGTCCAGGTTTACCTAACCTTTGCTGATTTCTCAGTCCTCTGACACTAGCCATGGGCTTCATCTCCCTTTTCTTCATTTGATGTTTCGCTCTTAACTCGGTGAGCAGATCTGAAAGTATTCAAGGTGTGGCTGGATACACTGTGGAGCACTGTACAGCTTCAGTGTGACGTCTTTAGACTCAAGGGGAAGAATTTGTCATGGGCAGTAACTCAAACAGACATTATTGCATCAGCTGCCTGTTATGTGCCCCGCCCGATATTTAGTTCATTGCTGTCAATGATAGTGAGTATCAGGCAGGCACATAATGGGTGGCTGATACAATAATGTCCGACGTGCGACCATCCAAGTTGAATTTTTGCCCCATGCTCTACTGATCTGGCAATAAAACTCAGCATTCTATTTGCTTTGTCACTTGCTGCTCTGCAATGACTCAACATGGCTGGGTCAATTTTAATTTGTTTCGCCTGGCACTAATGGGGTTGGAGGACAGTGCAAATGGAGGTGTAATACTTACTGCCCTGATCCCATCTCCATTGAATGCGCCACCATTTTGAATGCAGTAAGGACCGTAGTTATCCAGGTGTCTGCCTGTATCAATGGCAACATTATTTAAATATTTTAATCGGGGTCCCCCAGGGAGCTGGGACACTGCTGCAATTTTCACTGGAAACATCAGGACAGCCACTTTGTGAAAGACTTTTCTCAGGAAAGTGGATGGTAGAGAAAGCAAACCGGGGTTACTTAAAGCGGCAGACTGAAGCTTGTTGCATCTCTGAATAAGTCAGCATTGGTTATTCCAGAGCCACCATGTACTTTGAAGAAAAGAATTTTTTTCTTGCATTTTTTGTGTCTTTTCAGACTTAAACAAGTGAGCCTTCTTGAGCTTGGGAGTAGTTCTGGCATCTCCTATCTGGCTGGTGGAGGAGGAAGAGGATCAGGAGCAACAACAGAGGAGGAGGCTACTGCACGAATGTCAAGGGGGCAGGGGCAGCAATAGCACCAGTATCTATGGACTAAGGTGTAAAGAAACTGGATAGCATGACTCATTTTCACCTCAGATGCTGCAACAGTAACCCAGTGTCCTTGCTTTAAGAGAGGGTGTATCTCTTTTTATGGCCCTAGGCTCATCAGTTATCCTGCAACCCACCCCACTATTTGAAAACTCGTGGGCAGCTCACCCATGATAAGATAACAAGGCCCAACTGTCAAAATGGTTCGAGCCTCTCATGTATTCCCATCCATCCAGCACTAATTTGCCGCCCTAAGTTAAAATTGATCCTGGTCAGGAGTAAGTCTATTATCACTACCAGATCTTCTTCAGCCTCTTCCTGAGCTAATTTAACTTAATTCAATTAGTATGACCCAATTTTTTCTTCCAATGTTTAAGAGCTTGCCCTTATCTGCATTAAATGGCATCTACCATATTGCTGCTCACACATACTGTCCAGGCTCTTCCAGAACCCTCCCCTCCCTCACACCACTATTCCTCAGTTTATTATCACCTGTATGAATTTGACCAACTTGCACTGAACTTCTGAATCCAGGAGATTTATATTGTTCAGAGGCAGCAGGGGTCCCAGCACCGACTCCTTGGGCATTCCACTCAGTGCATCTCCTCAGCCTAACATCACTTCCCTGAATTTTTAACCAATAAGGGAATTAAGGGTTACGGGGAGCGGGCGGGTAAGTGGAGCTGAGTCCACGGCCAGATCAGCCATGATCTTGTTGAATGGCGGAGCAGGCTCGAGGGGCTAGATGGCCTACTCCTGTTCCTAATTCTTATGTTTTTATTATGAATGGTACCTGCCGCTTCGGGGTTTTTTTAGCCAAGACCTTATCCATCTCTTGTTTCACTGAAGAGACCCACTCATTCTTTCACAGGCCCTCAAACTGACGACCTTAATACTTCCCTCAGTATTTCCAACCTCCTAAAACCCGAACGGGTCACCTAACCACCACTGCCTGATATATCTCATCTACTCTCCTGCTGTCTTCAACCTTGCACTTTGGGTGTCTGCTGTTCAAGCTAGGGTTTCACTAATACAAATCACTGGTGAGGCCTTAGGAGTTAAAAGCTCGGTGGACTTTTTGAACAAGTTAGAAGCATGATTCGGTACAAAACTCAAACGTAGCCTTTTGCTGAGGAAGATACGAGAGGCCAAATAACAACAGTTTACAAACTCCAGGCACAAAGCTGTGCCTTTACTTTCTGTGTGTGTTTCTACTTCTATTTAGTCCGGCAAACCTGTCCCACCCCCCTTACCCTCAACGACTATCTGTCCCACCTGTGGCAGGGACTGTGGTTCTCGTATTGGACTGTTCAGTCACCTAAGGACTTATGTTAAGAGTGGAAACAAGTCTTCCTCGATTCCAAGGGACTGCCTATGATGATGATTTCCCCCGCCTCAATTATGTTCTACGATTGGGAAGTACTAAATTATTTAAACTCTTGCTTCCAGTCCTGCAGATGTTTTTATTTTTCTCCAAATGTGTTTGCGAGTTAATTTATGGGTCAGCCACGGCGCCACTGCCACAATTACATCAATACTCACTCCACAAAGGTGGAGATTAAATCCCAGTTAAGAGTTCGCTGTGCTGTCAGGCAGGCTGGAATTATATCACCGGCTGTGTGAAAGGAGCGCAGTGCTGGCAATGTCCCTATTTAAACAGTTAACACTTATTAAAAGGATCTAAGGAGATTTAACGGTCACTTGTTAAATTTGAAAATAATGCTTTGAAACCCCGTGCGAACTCAGCCCGACGTGAGACGGTCCGCTCCCGGGGTTCAGTGTGCTCAGGAGACAGATCAGGACCTCACTCCTGAACATCACTACCGCTCTTCCGTCACCGCACGCCCCAAATCCCTCCGAACTTCAGTGCGAAAAGGGGGCGTCAATCGCAACCCGTGCAACACCAACAGCAGGACGGCATATATGTATATGTGTATGTTAATCTGATGGGCTACAATTGAATATTAGAATTGGTAGGTGTAAGAGAGGAAAATACTTAAAAACGACAAAGATATCTGGCTAAAAATATATCGAACAGGAAAGGAAATCAAACAATTACAAACGAATGAGTGTGCTTGGGGAACTGGTGGAAGTCTCGCTAAGTGCAGGAAGGGTAGGTGGCGTGGACTGCAATACCCCAGAGCTATTAACTTTACACTGAGGCTCTTTAAGGGGTCTGCCAGGAATGTCTGTCATTTTCAAGTCCAAACTTGATGTTACTCACCAGGGAGCCCTCTCTGAATTCCCAATCTCTCCATACCTACATCACCTCCTCATTCAGTCTCTTACCTTATGTCAGCATCTCCCGCTTTCAGTGACCCCCCGCCCACCGGCTGTTCAGAGGTCGATTCCCCTTTCCCTTCTCACCCAGCGTATGTCTCTGTCTACAGCCACAGCCTCTCAGAGCCTTTGTCCGATCTCTTCCACAAGCCCCCCTTTCCCCAGTTCTCGAGTTTGCCAATCTCCTTTCCTTAAACTGGAGTGATTGCCTCCCTTCCTTTGCACAGCACCGCACATTCCCAATGTCAAACATTCCTAACATCGACATGAAACCAGCTTAATTCAAACCAGAACACTGGGCTAAAGCCCGCAGTCACACAACTGCAAACCGGGGCTAACCCTAACTCGGAGGAAACCCCCAGTAATAAATACCTACACCTAAGCAAAACTTCTAACTGGAATGTAAGCGGTTGCTTTACATTTCAAGCTTTGTAAAGTTCAATTGAAAAAAAACACATTAAACAACAAGTAATTCCAGTCTGACTTCTGCTGATTGATACATTGCATTACGAATTGTCGAACAACCAATTTACGTTCAAATAACACACAGAAACACCAATAAAACCAACTTAATGCACAGCCCAAGCAGTTCCAGTCAGCTGAAACCGGCTCTTACCCTCAGCTCCTGGCGGGAGAGTGGCTGCGTTGATCAGCTTTCACTTTCTGAGCATTTCAGAGTGAAGTTGAAGGTCTCCTGATGATGCTTCTCGTAGCGCAGATGGTTTCCTAGTGTGAAGATTGAGTTTTGGTGGACTGAGGATTTGAATCTGTGACTACCTGCAGAGGAGCCCCGGCTCAGAGCTGACTCGATGGAGGGATCGGCTCAGAGCTGGATAATCTCCAGATTCGAGTGACACGCCCGCAACTCGACCAAATTTGTAAATTAAAAGCAGACCCGAGAACAGGCTGCAAATTTCAACCTGCTGAGCTCACTGGGCGCCTTTCCAAATCTTGCTGGTCGGTGGCTTTGGATTGTAGAAGTAAGATAGACCTAAAAGTCAGCTCCATTAGGAGCACGCCCTTCCCTTGTAAATTACGCCGAATATGCACTGCTTTGCAGTTACGAATTTGCACCGGTGGAATTCATAATAAAATTATTATAGATTGATTGAGATATTAAATGAGCCGGAATGGCGGGATCTGAACATGAGGTATCAGCTCCAGTGTTGGAAGGAGCTTCCTAAAGAACAAACTTGTCAGCAAAATTGAAACCCATGGCATGAAAAGAACAGAAGCAGCGTGGATACAAAATTGGCGAAGGGACAGCAAGCAGAAATTCGTGGTGAAAGGTTGTTTTTCAGACTGGTGTCCCCGAGGGTATTAGGACCACTGCTCTTTCTCATATATATTAATGACCTCGACTTGGGTATACAGGGAGTCATTTCAATATTTGCAGATGAGACAAAACTTAGAAATGTGGTAAACAATAGGAAGGATAGTAATAGACTTCAAGAGCACATAGACTGGTGAAATGGGCAAATGAAATTTAACAATGAGAAGTGTGAAGTGACACATTTTTGATAGGAAAAATGAGAGGCAATGGCCCGGATTTTGTGGTCAGTAACAAAGTAACAGCATTCACCCTTCACTATTTTACAGTGGTCCAGAGATCTTTTTAGGGCTTTTGAGCCGCAACGTGATGTCATCGAGCACCTGATTCAGCGCGGCACCTTCTATAGAGGATCTGTGGCATGTGTGAGCAAGTCAAGCAAGCGTGACTCTTCAACCAATTATATTGCAGAATCCTCACAGATACACAGGAGGCAAAATTGCCCCATGCTGGGTTTGGGGCGCAAAATTTGATTTATCTGCTTTTTTTATCACCTGGCGATAGGGGGACACATGAGCTCTGGAATTGGGCTCTTTACCTGAAACAAAAGATGCTGGTGCTCTCGGGTATTCTTGGGGTGCTCCCAGGGCGGGGTGGGACACTGTGAGTCAGCACCGCGCTAACTAAGTCAGTGCCACGCTGACCTTTCTTAAAGGGGAGGGGCACTGTGAAGCCTACGGCCAGCTCCGTGGTGCCCATTTGGCCACAAGGGAGGACTTAGGCCGGCCAGCGGCCCGGCACCCAAGAGGGGGCACCAGGCTGCCTATTGGTGGCCCGGCCGAACCAGTGACCGCCATTGTCGGGCCGACTCCAGAGTCGGCTGACAGTTAAATTAAGATGGCGGCCACGGCGCTAGGCCTTCCCTTTAAGGGAGGCTGCAGTGCCCCAGCCACTGACAGCTTCACGCCCCGCAAGGCTATAGTTGGCATTGCTCGACGCCACCCGGGGCATCCCTGGGGCAATTCTGGCCACGTCGCTTCTGCTGCCTGCCCCTGGGCGCAAACCACATATCGTACCATTAGTGTCGGCCGGAGGCGCTATCGTGCCTCGCGCAAAAGGGCAATTTCGGCCCAATAGATTCTAAACCAGGAAGTATAAATTAGGATATTTAATTCATTGTAAAATCATGTACAGAAAGCAAAATAAAGCGAGGGAAAGAAAGATGGGATAAGAACAAGATCAAAGAGACAGAAAAAAAGGCTCAAAAATTATTTTAATTTTTAATTTTTCAAAATCACCACCAATAGTTACATTCTGAAGGAATGGGACTTCATATTTGTAAAATTAATTTTCAGTGCCATACAGATTGTTTGGCAGTAATTACGATTTACCACACTGTTAAAACTTCACTTAGACCTGAATGCACCTTTTCTGTTGTGTTTAGTGGGTAACCAATGGGTAAGTGCAGCATCATCTCATATCACCATCACCGGCCAAAAAGTGAGAACTAGGATGAACCTGGTCCGGAAACTCGCTGGAACGACATGGGGGAGCACAGCCAGAACACTTTGCACTGCAATAGTGCCCCTAGTCTACTCTGCTGCAGAATACTGCTCTGCCTCATGGTCCTGCAGTCGCCACACAAAGATTGTGAATGTGCAACTAAACACTGCCATAAGGATGGTGTCAGGGATGCTCAAGTCCACTCCAACTGAGTGGCTCCCAGTGTTAACCCACATTGCCCTGCCTGCCATTTGCGGTGATGCCATCGTGCTCCATGAGATGCAAAAAATCATGAGCAACATCGAACTTCCCTTTCACAAAAACTTGAAAAACCCATCATGAAATCACTTAAAATCGCGCCAGCCATTCTGGGAAACAGCAGCCAATATTCGTGCAGCCGATATCGACCCACTATCCAGATGGACAGAATCGTGGGATGCATGCAACATAAAAAAACAACATCTCATCACTGACCCAACAGCAGAGATCCCTGGCTTTGACCTCCCTCAAAACATTGGACACCGCTCAACCGAATCCACGCAGGACATGGACAGTGCAACCATCTGCTCCACCAGTGGAAGCTGAAGGACGACCAGAAGTGCAACAGTGGCCATGGAACACATGGCATCAACCTGCCCATTAACATCTGTTTCAGGCAGCACCTTGTTTCTCCACTCGGCATTACAGGAGACCACCGAAGGGATAGCCAAACTAGACATTATAAGCTTTCCCCATGATACAAAACAACAAGTGTAGCAACCTCACGCCCATACATGTGTTTCAATGTTGAGTCTCTCGGCGAGGTACCGGAGTAGCGCAACTTGTGGAGTAGCAGGACAAATCAAACACCAACTTCCAGGTTTCCGTGTTTAATTGTGCATGTGCAGCCTTGAAGTTGCTGCCCGATTAACTCCACAATAGGAGTAAGCGCTGTTAGCCTCACCATTATTCCTATTGCAAAATCTGGGCCAATATAAACTAAATCCTAAAGTGGGTGCAGGAACAGAGAGACCTGGGGGTGTATGTACATAAATCTTTGAAGGTAGTAGGACAAACTGAGAAGGCTGTTAACAAAGCATATGGGATCCTGGACTTTATAAATAGAGATATAGAATACAAAAGCAAGGAAGGTATGCTAAACCTTTATAAAATACTGGTTATGCCCCAGCTGAAGTATTGTGTTCAATTATGGGTACCACACTTTAGGAAGAATGTCAAGGCCTTGGCGAGGGTGCACAAGAGATTTACTAGAATGGTACCAGGAATGAGGGACTTCAGTAACGTGGAGAAACTGGAGAAGCTGGGGTTGTTCTCCTTAGAGCAGAGAAGGTTAAGAAGAGATTTGACAGAGGTGTTCAAAATCATGAACTTTTGTTAGAGTAAATGAGAAACTTGTTCCAATGGCAGAAGAGTCGGTAATCAGAGGATTAAAGGTAACTGGCAAAAGAAGCAGAAGCGACATTGGGATGTTTTTTACGCAGCGAGTTGTTATGATTTAGAATACACAGCTTGATAGGGTGGTGGAAGCAGATTCAGTATCAACCTTCCAAAGGGAATTGGATAAATACTTGAAGGGAAAAAAATTGCATGGCTCTGGAGAAAGAGCAGACGAGTGGGACTAATTGGATAGCTCTTCCAAAGTACCAGTACAGGCACGATGGGTTGAATGACCTCCTTCTGTGCTGTATTATTCTATGATTTTATAAACAGTAACTCACTACTGTTAGCAGGATTCCCATGAGAGATTAAGGAGAGCGCTTTAGACCGAAGTGAAGTAACTGGTCACCTTTGTGTAAAGTTTGTGTGTTGTGAATTACCAAGTTTGGAGATCATGAAATAACAGTGGCTTTACTTGCTAATATAAATTAATCCAGTGCTACTTTTTCAAACGGAAGAAAGCTAATTAAGAATAATTTAAACCAGTTCACTGCGAAATCTGTGTAATTTTCATATGCAAGAGACAATGAAAACGGTGTGCATTATACAGTTTGACACACATACGGACTTATACTTATGTGTGGGTTACCAATCTGTAACTGATTATAATCCAAGTCCCTCAATTAAAATATTTCATGATAATCTTTTTTTCCGATCTGGGAAAATCTTTAAATCTATCATTTGGACCAACCACACAACACACAAATATTTGCGGACTGCAGCGTTTTATGATGTAAAGTATCTGGGGTTTCAGTACAGTAACCAAAAGCGATCCTGATGTGTAACTTTATTTTTGAGAACTTTTTATTTCCTTGGATATAATCCAGTTAAAGATCTCCACAATATGTGGACTTGACACAGGACGGACAAAATTGAACAGATTGGTATCAGGCGTTAGAAAAGCAGAATCATGGGGCTAGATTTTCCATTATTTTTGCATGCATACCGCCCACTTAACGTCCATTTTAATGCTGAAATGGCCATATATTGCCCATTTAGCCACAAAATAGAAAGTAACGCCCATTTCTTGGTCACTTATCGCTGAGCGTTACTTTTGGCATGTACATAACGCCGATAAAAAATAATACCGCCCGCCCACTTTTTTGGGGCAGAAAGATCAGAATGCCCATAATATCGCCCAGCGTTACTTTCGGCACGCAATTAATGCCGATATTTAATAATAATGTTTTTTATCGTAATAATCACATTTGCTGAAACTAATGCTCAGAACATCACCCAGCTTTACTTTCGGCACCTCGCACACATCTCGCCGACAATATCGCTCGCCAAAAAAAACGCTGTGGAAAAGTTGCTCTGACTTGAACTAATCACAGCGGTATGGATGCCATTTTCTAAATCGCAGGTCACTTCATTTAAAAGGCTGCTCTGCTTCAACTTCAGGGGAGTTTGGATTTACTCTGGAGGTCTTTTAAGGCGATGTGAACATCTGAACAAACATCTTATCACACTGTGGACGATTGGAATTTACTTTAGGTGTCTTAGTGGGGACATTTATTGTTTGTAAACAATCGGTGTAATACTGATAGTTATTAGAATGGGGCCTGTTATATCGCAGTCTGTCTTGATGACCATGCACATGCTGCAGACTACAGATGGCAGAAGATATATTCAACAGCATTATGTGCCCAATCTAAGATGTGCCAGACTGATGAGGAGGACTAAACCTTACACCTTCCGCACTTACAGGGAGAAGCGGTCTTACCTCAACTTGTCCGATAACACCTGCATTAGGAGACTGCACTTCCACAAGGAGATTATCAGTGAGATATGCCAGCCCATCAGGAGAGATCTGCAGCCTGCCAGCACCATCAGGACCGCACTGTCCGTCAAGGTCAAGGTCACTGCGGCACTTTCGTTCAATGCGTTGGGTTCCTTTCAGGCCTCAGCCGGCGACATTTGCGCTATAGAAACATAGAAACATAGAAATTTACAGCGCAGAAGGAGGCCATTCTGGCGCATCGTGTCCGCGCCGGCCGTCAAAGAGCCACACGGCGCTTGGTCAGCAGCCCTAAAGGTTACATATAAACCTATGAACAATGACAGAAAGGCAAAGAGCACCCGGCCCAACCAATCCGCCTCACCACAACTGCGACACCCCTTATGCTAAAACGTTCTACACTCCACCCCAACCGGAGCCAGGTGATCTCCTGGGAGATGCAAAAACCATCTCAGCATGCTACACATTGCTGCATTAGACAGGTTACTGAAGCCCTTTACGCACGCAGGATGGACTTTATCAGCTTCCCCATGACCAGGGAGGCTTAGACTGAGAGGGCTTTAGGATTCTACCAAATTGCTAACTTCCCCAAGGTGCAGGGAGCAATAGACTGTATGCACATCGCGATGCAGGCACTTTTTCAATTTGCAGAGGTTTTTAGGAACCGCAAAGGATCCCACTCCCTAAATGTGCAATTCGTTGTTGACCACCAGAAAATAATTATGGCAGTGAATGCCAAATTTCCAGGCAGCATCCATGATGCTCACGTCCTGCGTGAGAGCGCTTATCTGACATGTTTACCAGTCAGCTACAAGGTCACTGCTGGATGCTTGGTGACAAAGGATATGGCTTCTCCACCTGACTGATGACCCCCTTGTGTGACACCCACCCTGAAGCCGAGAAGCGATACAATGAGAGCCACAGAGCCACTCGCAATTTCGTGGAAAAAACCATTGGAGTGCTTAAGCAGCACTTTAGATGCCTGGACCATTCAGGAAGAGAGCTCCAATACCACCCTGAGCATGTAGCTCAATTCATGGTGGTGTGCTCAATGCTGCACAACTTGGCTATCAGGAGGGGACAAGAATTGCCAGAAGGGACTGACGGTCCACCTCAGGAGAAAGAGGAAGAGGAGGACAAGGAGGTGGACGCTGACCTCGGGCCAGACAATCAGGCTGACGCTGAAACCATGCCCCCGTCTCCCTCTAGACTGCAGGAAAGGGCCCATGGTGGCTACATAGCTGCAAGATTCTTACGTCAGCAGCTCAGAAATGAGCGCTTTGCTTGAAAGAATGTTGTTATTTAAAAAACTGCAACACTGCTGGGTGTGCAGGTCATACATCAATGGTGTGCATCACCTTGGGGACAGTTAAAGTTTAAGTTGATTCAAGTTAAGTGTAATTATACTCTTTCATATCTGAGACAATGCGCAACAAGGTTATGTTAAATAAAAAACATTTAATCCAACCATTTGTGTGAAATCATAATTATAACTGTAAAAAAACACCCCACCTCACCCCCGCCCCATCCCATGACAAATTTATCACATTTGCATAATTTGATTAGTCACCATTTCCAGCAACACAGAACACAAATGCAAACCAGCAAGGTAGCTCGCACGCCTCTTTCCCCGACCTTCCTACCAAAATAGCACCGACAACATAAAAATATGCCCAAAATAACATCTGCAGCCATTCACCTCACTTTCCTCCCACACCCACCCGCCCCCCCACCCCCGCCCCGCTTCTTCTCCCCACCTCTACCCCGTCCCCTTCCCCTCCTGACTCCAAGCCGCCTGGCTGAGGAGCTCCTCAGGCGCTGCTTCATTTGGGAAGAATGACAGCAGAACCTCTGCTTGGATGGATACGGGAGAAGATGGTCCCGAGGTAGGAATGTGCTCCGAGCCAGAAGCAAGATCTTCCTCCTGGCTCTCGTGTCATTGGCAATGGGGATGCGGCACCTTGGAGTGCAGTGCCGTGCTCCGGGACCACTGGGAGCCCTCTGCTACCAATGTTCATCACTATCACCTCCAGGGCCTTCGCCATCTGCAGCGCATACTCGGTCATGGTGGCAGACATGCTGGTCAGCTGGAGGGATATGCCCCCCCCTTGTCTGTTGGATCTGCTGATCTATGTCAACACACCTCCTGGACAAATGTACCATGTCCGCGCTCAGATCTGCCGCTCGTGGTGCAGACCTGCTGCGTCAAACCAATCTCTGCTTGGCCAGCGCCGTCCTGAAAACACCTGGGATGCCCTGTGGCAAGGTGCTTGTGCCCGGTACCACCACGGTTGATGTGGGAATAGCCGTAGGAGCACTAGATATCATCGGTGTTGAATGGATTATGGAGGTTGGGGATGCAGGCTCCTTGAAGTCGGCACTGTCATCCGTTGAAAAGGGACCCAGCAGATGCACGGGCGAGAATCGGTGCTCCTCAGCACCAGATGGAGGAGAGTCCGGCGAGTCCGTCCCCCGCCTCCAGCTTATGGGCTCGCTGTTCTTGCATGGGGCCATGTTGCTGGCTGAGCTGTAAAACATAAATGAGGTTATGAGAGGAGAAGTGGGTACTCGGGTCATAAGGTGAGTTCTGCGCTACACACAGCATATACACGACAAAAGCAACACCGCTATCAAGATCATCACAGACATTGCTTTGCATGACCATCACCAAATTCTGCATTGCAATGATTCTCATGAGGACATCATTATTTAGAGAAGAATTTAGTGATTCATCTATCATATAATATTGGTCAGATATAATTGGGTGTGGCATCTATTGACTTTACATCATGCAATGGTGTATACTTTACTCATGTGGCATCACATCAGCCTCTGCTGCTGCTTGTGTGGCCAACCGGGGGTGGATCCCCACTAGTGCCAGCACCCACTCCTCGATGTCAGTTAGGTCGATGATGACTGGCGGCCCCCCACCCGTTCACCTCTGCCCGGCCCGATTCCTCAAAAACTTCTTCTGTAAAAGGTAACAACAGGATTACATGGCATGAGATTATTGCATGATATCATTGCTAGGTACTGTCACGTCACAGAGATTGATACAACACATAACCGACAGATGTATTCATGATTATAATGAAAATTATCATTCTTTATCTGAAGATGTACACCGTGACCGCAGGCTTTGAGTACAGCCTTCTTGGTATAAGTACAAGACATCACATCTGATTTTAATCACTCATCACACTTATAATTCCAATTATATAAATATATAAGTACATGTAAATAAATGTAATACTTACTCTGGCAGATCCGACAAGGTCGTTCCATCGCTTGCGACATTGGTTGCCCTCACGCACCTCATTGGTTGCCGACGAGACCACCTCAGCTATCTCAGCCCATATCTTCTGGTAGGTCTTTGGGATGGGCTTCCCATGCCCTCCCTGGGTCAATTGACCCCAGCGTGACTCGACCTCCTGCATGAGGGAGGCATTTGCCTCGTCCGAGAACCACCTTACTCTTTTGCGTCCTCCCAATTGTTCCTCTCTCAGCTCACTGCTTTCGCCAGCGTCCTCAGTCTCCACAGCGTGCTGGGTCGCCTCCTCCATCCCATCCACGTTAAATATTATTTTTTCCACAAAAACTCGGTGCCAACTATCTTCTTTGTGCCTAGTAGGCTTTTTGCTGCTGGTGAATCTCCCTCATGCCTTCCACAACAGCCAAAGAAGCACACACCACACCCACATCGGGTTCAGTCCCTCTCTGCCCCTCTCTCTCTGTCTCCTCTTATGCGCATGTAATGATGACCCCTGACCTCCTGAAATGCGGGAAACGAGCATTGCCATGCCGTTACTATGGTCAGTGACACTTTACGGCAGAAGGTCAAAAAAATTTAATGCTAATGCCCATTTCAGATCGCTTGCGGTAATGCCCATTTTCAAAAATGGAATGTTAGGGTTCTGGCGATCTCAAAACCCATTTTTACCGCCCACACTGGAAATAATGCCCATTTTTGGCTGATCTACACAAAAGTGGAAAGTCTACCCCTTGGTTTATTGAGTTATTTGTGGTATTTTGTCAGAGGAGATAGGAGAAGAAATATGAGGGGAGGTGCAATTTTCAACTTCGTCAACTGGGCAGTAAATTGGAGAAGCTGACCTCCCCCACCCTTTCTCCCTATTGCAGAACCTGCTTGAAATTAATTGAAATCGCCAAAACAGTGAACATTGCCCTATCAGGAAAGGATGAACAGGCTGGGTCTCTTTTCTCTTGAAAAGAGAAGGCTGAGGGGTGACCTCACAGAGATGTTTAAAATCATGACAGGTTTTGCTCGAGTAGATACAGAGAGAGAGTGTTTCTACTTGTGAGGAAGAGCAAAACTAGAGGCCATCAATATAAGATAGTCACCAAGAAATCAAATAGAGAATTCATCAGAAACTTCTTTACCCAAAGAGTGGTGCGAATGTGGAACTTGCTATCCCAGGGAGTGGTGGAAGCGAATAGTATAGTTGCACTTCAGGGGTGGTTAGATAAGTATATGAGGGAGATGGGAATAGAAGGCTATGCTGATAGAGTTAGATGAGAAAAGTCGGGAGGAGGTTCGAATGGAGCACAAATGTCAGCTTGGACTAGTTGGGCTGAAAGGTCTGTTTCTGTGCCGCATATCCTATACAATCCTATGTAAAGTTCCTAAAGTATGGAAACAACAGGGTGGGAAGTCCATGATAGAATAATCATACATAGGTACCAACGACATAGGTAAAAAATGGAATGAGGTCCTACAAGACAAAATTAAATTAAAAAGTAGGACCTCAAAGGTAGTAATCACAAGATTGCGACCAGTGCCACGTGCTAGTCAGAGTAGAAATAGCAGGATAGTTAAGAGGAATATGTGGCTTGAGGAAAGGTGCAAGAGAGAGGGATTCAAATTCCTGGGACATTGGAACAGGTTTTGGGGGAGGTGGGACCAGTACAAAATGGACGGTCTGCACCTGGGCAGCATTGGAACCAATGTCGTAGGAGGAGTGTTTGCTAGTGCTGTTGGGGAGGGGTTAAACTAATATGGCAGGGGGATGGGAATATATGAAGGGAGACAAAGGGAAGTAAAATGGGGGCAGAAGCAAAAGATAGAAAGGAGAAAAGTAAAAGTGGAGGGCAGAGAAATTCAAGGCAAAAATCAAAAAGGGCCACATTGCAGCATAATTCTAAAGGGACAAAGAGTGTTAAAAAGAGTGTTAAAAAGACAAGCCTGAAGGCTCTGTGTCTCAATGCAAGGAGTATTCGTAATAAGGTGGATGAATTAACTGCGCAGGCAACTATTAATGAATATCATATAATTGGGATTACGGAGACATGGCTCCAGGGTGACCAAGGCTGGGAACTCAACATCCAGGGGTATTCAACATTCAGGAAGGATAGATGGAAAGGAAAAGGAGGTGGGATAGTGTTGCTGGTTAAAGAGGAAATTAAGACAATAGTATGGAAGGGCATCAGTTTGGATGATATGGAATCTGTATGGGTAGAGCTGCGGAATACCAAAGAGCAGAAAAAAACTAGTGGGAGTTGTGTATAGACCACCAAACAGCAGTAGTGAGGTTGGAGATGGCATCAACCAAGAAATTAGGGATGCGTGCAATAAAGATACAGCAATTATCATGGGCGACTTTAATCTACATATAGATTGGGCTAACCAAACTGGTAGCAATACGGTGGAGGAGGTTTTCCTGGAGTGTATTAGGGATGGTTTTCTAGACCAATATGTCGAGGAACCAACTAGAGAGCTGGCCATCCGAGACTGGGTGTTGTGTAATGAGCGAGGACTAATTAGCTATCTTGTTGTGTGAGGCCCCTTGGGGAAGAGTGATCATAATATGGTAAAATTCTTTATTAAGATGGAGAGTGACACAGTTAATTCAGAGACTAGGGTCCTGAACTTAAGGAAAGGTAACTTCGATGGTATGAGACGTGAATTGGCGAGAATATACTGGCAGGTGGTACTTAAATGTTTGACAGTAGATAGGCAATGGCAAACATTTATAGGTCACATGGATGAACTTCAACAATTATACATCCCTGTCTGGAGTAAAAATAAAACTGGGAAGGTGGCTCAACCTTGGCTAACAAGGGAAATTAAGGATAGTGTTAAATCCAAGGAAGAGGCATATAAATTGGCCAGAAAAAGCAGCAAACCTGAGGACTGGGAGAAATTTATAATTTAGCAGAGGAGCACAAAGGGTTTAATTAGGAGGAGGAAAATAGAATATGAGAGGAAGCTTGCAGGGTATATAAAAACTGACTGCAAATGTATCTATACATATGTGAAGAGAAAAAGATTAGTGAAGACAAATGTAGGTCCCTTGCAGTCAGAATTAGGTGAATTTATAATGGGGAACAAAGAAATGGCAGACCAATTGAACAAATACTTTGGTTCGGTCTTCACTACGGAAGACACGAATAAGCTTCCGGAAATATTGGGCTCCGAGGGTCAAGCGAGAAGGAGGAACTGAAGGGAATCATTATTAGTCAGGAAATTGTATTAGGGAAATTGATGGGATTGAAGGTCGATTAATCCCTGGGGCCTGATAGTCTGCATCCCAGAGTACCTAAGGAAGTGGCCCTAGAAATAGTGGATGCATTGGTGATCATTTTCCAACAGTCTATCAACTCTGGATCAGTTCCTATGGACTGGAGGGTAGCTAATGTAACACTACTTTTTAAGAAAGGAGGGAGAGAGAAAACGGGTAATTATAGACTGGTTAGCCTGACATCAGTAGTGGAGAAAATGTTGGAATCAATTATTAAGGATGAAATAGCAGCGCATTGGGAAAGCAGTCACAGGATCGGTCCAAGTCAGCATGGATTTATGAAAGGGAAATCATGCTTGACAAATCTTCTAGAATTTTTTGAGCAAGCAACTGGTAGAGTGGACAAGGGAGAACCAGTGGGTGTGGTGTATTTGGACTTTCAAAAGGCTTTTGACAAGGTCCCACACAAGAAATTGGGTTGCAAAATTAAAGCACATGGTATTGGGGTAATGTACTGACGTGGATAGAGAACTGGTTGGCAGACAGGAAGCAGACAGTCGAGATAAACGGGTCCTTTTCAGAATGGCAGGCAGTGACGAGTGGGGTGCCGCAAGGCTCAGTGCTGGGACCCCAGCTCTTTACAATATACATTAATGATTTAGATGAAGGAATTGAGTGTAATATCTCCAAATTTGCAGATGACACCAAGCTGGGTGGCAGTGTGAGCTGTGAGGAGGACGCTAAGAGGCTGCAGGATGACTTGGATAGGTTAGGTGAGTGGGCAAATGCATGGCAGATGCAGTATAATGTGGATAAATGTGAGGTTATCCACTTTGGTGGCAAAAACACGAAGGCAGAATATTATCTGAATGATGACAGATTAGGAAAAGGGGAGGTGCTACGAGACCTGAATGTCATGGTACATCAGTCATTGAAAATTGGCAAGCAGGTACAGCAGGCGGGGAAGAAGGCAAATGGTATGTTGGCCTTCATAGCTAGGGGATTTGAATATAGGAGCAGGGAGGTCTTACTGCAGTTGCACAGGGCCTTGGTGAGGCCACACCTGGAATATTGTGTTCAGTTTTGGTCTCCTAATCCGAGGAAGGACATTCTTGCTAGTGAGGGAGTGCAGCAAAGGTTCATCAGACTGATTCCCGGGATGGCAGGACTGACATATGGGGAGAGACTGGATCGACTGGGCCTGTATTCACTGGAGTTTAGAAGGATGAGAGGGGATCTCATAGAAACATATAAAATTCTGATGGAACTGGACAGGTTAGATGCAGGAATAATATTCCCAATGTTGGGAAGTCCAGAACCAGGGGACATAGACTAAGGATAAGGGGTAAGGCATTTAGGACTGAGATGAGGAGACACTTCTTCACTCAGAGAGTTGTTAACCTGTGGAATTCCCTACTGCAGAGAGTTGTAGATGCCAGTTCATTGGATATATTCAAGAGAGAGTTAGATGTGGTCCTTATGGCTAAAGGGATCAAGGGGTATGGAGAGAAAGCAGGAAAGGGGTACTGAGGTGAACGATCAGCCATGATCTTATTGAATAGTGGTGCAGGCTCTAAGGGCCGAATGGCCTACTCCTGCACCTATTTTCTATGTTTATATGATTTTATACATGGGCTCTATTTTGGCCTTTGGACTCTGTAACATCTTCCAGCAACACTCCGAGATTTCAGTACTCCTCCACTTCTGACCTCTTGCGCATTCTCGATTTCTTTCCTCCCACCATTGGCGGCTGTGCCTTCAGCCTTCTAAGCTCTGGAATCACCTCCCTAAACCTATCAGCCTCTCTTCCTCTCTCTCCTCCTTTAAGTCGCTCCATAAAACCTATTTATTTGACCAAGCTTTTGGTCACCTGCCTTAATATCGTTTTAGGGCCGGATTTTCGGCTTTCGGGGTTTTTTGGTGAAAATAGTAGCGATACGTGAAACTTACCATTTTCGCTACATTACCGTTTTTAGGCCAAAGTTTTGGCCTTTACGTCTGGCGCATTGGTAAGGGAGCATTGCTCAAGCTTTCGCTGCACAAAACGTGAGTTTCGGCAACTTTAGTCCAGGGCCGGAAGCATTGCGAGGGAGGCCTTGGGAGGCGGGGAAAAAAGAAAAAAAATTCCAAAAAACATCCCAAAAACATTTACAAGACATTTACAAAACTATCTAATCACTGCAAAAAATTAAAAAATAAAAACTTTAACATCTTTTTTGCAGGTTTTTATATTTACCGCTTTGGCAGGGCTGCATCGACAGGTTTGATCTGTCACTATTCTTGGTGGTGCGTACGGGTCAGGAAAGTGCCGAAAGTCAGTCACAAACGCAATCTGCGTCGTTGCATGTCAGCTCACCTCTCCTCGGCGGTACTTGGAATCGCTGCCACAAACAGGTTCCCAAGGATCCTGCCTGGGCTTTGCGACCGGGTTTTTGCCACGGAGGTTCAAATCGCAGCAAAAATCCAGTCGCAAACCAGCCAAAATCCAGCCCATATATGTGTTTTACTGTCAACTATTGTCTGATAAGGATACTGTGAAGCACCTTGGACTATTTTACGACTTTAAAGGCGCTATATAATTGTAAGTTATTGTTGTTGGCCAGCGGTCCATTCTGGTGGTGAAGAGGCTTCCAGAATTATTGGGCCCTGGCATCATTTAAATCTGGCAGGCGGGCTGTGGGGCACGAAATAGGTGTCCTGAGAGTCGATTCAGATGGGAGAGAAGAAAAGCTAGAAATGGAAGGCAGAAAATTAGTGAGCGAGTTTCGAAGGCAGAGATAGATAACAAGGGAGCTTGGCAGTGCTAAATGGTATATATTTCAATGGAAGGAGTCTAGGGAATAAGGCAGATGAGCTGAGGGCACAGAGACACACGTGGGAGTATGATATTACCGCTATTACTGAGACATGGCTGAAAGAAGGGCAGGAATGGCAGCTCAACATTCCTGGTTTCAGGGTTTTCAGATGAGATAGAGAGGGGGATAAAAAAGGAGAGGGGATCACAATATTGATTAAAGAAACAATTACAGCTGTGGGGAGGGATGATATTTTAGAGGGGTCATCAAATAAGGCCACATGGGTTGAACTGAAGATCAAAAAAGGGGCAATCACACTACTATAGACCCCCAAACAGTCAGAGAGAGATAGCAGAGCAAATATGTAGGCACATTTCTGAGAAGTGCAAAAACAATTGTGCAGCAATAGAAGGGAATTTCAACTACCTTAATATTAACTGGGATAGAATTAGAGCAAAAGATATAGAGGGAGCAGAAGTCTAAAAATGCATTCAGAGGAATTTTTGTAACCAGTATGTAGAAAACCCAACAAGAGAGGGGGCAGTTCTGGATTTATATTTAGGCTGTGCAGGTGGAAGGAGTATCAGTGGGAGAGCATTTTGGTGGTAGTGATCATAATTCAGTTAGACTTAGGGTAGTTATGAAAAAGGACAAAGATAGACCAGGAATAAAAGTTCTCAATTGGGGAAAAGCTAATTTTACTGAGATGTGATTTAGCCAAAGAAACAGCTACTTGAAGTTAAATCAATGTTAGAGTAGTGGGACGCATTCAAAGAGGAAATAGCAAGGATTCAGAGCAAGTATGTTCCCTTAAATAATAAATCTACAGCCCCCTGGATGTCAAGGAGCATACATTGTAGGATAAAGAAAAAAAGGAAAGTTTATGACAGATACAGAGTGCTCAATATTGCAGAAACCCTCGAGGATAATAGAAAGTGTAAGGGTGAAATTAAAAAAGAAAAGGAAAGAGAGGGCATGAAAAAATATTGGCAAGTAAAATCAAGGAAAACCCAAAGATGTTTTATGAACAAATTAAGAGCAAGAGCATAACGATAACCTGTGTGTGGAGGCGGAAGATGTGGGTATGGTTCTTAATGAATACTTTGCGTCTGTTTTCACAAAATGATGTAGACATTGCAATCAGGGAGGAGGAGTGTGAAATATTAGATGAAATAAACATAGTGAGAGAGGAAGTATTAAGGGGTTTAGCAGCCTTGACATTGGATAAATCTCCAGGCCCAGATGAAATGTATCCCAGGTTGTTAAAAGAAGCAAGAGAGGAAATAGCAGAGGCTCTGACCATCATTTTACAATCCTCTCTGGCTACAGGTGTGGTGCCGGAGGACTGGAGGACTGCTAATGTTGTACCATTGTTTAAAAGGGAGAAAGGGATAGACCGAGTAATTACAGGCCAGTCAGCCTAATCTCAGTGGTGGGAAAATTATTGGAAAAAATTCTAAAGGACAGGATAAATCTTCATTCAGAAAGACACAGATTAATCAAGGACAGTCAGCATGGATTTGTTAAGGGAAGGTCATGTCTGACTAACTTGATTTAATTTTTTGAGGAGATAACAAGGAGAATCGATGAGGGTATTGTGTTTGATGTAGTCTATAGCAAGGATTTTAGCAAGGCTTTTGATAAGGTCTCACATGGCAGACTGGTCACGAAAGTAAAAGCCCATGAGATCCAGCGCAGAGTGGCAAGTTGGATCCAAAATTGGCTCAGAGGTAGGAAGCAAAGGGTAATGGTCGATTGGTGTTTTTGTGACTGGAAGGCTGTTTCCAGTAGGGTTTCGCAGGGCTCAGCAGTAGGTCCCTTGCTTTTTGTGGTATATATCAATGATTCAGACTTGAATATAGGGGGTATGGTTGCGAAGTTTGCAGGTGATACAAAAATTGGCCACGTGGTTGATAATGAAGAAGAAAGATGTAGACTGCAGGAAGATATCAATGAACTGGTCAGGTGGGCAAATGGAATTCAATCTGGAGAAGCATGAGGCAATGCATTTGGGGAGGACTACAAGACAAGGAAATACACAATAAATGGTAGGTCACTGAGAAGTGTGGAGGAACAGAGGGACCTTGGAGTGCATGTCCACAGATCCCTGACGGTAGCAGGACAGGTAGATAAGGTGATTAAGAAGGCATACGGGATACTTGCCTTTATTAGCAGAGGCATAGAATATAAGAGCAGGGAGGTATGCTTGAATTGTGTAAAACACTAGTTAGGCCACAGTTAGAATACCGAGTTCAGTTCTGGTCACCATATTGCAGGAAAGATATACAGAAGAGAGTTACAAAGATTTTGCCTGGACTGAAGAATTTTAGCTATGAGGAAAGATTGGATAGGCTAAGGTTGTTTTCTTTGGAATAGAGGAGGCTGAGGGGAGACCTTATTGAGGTGTATAAAATTATGAGGGACCGAGATAGAGTGGATAGGAAGGACATATTCCCTTTAGCAGAGGGGTCAATAACCAGTGGGCATAGATTTAAAGTAAGTGGTAGGAGGTTTAAAGGGACTTTGAGGAGAATTTATTTCACTCAGAGGGTGGTGCGTGTCTGGAACTCACTGCCTGATAGGGCGGTAAAGGTAGAAACCCTCATAGCATTTAAAAAGTACTTGGATATGCACTTGAAGTGCCGTAACCTACAGGGCTATGGACCAAGAGCTGGAAAGTGGGATTAGGCTGGTTAGCTCTTTGTCAGCCGGCACGGACACGAAACAGCGAATTAAATTCTTCTGTTCTGTAAATTTCTATGATTCTATGATTCTATGAAGTGCCTTGGGACATTTTACTACTTTAAAGGTGTTATATGTGCAAATTGTTGTTGTTGAAATTGTTTATTTATTATAGCCTGATTTCACTTTTCTTAGAAAGTACCTAGGAGAGTGCAGTAAACCCAATGCAATCCAGATCGGAACGAGTTCCACATGTGATTCCTTCAAGCATATATTACCGTTGTGTCTGCAGTTATGTTGCAGTGTTGTCGCATTCATGAGAAGGTAGAAGCAAAGAGTAGAAGCATAAAAATCAGTTACTGAACTTTATATTGTGCGTGATTATGTACTGAAGGTCCGCATACTATTAGCAGGAATACCAGCAATCACTACACCCGCTGACGTTCAATTAACACTGCATGATTGAATTTGTTCTTGTTCCATACAGTCGAGGCATTCACATTGGGGATCTAAAAAGGATACAAGAGCACCAATTGTGATATGTCAAAATGGCTCTACACTGAGCACAGAACACAATCTTTTTCGTTACTTACACTGCAAAATAGTAAGAAATCCAAAAATATAATGGTCAGGAAATTCTATGGGGCTTCTTCCAATCTCCTGCTGTATGTATAGTGAGAGGTCACTTCATAGCACAATAGGTGGTGCCTGTACCTTGATTTACAATACATTCCTCAGCAAAGCATACAATTTAATCCTATCTTGTATGAGAATAATAGGTGAAGTCTTGTAGTAGCTTATGTTTGAGCTGAATTATTTCCTATCTGGAGGATATAAAAACCTGTTTTATTCATTCACCCACCATGCATGGATCGTTGTATTGTGCAGTGTGCATATTACAAACCAAAAAGAGGTGTGGGGACTGATGGGCAGCACTTCAGATTAGTTGATTTTCATTCACAAGTGCAGGCAAACAGACATGGGGCACTCGAAGTAAAACATTGACTTTTGCCATGTGCGGAAGAGCCATAGAAAACATCAACAGGTTGAAAAGAATAAAAGGGAAGAAAAATGAAATCAGACTATAATAAATAAAAACAGAATGCTGGAAATACTCAGCAGGTCAGGCAGCATCTGTGGAGGGAGAAACAGAGTTAACGTTTCAGGTCGATGTTCTGACAAAGCTGCTTGACCTGCTGAGTATTTCCAGCATTTTCTGTTTTTATGTCAGATATCCAGCATCTGCAGTATTTTACTTTTGTAGTAATGGCTATATGTTGCCAGGTTTAGGTTTTAAAAGCCTGAAGATTGTTGGTGGAAGAAAAGGCTGAGAGAAGTGAAATTAAATAGTCCAACAGCTTTGAGGTCCTGAGAAAGAATGGGGGGAAAATTGTGGTCGGAGGCTTCCTTCATATGAACGCCTCCGACCCGAAAAAAATCTACAAAAGTATCTGCTGGTCCCAGAGGAAGGTAGGATTACGATGTCTTTCATGTATACGTACAAGTTGGAGTCACGTGGGCCTGGACCACCAATCACTATGCAGTATTCTCATTGATAAAAATGGGAACTCCATTTGTACGAGTTCCCATTACTAAAACACCGAAACACAGCATAATAAATAAATAAAACACCTCACATATTTAAAATTAATTGAAATTAAATGTAATTAAATGTTTTAGAAAAAATATATATTTTTTGGAATTTTTGAACGTGTTTTAATCGGGTTAAAAATAAACTTACCTTAATGGACAGGTTTTTACTATAAAAATGGGTGTTTAACTTTACATAGAAACATAGAAACATAGAAAATAGGTGCGGGAGTAGGCTATTTGGCCCTTCGAGCCTGCACCACCATTCAATAAGATCATGGCTGATCATTCACCTCAGTACCCCTTTCCTGCTTTCTCTCCATACCCCTAGATCCCTTTAGCCATATCCAACTCCCTCTTGAATATATCCAATGAATTTAATTTTTAAATGTTTGAAAAGTGTTACGCTGGTAAAAGTAAGCTATACGCTTGCTTTTGCAAGCCGTAAATGTTTGAAGGACATTCGCTGGGCATGAGATGGGCAAATAGCCCTATCTCTCCCACACGGATGTCCTTCTCCTGGGGATGCATAGTATCTGTATGGAGAAATCTAGACAAGTCAGAAAAGCCGTTTTCGGCGCCCCGAAAACCGGCTTTTGCAAGGCCTCGCCTGGTCCATGCGCACTTCGTACGGACCCGGCAAGGCCGGAATTTTTGGCTCAATAATTTAGAAGAGATTGTTTCATGAATTTTGATTTCAATATGAGAATGTGGAGTGAAGGAACGACATGTTGGATGAATTTGGAGGAAGAAGAGAAGAAAACTTAAAGGAGCACAGACCATAGTAATATCTATTAAGTAGTGAAAGATGAGGAAAGTTGCAACAGAGAGACAAAGAAAGAGCGAGATGATGGAAACTAGAGGTGAAAGAGAGTTCATCAATCAGATGACAAGCTTTTTCTTTTATCTTTTGTAGGCATGCAAAATAAGTAGTGGACAAACCTTCCCAGACATGGAAGCAGTATTCAAGTAGGATGGTCCAGGTTTTGTAGGGAATTTACAGCTGTTGAAAAAGAAAATAAATGTTTTTCATAAAAGAAGAAATTCAATCTTTGGGGAGGCAGCTTTCGGAATGGGGATATATGGGAATTCAACTTGCAGTCAGAGGAAATGGAGAGGTCAAAATGTCATTAGATGAAGGACAGGAAAAGGAGAAAAGATGAAGCCATCAAAGCTAAGAGGTAGGAGGTCAGATTTGTGAGACATGGAAAAACTGTATTTGACTAATTGAAAGAAATATGATTTTCTTTGATCCCCTGAAGTATAGGAAGCAGAATAGAGTGCTGTGCTTCAGGCATTGCATTGCAAGAGGACAGCAGTTGTGGTAAATGAATGTATGTAGTCTGAAAGATTTTGCAGAATGTAGCATGAAATCAACAACAGTCAAATATGTTTGGATGTTGAGTTGAGAAGATTATTGAAATGAAGCAACAGAAAGGGAGAGTCCTGAGAATTAATATTGGGCTAGACTTTCGGCACATCATCGTCCATTTATTGCCCATTTAGCACCCATATAAGTGCTGAGATAGAGGCTATCGCCCATATTTGCTGAAAAGTGGAAACTAGCACCCGATTATAACCCATTTATTGCCGGCCCAACTTTCGGCAGACATGAATGAGCTGCATCACCCGGCCTATTTAAAAAAATATATATATGATGTCATCCTTGAGTAAGGCTGAGAATAGTGTTTATAATGGAAACTTGCGGCCGATTATGGCCCAGATTATATCCGAGCGCTACTTTCGGCATTTCGCCCACAATTCGCCCAAATGATCACTGGCCCAAAAAGATGCTGAAGAAAAGCTTCAATCACCTGACCTTAACTCGGCACTACTCAGCACTACTCGGCACTATGGGGAAGATCTGTAGTAAAAGGCTGCTTCAGGTGCTTGTCAGGAGAATCAATTTGTGAGTGATTTTAAGGGCCTCTTTGTCTCTTGCCAATCATCTAATCACTTTTGTATTTGTTGAGGACAAATTAAGGGCATTTATAGCGATTTATAGTGATGGGGCCTGTAATTTCTCAACCAGTATTGATCACTAATCACATGCTGCAGAATAGAGATGTGAGAAGGTATTATTGAAGAGCATTATGCGCCCAATCAAAGGTGTCAGACTGCTACTGCGGAGGAGACATTACACCCAACGCATTTACAGGGATAAGTGATCATACTGGACTTATCCGATAACACGTGCGTTAGAAGGCTACGCTTCTGAAAGGAGGTCATCAGTGAGATATGCCAGCTAATTAAGGGAGATCTGCAGCCTACCAGCATCATCAGGACCGCACTGCCCGTTGAGGTTAAGGTTACTGCGGCACTTTCCTTCTACACATCGGGCTCCTTTCAGGCCTCAGCTGGTGACATTTGCGGTATCTCTCAGCACGCCACATATTGCTGCATTTGGTGACTGAAGCCCTTTACGCACGCAGGATGGACTTTATAAGCTTCCCTTTGACCAGGGAGGTACAGACTGAGAGGGCTTTGGGTTTCTTGCAAATAGCATATTTCCCCAAGGTTCAGGGAGCAATAGACTGTATGCACATCGCCCTGCAAGCACCTTTACAGAATGCAGAGGTGTTTCGGAACCGAAAGGGATTCCACTCCCTGAATGTGCAGCTCGTTGTTGACCCCAAGCAAATAATCATGGCAGAAAATGCAAATTTTCCAGGGAGCATCTATGATGTGCATATGTTGTGTGAGAGCACTGTCTCTGACCTGTTAAAGAGTCAGCCACAAGGTCAAGGTTAGATGCTGGGGGATAAAGGATATGGCCTTGCCAGCTGGCTTATGACCCCCCTGCGTAATCCCCAGATGGAAGCTGAGAAGCGCTACAATGAAAGCCATAGAGCCACATGCAATATTGTCAAAAAGACAATTGGAGTTCTGAATGCCTGGACCACTCAGGAGGCAACCTACAATACCACCCAGAGCAGGCCGTTGAGTTTATTGTGATGTGCTGCATGTTGCATAACCTAGCTATCAGGAGAGGCTGTAACTTCAATGTAATGCAGGAAGATGTGTAATGATCTGACATGAGTTGCCAAGGTGAGTGACTTCATCTTCAAATGGCATATCCTCACCCACTGCTCAATTCACTGCACCTACATCATTAATCTACCAACAATCTCCATGAATCAGAATTCAACCTTAACATTCATATGTTTTACCTCACCAACACACACTTAGCACTGTTGTAAGTCTCACACCCACAATTCACAGATCGCACACACAGGCAGCTATCCAATCAGTCACCTCACTCAAACACATCACAGAACACTCACTGACTCACTTCTCTCTTTCTTGCAGGAGAAGATGACGCATAGCAGCAGGCACCAGCAAAAAAAACTGGAGAAGGACATGCACACGTGCATGTTTTAACCCCCATGGAGGAGTCAGTGCTGGCCATCTTGGAAAGGGGCAATGCTGAGGCCATGGCCACTGGCGGCGCTGAAGCGATTGATGATGAGGGTATCTGTATACCTAATCCTCCTCCTCCCATTCAACTTCTCCTTCATCCCTCAATCTGTACTGAGTAAGAGGCTGCAGAGGATGTAAGCACGCACTTCATACTTTCTACTCTCCCTCACCACAACCCAACTTTCTACTCTCCCCTCACCACAACCCAACCCTTGTCCCTTCTTCATGTCAACTACTCAAGAACTGGAACCAGCTCAGACAGTGGAGGAAGAGAAAGAAGACAGTGAAGAAGAAGAGACACCATCACTCAACCTCACAGTTGCAGCTATCTGCTCAGATACTGATACTGCGTGTATTTTAGAGACTAGGATAGAGGAGGGATCTGCAAGTGGTGAGATGCCGAGTACAAGTGTGCAGGTGCCTGGGCACGGGGATAGGATAGCACAGATGCCAGCATGCCAGAGTGTGAGGTTGCACTCAATTCTGCTGCAGACGGCAGCAGTTAATCAATCTGTTCTCTAACAGATCAGCAGGATTGCTGAGGTGCCACCCTGGGTGAGCGGCAGTGGCTCCATGGACCTGCTGTCCTCTCTCAGGATGACAGTATTCATGCTCCCATCCCTGCCACTCCACCAGTGCTCTTGCTGTTGCCTTTCTGCCAGTCATCCCAGACAGCAGCAGCCTAGGTCAAGATGGTGCTGTCTGAAACATAGAAACATAGAAACATAGAAACATAGAAACTAGGTGCAGCAGTAGGCCATTCGGCCCTTCTAGCCTGCACCGCCATTCAATGAGTTCATGGCTGAACATGCAACTTCAGTACCCTATTCCTGCTTTCTCACCATACCCCTTGATTCCCCTAGTAGTAAGGACTTCATCTAACTCCTTTTTGAATATATTTAGTGAATTGGCCTCAACAACTTTCTGTGGTAGAGAATTCCACAGGTTCACCACTCTCTGGGTGAAGAAGTTTCTCCTCATCTCGGTCCTAAATGGCTTCCCCCTTATCCTTAGACTGTGTCCCCTGGTTCTGGACTTCCCCAACATTGGGAACATTCTTCCTGCATCTAACCTGTCTAACCCCGTCAGAATTTTAAACGTTTCTATGAGGTCCCCTCTCATTCTTCTGAACTCCAGTGAATACAAGCCCAGTTGATCCAGTCTTTCTTGATAGGTCAGTCCCGCCATCCCGGGAATCAGTCTGGTGAACCTTCGCTGCACTCCCTCAATAGCAAGAATGTCCTTCCTCAGGTTAGGAGACCAAAACTGTACACAATACTCCAGGTGTGGCCCCACCAAGGCCCTGTACAATTGTAGCAACACCTCCCTGCCCCTGTACTCAAATCCCCTCGCTATGAAGGCCAACATGCCATTTGCTTTCTTAACCGCCTGTTGTACCTGCATGCCAACCTTCAATGACTGATGTACCATGACACCCAGGTCTCTTTGCACCTCCCCTTTTCCTAATCTGTCACCATTCAGATAATAGTCTGTCTCTCTGTTTTTACCACCAAAGTGGATAACCTCACATTTATCCACATTATACTTCATCTGCCATGCATTTGCCCACTCACCTAACCTATCCAAGTCGCTCTGCAGCCTCATAGCATCCTCCTCGCAGCTCACACTGCCACCCAACTTAGTGTCATCCGCAAATTTGGAGATACTACATTTAATCCCCTCGTCTAAATCATTAATGTACAGTGTAAACAGCTGGGGCCCCAGCACAGAACCTTGCGGTACCCCACTAGTCACTGCCTGCCATTCTGAAAAGTCCCCATTTACTCCTACTCTTTGCTTCCTGTCTGACAACCAGTTCTCAATCCATGTCAGCACACTACCCCCAATCCCATGTGCTTTAACTTTGCACATTAATCTCTTGTGTGGGACCTTGTCGAAAGCCTTCTGAAAGTCCAAATATACCACATCAACTGGTTCTCCCTTGTCCACTCTACTGGAAACATCTTCAAAAAATTCCAGAAGATTTGTCAAGCATGATTTCCCTTTCACAAATCCATGCTGACTTGGACCTATCATATTACCTCTTTCCAAATGCACTGCTATGACATCCTTAATAACTGATTCCATCATTTTACCCACTACCGATGTCAGGCTGACCGGTCTATAATTCCCTGTTTTCTCTCTCCCTCCTTTTTTAAAAAGTGGGGTTACATTGGCTACCCTCCACTCCATAGGAACTGATCCAGAGTCAATGGAATGTTGGAAAATGACTGTCAATGCATCCACTATTTCCAAGGCCACCTCCTTAAGTACTCTGGGATGCAGTCCATCAGGCCCTGGGGATTTATCGGCCTTCAATCCCATCAATTTCCCCAAAACAATTTCCCGACTAATAAGGATTTCCCTCAGTTCCTCCTCCTTACTAGACCCTCCGACCCCTTTTATATCCGGAAGGTTGTTTGTGTCCTCCTCAGTGAATACCGAACCAAAGTACTTGTTCAATTGGTCCGCCATTTCTTTGTTCCCAGTTATGACTTCTCCTGATTCTGACTGCAGGGGACCTACGTTTGTCTTTACTAACCTTTTTCTCTTTACATATCTATAGAAACTTTTGCAATCCGTCTTAATGTTCCCTGCAAGCTTCTTCTCGTACTCCATTTTCCCTGCCCTAATCAAACCCTTTGTCCTCCTCTGCTGAGTTCTAAATTTCTCCCAGTCCCCGGGTTCGCTGTTATTTCTGACCAATTTGTAAGCCACTTCCTTGGCTTTAATGCTATCCCTGATTTCCCTTGATAGCCACGGTTGGGCTTTCTAGGCTGAGAGCTGCTCGAGGACACCCTCCAAGACCATTTGCAGTCTCCTTAATTGGAGATCAGCACCCATGCTGCAGTCACTGGGGAAGCACCTCATAGGAGCAATAGGAGAGGCAAAGACACATGAGAGAGGTACGAAAGGAATGTACAAGGGTGATTAGTTTAATTTTGTATGCATTATGTCATGATTTAATATATAAATTTGGGTTGGAATGTGCATTTTCTGGTGGCTATTGTTTTTGTGTTGTTGGAAAGAGGATGATCAGTGATCGAGAAAAGGTGAAGAGTGTGGGACTGTTGGTGAACGGGGAGTTGTGATTGAGGTTACTCGTATCACTCTTGAATGATTTTGTTATGTATGTAAACCTATAATTACCATGTCTAACCACCAGAGGGCTTATCTCTTGGAGTCCCAAGGGATCCCACAATCCCCTGGGAGCACCTGTATATAAGGAGGCCTCACAGGCTGGAAAGGCACTCTGAGATCTGTAATAAAGGACTACGGTCACACCTTATTTTGAGCTTGCAGTATCTAGTCTGCCTCTTTATTCAAGACATAACAGATTTAATCATATAGTGCCCAGGCAGAAAAGGGTTGTGTATGTTGTATCCTCCCTTCCTCTTCCTGTTCCTCCACTTCCTGTTGAATTTGCTCCTCCTCCATTTGTTCCTCCCCCCACCTCCTCCTCTTCCTCATGCCCATGCCACCTGGTTGTCTCTGGCAAGAGGGATTGAGATGAAGTTGACTCTTTTTGTTTAGAGAGCTTCAGTGACCTCCCTTATGCAGTAGTGTACTGCAAACTGCGAGAAGTTGCTTATATCAGCAGCCTGGAAACATGGAAACATAGAATCATAGAAACTAGGTGCAGGAGTAGACCATTCAGCCCTTCGAGCCTGCACCACCATTCAATATGATCATGGCTGATTATTCACCTCAGTACCCCTTTCCTGCTTTTTCTCCATACCCCTTGATCCCTTTAGTCATAAGGGCCATATCTAACTCCCTCTTGAATATATCTAATGAACTGGCATCAACAACTCTCTGCGGTGGAGAATTCCACAGGTTCACAACTCTCTGAGGAGCCAGATGCATAACAGTTAAGAGCCATGGTCACTTTGATGACCACAGGCAATCTGGTCCTTGCCCTGCTCTGAGGTTGCATTTGTGGCTGCAGCTGTTGGCAGATTTCAATCACAACCTCTTTATTGAAGCAAAGGCATCTCCAGCAATGGTTCTCGCTGAAGTTCAGGTGAGAGAATTATTCCCTAAAGATCCTGGGTGGATATGGTCTCCTCCTGAGAGTCTTTCTCTCCATCCTCCATCTTCTTGCAGTTTGTCTTACTCTGTGGCTTCTCCTCATTCTCCCAGTCATGCTCAAATTCCAAGAGGAAGGCCCACCAGGCCACCCATGTCTGTAAGAAACTTGTTTCTGCAGGAACCTTTAAACCACCAAAAAAGTACTCCAGCACCAGCCAGACCATGCCCTGTAGACTATTGAAACATTAGACAAGTATAGGAAAGCTCCAAAAACAGGTAGAATTGCACCAGCAGCCAGAAGAAATAATCCAGCAACTAATCTGTAAGTAGTTCACGATCCCTTTAAGTAGCATTGGTGGGGGGTCCTTCATGCCGTTGAACAAGTGTTTAGCTGTAGATGGTTAAGAGAGGGCTTGGCTGGAGCATAGCATTCGAAAATGGCAGCACTGGCGTCAAGTTAGCATTGCACACTGATTACTGTCACCATCTACCTGCTCTGTGTGCTGTCGGTGGTCATTTGGTGCATGGGAGCTACTGTATGAAGATAGCGTCCAGCACACTTCTCGTCTGAAGTGTATGCACGCATCTAGGATCAGATTTTCAACCTTTAAGAGGCCAATTCACACCTAAAAATGGGTACTATAGAGCTCAATTTCTCCCCCCAGAGAGTCTCTCTTCTATGGGAAGAAGTGTGCCTCTCTGCCATTGTGAAATTGTAGAAATGATTTAAACATAATTGATCAGATTTAGCAAAGAGTATCACAACACAGCAACAATAGCCCACAATTTCTGACATGAAAACATGGAATAAGTGAAAATCCTTACAATTTTTGCAGCAATCTTCCACTGCACAATCGATGGCTTAAGTTGATAGCCTCACAACTTTCCTGTGATTTCAGTGTAACTATAAGTCATAGACCTATATTCAGTATTCAGGCCTTTTGGAGGTCTCTGTCAACTTTTCCTAGTTTTCTAGGTTGGCATGTATATACCAGGTTAAAGGCAATATATAAGTGCAAATAGTTGTAGTGAGCATCTTAAAGAAAATGTTTTATGTTGTAGGAAAATATTCACTCCTTTATGCAGCACAGTAGGCAGGGGATGCTACATTTTTGGATGACCTTGGGAAAGGCTGTTTTGTTTTTATCTCTGCTTAATGTTTATAATGGTTTTTCCACACTGTGTTTGAGTTTTAAATGCATCTGATAATGGCAAGCAATTTGGGGAACTCCCAACAAAGATTTCCACTTCCAAGACAATGGGGGGAAAATTCAGTAGCATCCCTTGTGGATTGTTAACTTTTGAAATTTTGAGGGGTCAAAATTTGGTACCACCATTTTTAAGGTGGTGTTACCGGCTGAGTGAAATATTTTACGCCAGGCGTCAGGCAGACCTTAAACGCGAAATTCAGTTTTCCCCCCTTAAGATTGGATAGCATCAAAAAATCATAGCGTTGCACCTGGAGACGCTAAGTGGGCCATTAAGTGGGCCGTTAAGCGTGGGCTCAACATCCGGGCATTGGGCAATTTTTGGAGTTGCGCCACAGACATAGAGGCGCCACCTGAATTGCATTGAGATCTTGAATGGGCACCTCAACACCTCATGGGTAATTTCACTTCCGACACACTCACTCAGACGGTGAGTGTTAAGTATGGAAGAACTCCACAAGACTGACTACTGTGAGCTAAAACTGATGTGACCTTAGTCTCTTTAATACAACTCCAGAGTGCCTAAGCAGCATGGCAGACAACTTTTTATACTCCCTTGCACGAGGTGTGCAGGTGACCCTTGGGCCTCCAACAGTTGCGCCCTCTGGTGGCAAGTCTTACACAGTTATAATGTTTGCATACATAACATCACTCCGCCCCCCCCACTCCCCCCAAAGTCTTTGATACAAATTGTTTACAAGTTGAGATGATCCGGGGCCCTACGCTCCTTGGTTGATTGTCTGAGTTCAAACTCTGGCATGGGTGAGTTGGTCGGACCATTGCTACATTGCAGCACGGCTGGTCTGACAGCACTGTTGGGAATGATGGGTTCGTCCTCTTGATTGACAGCGAGGTTGGTTGCTGGTTGGATGTGTGTTGTGGATCGATGATGGTGATGTCCTCTTCAGGTTGTTCCTGGTTGTCGGTGAACCGCAGTTTTGTCTGATAAAAATGCTTTCTGCACATTTGTCCATTTAGTAGTTTGACTATAAAATCTCTATTCCCCTCCTTGGCCGAGACAGTGCCAGCGACCCAGTTAGGACCATGACCATAATTCAGGACAAACACAGGGTCATTAACATAAATGTCACGCGATACAGCCGCGCGATCATGGTACATGTTTTGCCAGTGACGCGGGGTTTCCACATGATCATTTAGATCCGGTTGGACTAGGGAGAGCCTGGTTTTGAGTGCTCTCTTCATTAACAATTCTACAGGGGGATCCCCAGTGAACGAGTGGGGTCGCATCCGGTAGCTGAGCAGAACCCGAGATAAGCGGGTCTGCAAGGAGCCTTCGGTCACGTGTTTCAAGCTCTGCTTGATAGTTTGGACTGAACGTTCCACTTGACTGTTGAATGCGAGCTTAAATGGGGCAGACCTGACATGTTTGATGCCATTGCGGGTCATAAACTCGTTGAAATCTGAGCTGGTGAAACACGGTCCATTGTCACTGACAAGCACGTCGGGCAAACCATGGGTGGCGAACATAGCCCGGAGATTTTCAATGGTGGCAGTAGATGTGCTGGATGATATGATTGCACATTCAATCCATTTAGAGTAAGCGTCCACTACAACTAAAAACATCTTTCTGAGAAAGGTGCCAGCAAAATCTACATGGATCCTTGACCACGGTTTTGAGGGCCATGACCACAGACTCAATGGAGCCTCCCTTGGTGTTTTGCTCAGTTGTGAGCACGTGTTGCACTGGTGTACGCATGACTCTAAGTCCGAGTCAATGCTTGGCCACCAAACATGCAACCTGGCTCTAGCCTTCATCATGACTGTGCCTGGGTGGGTATTGTGTAGGTCGCGTATAAACGTTTCCCTGCCTTTTTTTGGCAAAATCACGTGATTAGCCCATAAGAGACAATCCGACTGGATGGACATTTCATCTTTGCGTCGGTGAAATGGCTTAATTTCATCTTGCATTTCCCCGGGAATGGCCGACGAGCTCCCATTGAGGATGCAACTTTTTACAAGTGATAGCACAGGATCCTGGCTGGTTCAGGTCCTGATCTGGCGAGCAGTGACGGATGACCCCTCGCTCTCAAAAGCATCCATGACCAAAAGCAAGTCTGCGGGCAGCGCCATTTCCACCCTGGTAGTGGGCAATGGTAGCCGACTGAGGGCATCAGCACAGTTCTCCGTGCTTGGTCTGTAGTGGATAACATAGTCATAGGCAGACAATGTTAGTGCTCATCTTTGGATGCGGGATGAAGTATTGGTGCTTATACCTTTGCTTTCTGAAAACAGTGAAATGAGCAGTTTGTGGTTGGTTTCAAACTCAAACCGAAGTCCAAATAGGTATTGGTGCATTTTCTTAACCCCATATACACATGCTAATGCCTCGTTCTCGATCATAATGTCGACTCTTTCAGCCTTAGACAGACTCCTAGACACGTCTGCAACTGGTTGAAGTTTGCCCAATACATTGGTTTGCTGTAACACACAGCCGACTCCGTACGAAGATGCATCACAAGCTAGCACTAATTGATTACATGGGTCATACAGTACAAGTAACTTATTAGAACAAAGCAGGTTTCTGGCCTTCTCAAAAGCTGTCTCTTTTACCCCAGACCCAGTAGTCACCCTTACATAGCAACATGTGTAACGGTTCCAGCAAAGTGCTTAACCTGGGTAGAAAGTTACCAAAATAGTTGAGGAGTCCCAGGAACGAATGCAGCTCCATCACATTCTGTGGTCTGGGTGCATTCTTGATGGTCTCTGACTTCGAGTCCGTGGGTCTGATGTCATCTGCCGCAATCTTTCTCCTGAATCTTTCTGGCGCCAGGAAAACACACTTGGAGCATTTCAGCCTGAGTCCCACTCTGTCTAATCGACTTAGAACCTCTTCCAGGTTGTTCAGGTGTTTGGTAGTGTCACGACCGGTGATCAGGATGTCGTCTTGAAACACAACGATGTGCGGAACCGATTTCAGTAGACTCTCCATGTTCCTCTGGAAGATGGCAGCAGCTGAGTGAATTCCAAAAGGGCACCTGTGGTATATAAACAGTCCTTTGTGCATGTTGATGCACATCAATCTTTTCGAAGATTCGGCCAGCTCCTGTGTCATGTAGGCAGAGGTTAGGTCCAACTTGGTGAACGACTTCCCCCCTGCTAACGGTGCGAACAGGTCATTCACCTTGGGTAGTGAGTACTGGTCCTGTAACGAGATTCTGTTGATCGTTACCTTGTAGTCTCCACAGATTCTGACCGTGCCATCGCTTTTCAACACCGGAACAATCGGACTGGCCCACTCATTGAACTCGACTGGCGATATGATTCCCTCTCGTTGAAGTCTGTCCAGTTCGATCTCGATTTTCTCCCTCATCATATATGGAACCACTTGATCCTTGTGATGAACGGGCCTTGCATCGGGGACTAGATGGATCTGCACCTTGGTGCCTGTGAAGTTGCCGATGCCTGGTTCAAATAGCGACGGAAACTTGCTCAGCACTTGGGTGCACGAGGCATCATCCACTGAAGATTGTGCTTTGATGTCATCCCAGTTCCATTAAATCTTTATCAACCAGCTTCTGCCGAATAGCGTTGGGCCATCGCCTGGTACAATCCACAGTGATAGCTCATGCACAGCTCCATCGTACAATACCTTAACTGCTGCACTCCAATGACTGATATGAGTTATTTTGTGTAGGTGTGCAGCTTTGTATAAATCGGGTTCAGTTTGGGCCTTTAAGCCTTGTTGCCCCACAGTTTCTCAAAAGCCTCCTGGCTCATAATTGACTGACTCTCCCCCCTGTCCAACTCAATTGATACCGGAATACCATTCAATTTGACTTTCAGCATAATATGAGGGCTCTTGGTGGTGAAGGTGTGTATCCCATACACTTCTTCCTCGGATTGAGTTGCCTCTCTTGTTTGTTCTGCGTGATCCACGTCGGATCAATCATCCTCTAAGACTCTGCCATGTGGAGAGTCGCAGCACATTTGCACATTCGCTGGAGGTGCCCCATTGTTTCTCAGCCTTTGCACATGTAGTGCTTGAATCGACATGGATGGGCTCGATGATTACCCCTGCAGCACCAACATGGTGCTAATGGATTTGCATTCTTGCCCAATGGTGGACGCTGAGTCATCCTAGGTCTTGCAGCTGCAGATGTGTAGGCCCTGCCATATGCAGTTCTGCCTGTTAGCAACGTTATTTTATGCACAGTACTTGCCGGTGAGCTTTGATGTTGGGAAGATATCCGTCTGGTATTATCACTTGTGGATATGAATGCCTGGGCTATCGTGATGGCCTTGCTCAGGTCTAGGGATTCGGCGGACAGCAGCTTGCAAAGAATGACCTCGTGGCCGATGCCAAGCACAAAAAAGTCCCGCAGCATTTCCCCCAAAAATTCAGCAAATTCACAAGTTCCCGCAAGGCGTCTCAGGTCGGTGACATAACTCGCCACGTCCTGGCCCTCGGAGCGGTGGTGAGTGTAGAAGCGATACCTGGCCATTAAGACGCTCTCCTTCAGCTTGAGGTGGTTCCGAACCAGCGTACACAACTCTGTATATGTCTTCTCCGTTGGTTTCTCTGGTGCTAGCAGATTCTTGATGAGACCATATATTGTGGACCCACACACGGTGAGGAGAATCGCCCTGCGCTTGATTGCTGTTTGTCCCCATCCAGCTCGTTGGCCACAAAGTACTGGTCGTGACGCTCAACGAAGGCTTCCCAATCAAAAGGCTTCTACAAATCTCTCTAAAATACCAACGGCAGCCATGACCGCGTGAAAGTTCGTAATCTATTACCCGTCGCCAATTGTTCAGTATGGAAGAATTCCACGAGACTGAATACTGTGAGCTGAAACTGATGTGACATTAGACTCTTCAATACAACTCCATAGTGCGTAAGCAGCATGGCAGATAACCTTTTATACCCCCTTGCACGAGGTGTGCAGGTGACCCTTGGGCCTCCAAAAGTTGCGCTCTCTGGTGGCAAGTCTTACACAGTTACAATGTTTACATACATAACAATGAGCATGGCAGACCTTGCAGCAACAGCTCGTCAGCGTGCCCTCCGGTTCTGGGATGCCACAGTGGATGCATTCTTTGATGCCCTGGAGAGGCGTCAGCAGGTGCTGAGGACAGAGGCTGGGAGGAGACCCTCACCCCAAACGTATTGAATGCTATGGAGGGAAATAGCAGAGCAAGTGTCTGTGAGGGATGTGCTGCCACGGACAGCAATGCAATGCCAAAAAAACTGGAATGACCTGACGCAGATAGTGAGGCTGAGTATCTTTAATTTCAAACTTCAACATGCTATGCTCTGACTTCAATATGCACTCTCTGCTCAATATAATGTCTCGGAATCCATGCTCTAAGTGGGTGAGGCCACAGTCAAGGTTCCCAATTATAGCCTCACCCACTGCAAGGTTAACCTAGCTACTTAGTTCTGCAGACCCACCCCTCATGTTGTTAACTCCTCAGTCTTGCGAGTCAAAAACGGCAACCGCCCCGTTATGGTTAGGTGATGATATGCTAATTCAAGCATTGCCACAGCAAGTCCACACCGTGAATGGTAGTTACAGAAATTGATGTAGGCCTCTCCCCCACCCAAGTACCACCCAAAGGACCGCCGATGGCTGCAGAGGTACCTAGCGGTACTTTTGGCGGGATTTTCATTGGAGAGGTCCCTCGAAGGACGGCAGGTGGCAAATGAGCGACTTACGCCGCCAATCTGGATTGCAACCAACGGGAGCTCTCATTCTCGACGGCAGAGGAGCTTGCCACCCAAGTGCCGCCAAGGATGGAGTTACACCCATGGAGGGTCGAAGATCTGAAAAACAAAAGCATAAAAAAAATCCGACCACCTTCAGTGGACCCCATCCAGCTAAGTACCTGTAAAGAAAAAAATTATAAAAAGTGTACTCACCTTTTTTTCACCATCTTAAGAACATACGAACTTAAGAAATAGGAGCGGGCGTCGGCCATTTGGACCCTCGAGCCTGCTTCGTCATTCAATAAGATCATGGCTGATCTGATCATAGACTTAGCTCCATTTCTCTGCCCGCTCCCCATAACCCTTTACTCCCTTATCTCCCAAAATTTTGTCTATCTCCACCTTAAATATATTCAATGACCCAGCCTCCACAGCTCAGAACAAAAGAACATAAGAAATAGGAGCAGGAGTGGGCCATATAGCCCCTCGAGCCTGCTCCACCATTTAATACGATTATGGCTGATCCGATCATGGGCTCAGGTCCAGTTCCCTGCCCGCTCCCCATAACCCCTTATTCCCTATTGGTTAAGAAACTGTCTATCTCTGCCTTAAACTTATTCAATGTCCTGGCTTCCACAGCTCTCTGAGGCAGCGAATTCTACAGATTTACAACCTTCTGAGAGAAGAAATTGCTCATCATCTCAGTTTTAAATGGGCAGCCCCTTATTCTACAATTATGCCCTCTAGTTCTAGTCTCCCCTATCAGTGGAAACATCCTCTCTGCATCAAACCTGTCAAGCCCCCTCATAATCTTATGCATTTCAATAAGATCTCTTATTCTTCTGAATTCCAATGAGTAGAGGCCCAACTGTCTCAACCTTTCCTCATGTCAAGCCCCTCATCTCTGTAATTTTCTCTGAACTGCCTCAAAAGCAAGTATATCCTTTCTTAAATATGGAAACCAAAACTGCACGCAGTATTCCAGGTGTGGCATCACCAATGCCCTGTATTACTGTAGCATGTCTTCCCTGCTTTTATACTCCATCCCCTTTGCAATAAAGGTCAAGATTCCATTGGTTTTCCTGTCACTTGCTGTACCTGCATACTAACCTTTTGTGTTTCATGCACAAGTACCCCGAGATCCTGCTGTACTGAAGCACTTTAAAATTTTTCTCCATTTAAATAATAATTTGTTCTTTGATTTGTTCTACCAAGGTGCATAACCTCATACTTTCCAACATTATACTCCATCTGCAAAATATTTACCCACTCACTTAGCCTATGTTCTTTTGCGTATTTTTTGTGTACTCCTCAAACATTGTTTTTCCTCCCATCTTTGTATCATCAGCAAACTTGACTATGTTTCACTCGGTCCCTTCTTCCAAGTCGTTAATATAGATTGTAAATTGTTGGGGTTCCAACACTGATCCCTGCGGCACCTCATTAGTTACTGATTGCCAACCCGAGAATGAACAATTTATCCTGACTCTCTGTTTTCTGTTAGTTAGCCAATCATCTATCCAAGCTAATATATTATCCCCAACCCCGTGATCTTTTATCTTGCGCAGTAACCTTTTATGTGTCACCTTGTCAAATGCCTTCTGGAAGTCCAAATACACCACATTCACTGGTTCCCCTTTATCCACCCTGTTCATTACATCCTCAAAGAATTCCAGCATGTTTGTCAAACATGACTTCCCCTTCATAAATCCACGCTGACTCTGCCTGACTGAATTATGTCCTGCTACTGCTTCTTGAATAATGGACTCCAACATTTTACCGACCACAGATGTTAGGTTAATTGGTCTATAGTTTCCTGCTTTTTGTGTGCCTCCTTTTTTAAATTGGGGCGTTACATTTGCAGTTTTCCAGTCAGCTGGGACCTCCCCAGAATCCAGGGAATTTTGGTAAATTACACCAATGCATCCACTATCCCTGCCACTCTCTGGCGCAGAGAATTTCATAGATTTATAACCCTCTGAGAGAAGAAATTTCTCCTCATCTCAGTTTTAAATGGGCGGCCCCTTATTCTAAGACTATGGGCTAGATTTTCCATTATTTTTGCATGCATAACGCCCACTTAACATCCATTTTAACACTGAAATGAGGTATAACGCTCAGATATTGCCCATTTAGCCACAAAATGGAAACTGACGCCCATTTTTCGGACACTTATCGTCGAGGGTTACTTTCCCCATGTACGTAACGCCGGGAAAAGTGAAAACCGCACGACCACCTTTTTTGGGCGGAATCATCAGAATGGGCGAAACCAACGCCCATAATATCGCCCAGCATTACTTTCGGCACGTAATTAACACTGAGAGTCAATAATACTGACCGCCCACTTTATTTTGTCGCAAAGATCAAATTTTCTGAAACTAATGCCCAGGAGATCACCCAGCCTCACTTTCACCACCTCTCACACATCTCGCTCACAATATCGCTCACCCAAAGCACCCCTATGAAAAAGTGAAACTGTTCTGAACTAATCACAGCGGTGTGGGCACCATTTTTCAAATCGCAGGTCGCTTCATTCAAAAGGCTGCTTCAACTTCGGGGAGTTTGGATTGACTCTGGAGTTCTTCTCAGGTGAAGTGACCATCTCAACAGACATCTTTTCAGACTCTTCATGATTGGGGTTTACTGTAGGCGCATTTTAGTGTGGAAATTAATGTTTCTGAGCAATCGCTGTTATACTTTCATTGGCATGGGGCCAGCCATTTCTAACCTGACTCGATTAATACGCAGAGTGCAAATGGCACAACGTCTAATGCACATCATTATGTGCCCAATCTAAGACGTGCCAGAATGAGGAGGAGGTCCAGACCATACACACCCCGCACTTAGAGGGAGAAGAGGTCTTACCTTGATGTGTCCAAGCACTCCTGCCTTCGGAGACTGCACTTCCACAAGGTGCTGATCACTGAAATATGCAAGCTCATCAGACCAGATAGGCAGCCTGCCATCAGGACATCACTGTCGGTCGAGGTCAAGGTCACTGCGGCACTGTCTTTCTACACATCCAGTTCCTTTTGGGCCTTTGCGGTCGAGATTTACCCTCTGTCTCACCATGCCACACATTGCTGCATTAGACAGGTCACGGAGGCCCTGTACGCGCGTAGGATGGACTTTATCAGCTTCCTCATGACCACGGAGGTGCAGACTGACAGGGCTGGAGCATTCATTCTACCGCATTGCTAAGTTCCCAAGGTGCAGGGAGCAATACAGTGCACTCACATTGCCATGCGGGCACCTTCTCAGGACCCAGAGCTTTTTCGTAACAGAAAAGGATTTCATTCCCTGAAGGTGCAACTAGTTGTTGACCACAACCAGATGATAATGGCAGTGAATGCCAAATGTCTGGGCAGCTTCAATGAGGCTCACCTCCTTTGTGAGAGGGCTGTCTCTGACATGTTTAAGAGTCAGCCACAAAGAAAATGCTGGATGCTTGTTGACAACCGATATGGCCTAGCCACCTGGCTGATGACCCTCCTGCGTGACACCCACACCAAGGCCAAGAAGCAATACAAGAGCCACAGTGACACACGTAATGTGGTCCAGAAAACAATAACTGTGCTTAAGCAGCGCTTTAGATGTCTGGAGCATTCACAAGGTGGTCTACAATACAACCCTGAGCAAGTAGCTAAATTTATGGCTGTGGGCTCCACGCTGCACAACTTGGCTATCAGGAGGGGGCAAGAATTGCCAGAAGGGACTGATGGTCCACCTCAGGAGAGAGAGGAAGAGGAGGACAAAGGGCTGGATGCTGACCTAGGGCCAGACAATCAGGCTGGCTATGCAACCATGCCCACGCCCCCCTCCAAACCGCAGGAAAGGGCCCGTGGTGGCTACATAGCTGCAAGACTCTTACGTCAGGAGCTCATAACTGAACGATTTGCCTGAAAGAACGTTGCTGTGATTGACAATGCTGACACACTTCTGTGTGTGTGCAGCTCAGGCATCTATGGTGGGCATCACCTTGGTGCCAGTTTAAGTTTAAGTTGATTCAGGTTAAGTTTTATTTAACCCTTTTATGTTAAGAAATCACCAGCGTGTAACGGTCCAGCTATCTGAGACAATGAGCAACAAGATTATGTTGAATAAAAAACATTTTATACGATCATTGTTCTGAAATCATAAGTATCACAGGAAAAAACACCCCACCCCCACGCCATTTTTTCCGACCATTGACATCAATCAAATGGTCAACAAGTCCAGCAACACAGAATACAAATGCAAAGCAGGAGGGTGGCCCCTCCCCCCATACAATACAACAAATTGCATACACCCAGATGGCGATATAACACAGCCATCACCTGCGGATATGCACCTCACTTTCCTTCCCCCCTCCCCTTCTTCTCCACACCTCTACCCCTTCCCCTCCTCGCTCCATGCCGCCTGGCTGAAGAGCTCCTCAGGCGGTGCCTCATTGGGGGGGGATGAAAGCAGAGGCGGTGGTTGCACGGGTATGGGAACGGTGTGTGCCGAGGTGGGAACTTTCTCGGATCCAGAAGCAGGATCTTGGTCCTGCCTCTTATCTGTCATTGGCACTGGTGGTACGGAACCTAGGGGTGGAGTGCCACGCTCCGGGACCACTGGGAAGCCTGTTCCAGCAGTGTTCCTGGCTGTCTCCTCCAGGGCCTCTGCTATCTGCGGAACATACTCAGTCATGGTGGCCAGCTGTCGGGATAGCAAGAGTTTCTATGGGTATATAAAAAGGAAAAGAATGGCTAGAGTAAATGTTGGTCCCTTAGAGGACGAGACCGGGGAATTAGTAATAGGGAGCATGGAGATGGCAGAAACTCTGAACAAATATTTTGTATCAGTTTTATGGTAGAGGACACTAACAATATCCCAACAGTGGATAGTCAAGGGGCGATAAGGGGTGGGGGGGAGGAATTTAACACAATCACAATCACTAAGGAGGTGGTACTGAGTAAGATAATGGGACTAAAGGTGGATAAATCCCCTGGACCTGATGGCTTGCATCCTAGGGTCTTAAAAGAAGTAACGGCAGGGATCGTGAATGCATTGATTGTAATTTACCAAAATTCCCTGGATTCTGGGGAGGTCCCAGCAGATTGGAAAACTGCAAATGTAATGCCTCTATTTAAAAAAGGAGGCACACAAAAAGCAGGAAACTATCGACCAGTTAGCCTAACATCTGTGGTTGGGAAAATGTTGGAGTCCATTATTCAAGAAGCAGCAGCAGGACATTTGGAAAAACATAATTCAGTCAGGCAGAGTCAGCGTGGATTTATGAAGGGGAAGTCATGTTTGACAAACATGCTGGAATTCTTGGAGGATGTAATGAACAAGGTGGATAAAGAGGAACCAGTGAATGTGGTGTATTTGGACTTCCAGAAGGCATTTGACAAGGTGCCACATAAAAGGTTACTGTGCAAGATAAAAGATCACGGGGTTGGGGGTAATATATTAGCTTGGATAGAGGATTGGCTAACTAACAGAAAACAGAGTCGGGATAAATGGTTCATTCTCGGGTTGGCAATCAGTAACTAGTGGGGTGCCGCAGGGATCAGTGCTGGGATCCCAACTATTTACAATCTATATTAACGACTTGGAGGAAGGGACCGAGTGTAACATAGCCAAGTTTGCTGACGATACAAAGTTGGGAGGAAAAGCAATGTTTGAGGAGTACACAAACAATCTGCTAAAGGACATAGACAGGCTAAGTTAGTAGGCAAAAATTTGGCAGATGAAGTATAATGTTGGAAAGTGTGAGGTCATGTACTTTGGCAGAAAAAAATCAAAGAGCAAGTTATTATTTAAATGGAGAAAGATTGTAAAGTGCCGCAGTGACAGAGGGACCTGGGGGTACTTGTGCATGAAACACAAAAGGTTAGTATGCAAGTACAGCAAGTGATCAGGAAGGCCAATGGAATCTTGGCCTTTATTGCAAAGGGGATGGAGTGTAAAAGCAGGGAAGTCTTGCTACAGTTGTACAGTATATTGGTGAGGCCACACCTGAAATACTGCGTGCAGTTTTGGTTTCCATATTTATGAAAGGGTCTACTTGCTTTGGAGGCAGTTCAGAGAAGGTTGATTTCAGAGATAAGGGGGTTGACTTATGAGGAAAGGTTGGGTAGGTTGGGCCTTTACTCATTGGAATTCAGAAGAATGAGAGGTGATCTTATCGAAACGTATAAGATTATGAGGGGGCTTGACAAGGTGGATGCAGAGAGGATGTTTCCACTGATGGGGGAGACTAGAACTAGAGAGCAGAATCATAGAATAAGGGGCGCCCATTTAAAACTGAAAAGAAGAGAAATTTCTTCTCTCAGAGGGTTGTGGATCTGTGGAATTTGCTGTCTCAGAGAGCTGTGGAAGCTGGGACATTGAATATATTTAAGACAGAAATAGACAGTTTCTTGAATGATAAGAGAATAAGAGGTTATGGAGAGCCGGCAGGGAAGTGGACTTGAGTCCATGATCGAATCAGCCATGATTGTTTTAAATGGCGGAGCAGGCTCGAGGGGCCATATGGCTTACTCCTGCTCCTATTCCTTATGTTCTTATGCTCTTATATGCCCCTCAATGCACCGAGGATCTGGTCACCAATGTCTACAGTCCTCCTGGACAACTGTACCATCTCTCCACTCTCATGTGGTGCTCGTGGAACAGACCTGCCATGACCATGAAACCTCCACGTGGTCGGCGTCGTCCTGGGGACAAATCGGGTGCCCTGCGGCGAGGTGCTTGGGCCCAGTACCTCCAGAGTGGAGGCGGGAATGGCCGGAAGAGCACTAGATGGCCTTGTGGTGGAATGGCTTCTGGAGCGTGGCGTTGCAGTTTCCTCTAAGTCCGCATTCTCATCCATAGAGAACAGACCCAGCGGATTGACGGGCGAGAATCGGAGCTCCTCAGCACCAGATGTAGGATTGTCCGGCGAGTCCGGCCCTGTGCCCCCACCTTCTGGCCTCTGTGGTCTTGCCTGGGGCCGCACTGCTGGCTGAGCTGCAAAACACAAATGAGGTTATTAGAGGAGAAGGGGGTGCTAGGGTCACAAGGTGATTTCCTGCCACACGGCAAAAGCACCACCGCTATCAAAATCATCACAGACATCACATTTCATGCCCATCAACACATTTTGCATTGCATCAGGTCAGCATTATTTATAGGACAATTTTCGAAATCATCTATCATATATGATTGTTCAGATATGAGTGGGTGTGGCATCTTTTGACTTTACATCACGCAATGGTGTAACTTTACTCATGTGGCATCACTTCAGGTTCTGCAGATGCTTGCGTGGTCATCCAGGGGTGCTTTCCCACGAGTGCGAGCACCTGCTCCTCCATCTCAGTGATGTCGCTGGTGATTGGTGGCCCCCACCCGTTCGCCTGTGCACGGATTTCATCGTCAATAGCTTCTTTTGTAAAAGGTAACAGGACGACATGGCATGAGATACAACACATAACCGACAGATGTAATCATGATTATTATGATAATTATCATTCTTTACCTAAAGACGTGCACCGTGACCACAGGCTTTGAGTACAACATTCCCGCTCAAAGTGAAAAACTTCACCTCTGATGATAGTCACTCATGACTCTTCAAATCAAATTATATAAATACATAAGTACATGTAAATAAATGTAATACTTACTCTTGCGGAACCCACAAGGTCTTTCCATCGTTTGCGGCATTGGTTGCCCTCACACACCTCGTTGGTCGCCGACGAGACCACCTCTTCTGGTAGGCCTTTGGGGTGGGCTTCCCACACCCTCCCTGTGCAAAATCACCCCAGCGTGACTCGACCTCCTGCAGGAGGGAGGCATTTGCCTCGTCTGAGAACCTCCTCACTCTTTTGTGCCCTCCAATGTGCTCCTCTCCCAGCTCACTGATCTCGCCAGCGTCAGTCTCCACAGCATGCTGTGTCACCTCCTCCTCTCCCTCCATTATAGGCACCAAATTTGGCCAAATACCTGGCTAGTAACAGCTAACTTTTTTTCCCAATTTGCTCTAAAGCTCTAAACTTTCCCTCCTTCCTCCCAAAACAGACACACCACACCCACACATGCCTCCACTCCCTCTCAGCTCCCTCTATCTCTGTCTCCTCTTCTGCACATGTCACGATGAACCTCCGAAATCATGCGTATCGAGCGTTGCCATGCCATTGCTAAGGACGGTGACACTTTACAGCAAAAGGCCAGAGAGATTTAACGCTATCGCCCATTTCATATCGCTTGCAGTAACGCCCAATTTCAAAAATGAAGATTAGGTTTTGAGAATGGGCGACAAGCTGATGATCTGAAAACCCATTTTTACCGCCCACGGCAGAAATAACGCCCATTTTTGGGTGATCTACACAAAAGTGTAAAACCGAGCCCGATGTCCCCTAGATTTAGTTTCCCCTATGAGTGGAAATATCCTCTCTACAGCCACCTTGTCGAGCCCGCTCATTATCGTATAAGTTTCAATAAGATCACCTCTCATTCTTCTAAACTCCCATGAGTATAGGCCCAACCTACTCAACCTATCCTTGTAAGTCAACCCCCTCATCTCTGGAATCAACCTAGTAATATAGAAACTTAGAATATAGGTGCAGGAGTAGGCCATTCGGCCCTTCGACCCTGCACCGCCATTCAATAAGATCATGGCTGATCATTCACCTCAGTACCCCTTTCCTGCTTTCTCTCCATACCCCTTGATCCCTTTAGCCGTAAGGGCCATATCGAACTGCCTCTTGAATATATCCGATGAACTGGCATCAACAACTCTCTGCGGTTGGGAATTCCACAGGTTAACAACTCTCTGAGTGAAGAAGTTTCTCCTCATCTCAGTCCTAAATGGCTTACCACTTATCCTTAGACTATGTCCCCTGGTTCTGGACTTCCCCAACATCAAGAACATTCTTCCTGCATCTAACTTGTCCAGTCCCATTAGAATTTTATATGTTTCTATGAGATCCCCTCTCATCATTCAAAACTCTAGTGAATACAGGCCCAGTCGATCCAATCTCTCCTCATATGCCAGTCCTGCAATCCCGGGAATCAGTCTGGTGAACCTTCGCTGCACTCCCTCAATAGCAAGAACGTCCTTCTTCAGATTAGGAGACCAAAACTGAACACAATATTCCAGGTGAGGCCTCACTAAGGCCCTGTACAACCGTAGTAAGACCTCCCTGGTCCTTTAATCAAATCCCCTCACTATGAAGGCCAACATATCATTTGCCTTCTTCACCTCCTGCTGTACCTGCATACCGACTTTCAATGACTGATGTACCATGACACCCAGTTCTCGTTGCAACTCCCCTTTTCCTAATCTGTCACCATTCAGATAATATTCTGCCTTTGTGTTTTTGCCACCAAAGTGGATAACCTCACATTTATCCACATTATACTGCATCTGCCATGCATTTGCCCACTCACCGAACCTGTCGAAGTCACCCTGCAGCCTCTTAGAGTCCTCCTCACAGCTCACACCACCACCCAGCTCAGTGTAATCTGCAAACTTGGAGATATTACACTCAATTCCTTCATCTAAATCATTAATGTATATTGTAAATAGCTGGGGTCCCATCACTGAACCCTGCGGCACCCCAATTGTCACTGCCTGCCATTCTGAAAAGGACCCGTTTATCCCAACTCTCTGCTTACTGTCTGCCAACCAGTTCTCTATCCACGTCAGTGCATTACCCCCAATACCATGTGCTTTAATTTTGCACACCAATCTCTTGTGTGGGATCTTGTCAAAAGCCTTTTGAAAGTCCAAATACACCACATACACTGGTTCTCCCTTGTCCAATCTACTAGTTCCATCCTCAAAAAATTCGAGAAGATTTGTCAAGCATAATTTCCCTTTCATAAATCCATGCTGACTTGGACCGATCATGTCACTGCTTGCCAAATGCGCTGCTATTTCATCTTTAATAATTGATTCCAGCATTTTCCCCACTACTGATGTCAGGCTAACCAGTCTAGAATTACCCATTTTTTCTCTCCCTCCTTTCTTAAAAAGTGGTGTTACATTAGCTACACTCCAGTCCATAGGAACTGATCCAGAGTCTATAGACTGTTGGAAAATGATCACCAATGCATCCACTATTTCTAGGGCCACTTCCTTAGGTACTCTGGGCTGCAGACTATCAGGCCCTGGGGATTTATCGGCCTCCAATCCCATCAATTTCCCGAACACATTTTCTCGATAATAAACATTTCCTTCAGTTCCTCCTTCTCACGAGACCCTTGGTCCCCTAGTATTTCCGGAAGGTTATTTGTGTCTTCATTCGTGAAGACAGAACTGAAGTATATGTTCAACTGGTCCGCCATTTCTTTGTTCTCCATTATAAATTAACCTGAATCTGACTGCAAGGGACCTACGTTTGTCTTCACTAATTTTTTTCTCAACACATATCTATAGAAGCTTTTGCAGTCAGTTTTTATGTTCCCAGCAAACTTCCTCTCATACTCTATTCTCCCCCTCCTAATTAAACCCTTTGTCCTCCTCTGCTGAATTATAAAATTCTCCTAGTCCTCAGGTTTGCTGCTTTTTCTGGCCAATTTATATGCCTCTTCCTTAGATTTAACCCTATCCTTAATTTCCCTTGTTAGCCACAATTGAGCCACCTTCCCTGTTTTATTTTTACTCCAGACAGGGTTGTACAATTGTTGAAGTTCATCCATGTGATCTTTAAATGTTTGCCATTGCTATCCACTGTCAACCCTTTAAGTATCATTTGCCAGTCTATTCTAGCCAGTTCACGTCTCATACCATCGAAGTTACCTTTCCCTAAGTTCAGGAACCTAGTCTATGAATTAACTGTGTCACTCTCCATCTTAATAAAGAATTCTACCATATTATGGTCACTCTTCCCCAAGGGGCCTCGCACAACAAGATTGCTAATTAGTCCTTTCTCATCACACATCACCCAGTCTAGGATGGCCAGCCCTCTAGTTGGTTCCTCAACATTTTGGTCTGGAAAACCATCCCTAATACACTCCAGAAAATCCACTTCCACCGCATTGCTACCAGTTTGGTTAGCCCAATCGATATGCAGATTAAAGTCACCCATAATAACTGCTGTACCTTTATTGCACACATCCTAATTTTTTTGCTTGATGCTGTCCCCAACCTCACTACTACTGTTTGGTGATCTGTACACAACTCCCAATAGTGTTTTCTGCCCTTTGGTATTCCATAGCTCCACACATACCAATTCCACATCATCCAAGCTAATGTCCTTCCTTACTATTGCGTTAATTTCCTCTTTAACCAGCAACGCTACCACACCTCCTTTTCCTGTCTGTCTATCCTTCCTGAATGTTGAATACCTCTGGATGTTGAGTTCCCAGCCTTGGTCACCCTGGAGCCATGTCTCTGTGATGCCAATTACATCATATCCGTTAACAGCTATCTGCGCAGTTAATTCGTCCACCTTATTAGGAATACTCCTCGCATTGAGGCACAGAGCCTTCAGACTTGGCTTTTTAACACACTTTGCCCCTTTGGAATTTTGTGGCCCTTTTTACTTTTTGCCTTGGGTTTCTCTGCCCTCCACTTTTACTTTTCTTCGTTCTATCTTTTGTTTCTGCCCTCATTCTGCTTCCCTCTGTCTCCCTGCATAGGTTCCCACCCCCCTGCCATATTAGTTTAACCCCTGCCCAACAGCACTAGCAAATACTCCCCCTAATACATTGGTTCCAGTCCTGCCCAGGTGCAGATCGTACAGTTTGTACTGGTCCCACCTCCCCCAGAACCGGTTCCAATGTCCCAGGAATTTGAATCCCTCCCCTCTGCACCACTCCTCAAGCCACGTATTCATCTGAGCTATCCTGCGATTCCTACTCTGACTAGCACGTTGCACTGGTAGCAATCCTGAGATTGCTCCTATTGAGGTCCTACTTTTTAATTTAGCTCCTTGCTCCCTAAATTCATCTTGTAGGACCTCATCTTGTTTTTTACTTATATCGTTGGTACCTATATGCACCACAACAACTGGCTGTTCACCCTCCCTCTTCAAAATGTCCTGCACCCGCTCCGAGACACCCTTGACCCTTGCACCAGGGAGGCAACATACCATCCTGGAGTCTTGATTGCGGCCACAGAAACACCTATCTATTCCTCTTACAATAGAATCCCCGACCACTTTAGCTCTTCCCTTCTTTTTCCTGCCCTCCTGTGCAGCAGAACCACTCATGGTGCCACGAACTTGGCTGCTGCTGCTCTCCCCTGATGAGTCATCCCCCTCAACAGTACCCAAAATTGTGTATCTGTTTTGGAAGGGGATGACCGCAGGGGACCTCTGCACTACCTTCCTTCAACTGCTCTTCCTGTTGGTCACACATCCCCTATCTGGCTGTGAACCCTTTACCTGCGGTGTGGCCAACTCACTAAACATGCTAGTCACGACATTCTCAGCGTCATGGATGCACCAGAGTACATCCACCTGCAGCTCTAGTGCCACAATGCGGTCTGTCAGGTGCTGCAGCCGGATACACTTCCTGCACATATAGTCGCCATGGACACTGGGAGAATCCCTGATTTCCCACATAGCACAGGAGGAGCATGACACGTGTCTGAGCTCTCCTGCCATGACTTAACCCTTAGATTAACTTAATTTGGCAACAACAATGATAAAGGTTACCTACTGATAAAGGAAAAGAATAGAAAAACTGCTCACCAATCACCAGCCAATCACTTACCCCCTGGCTGTGACATTACCCTTCGAATTCTTTCTACTTTTTTGCCTTCTCTCCTTGCTGCAGCTGCGCCAACTGGCCTCTCCCATCTGCCAAGTCGTTCCCTCCGACTCACGACTGCTCCTCCCCGACAGTTGGGCCTTTTATAGGCCTCTCCAATCTGTCACGCTACTCCCTCTGATTCACAGCTGCTCCTCCTTTTCTGAACAGCTTCCAATGCAAATATATCCTTCCTTAAATACAGAGACTAAAACTGTATGCAGTACTCCAGGTGCGACCTCACCAATACCCTGTACAGTTGGAGCAGAACTTCCCTGCTTTTATACTCTATCCCCCTAGCAATAAAGGCCAACATTGCATTTGCCTTCCTGGTTACTTGCTGTTCTGCATACAAAGTTTCATGCACAAGGACCCCAGGTCTCTTCGTCCGACAGCACTTTGCAATTTTTCTCCATTTAAATTATGATTTGTTTTTCTATTATTTCTGCCAAAGTGGATAACCTCTCAGTTTCCCACATTATATTCCATCTGCCAAATTTTTGCCCACTCACTTAGCCTGTTTATCCTTTTGCAGATTTATTGTGTCCTCCTCACAATTTGCTTTCCCACTGATATTTATATCATCAGCAAACTTGGCTACATTACACTTGGTCCCTTCATCCAAGCCATTAATATAGATTGTAAATAGTTGAGGTCCCAGCACCGATCCCTGTGGCACCCCACTAGTCACTGTTTGCCAACTGGAAAATGACCCATTTATCCTGACACTCTGTGTTCTGTTTGTTAGCCAATCCTCTATCCCTGCTAATATATTACCCCCAACGCCATGAGTTTTAATCTTGTACAGTAACCTTTTATGTGGTACCTTATCGAATGCCTTCTGGAAATCCAAATACACTACATCCACTGGTTCCCCTTTATCAACCCCGCTCATTACATCCTCAAAGAACGTCAGCAGAGTTTGTCTCAAGAGCATCCCTGAAATTGCACAGCGATCTGCTGGGTGCAATAGTAAGGGTGCCACAGAGTCATGATGCACTAGCTGTGAGGATGGAGGAATCCACCTCAACGTTTGCTCATGCCTCTCAGCAGCCCATTGAGCCCATCCTTGATAAATACCAATGGATGCTGGTTGCAAACAGTGACCATGGGGTCCCAGACATGGTGGCATGGTGGCAGGGGGATGGGAACCAATGCAGGGAGACAGAGGGAAACAAAAAGGAGACAAAAGCAAAAGACAGAAAGGAGATGAGGAAAAGTGGAGGGCAGAGAAACCCAAGGCAAAGAACAAAAAGGGCCACTATACAGCAAAATTCTAAAAGGACAAAGGGTGTTAAAAAAACAAGCCTGAAGGCTTTGTGTCTTAATGCAAGGAGTATCCATAATAAGGTGGATGAATTAACTGTGCAAATAGATGTTAACAAATATGATGTGATTGGGATTACGGAGACGTGGCTCCAGGATGATCAGGGCTGGGAACTCAACATCCAGGGGTACTCAACATTCAGGAAGGATAGAATAAAAGGAAAAGGAGGTGGGGTAGCATTGCTGGTTAAAGAGGAGATTAATGCAATAGTTAGGAAGGACATTACATTGGATGATGTGGAATCTATATGGGTAGAGCTGCAGAACACCAAAGGGCAAAAAACATTAGTGGGAGTTGTGTACAGACCTCCAAACAGTAGTAGTGATGTTGGGGAGGGCATCAAACAGGAAATTAGGGGTGCATGCAATAAGGGTGCAGCAGTTATAATGGGTGACTTTAATATGCACATAGGTTGGGCTAACCAAACTGGAAGCAATACGGTGGAGGAGGATTTCCTGGAGTGCATAAGGGATGGTTTTCTAGACCAATATGTCAAGGAACCAACTAGGGGGGAGGCCATCTTAGACTGGGTGTTGTGTAATGAGAGAGGATTAATTAGCAATCTTGTTGTGCGAGGCCCCTTGGGGAAGAGTGACCATAATATGGTGGAATTCTGCATTAGGATGGAGAATGAAACAGTTAATTCAGAGACCATGGTCCAGAACTTAAAGAAGGGTAACTTTGAAGGTATGAGGTGTGAATTGGCTAGGATAGATTGGCGAATGATACTTAAGGGGTTGACTGTGGATGGGCAATGGCAGACATTTAGAGACCGCATGGATGAACTACAACAATTGTACATTCCTGTCTGGCGTAAAAATAAAAAAGGGAAGGTGGCTCAACCGTGGCTATCAAGGGAAATCAGGGATAGTATTAAAGCCAAGGAAGTTGCATACAAATTGGCCAGAAATAGCAGCGAACCCGGAGACTGGGAGAAATTTAGAACTCAGCAGAGGAGGACAAAGGGTTTGATTAGGGCAGGGAAAATAGAGTACGAGAAGAAGCTTGCAGGGAACATTAAGACGGATTGCAAAAGTTTCTATAGATATGTAAAGAGAAAAAGGTTAGTAAAGACAAACGTAGGTCCCCTGCAGTCAGAATCAGGGGAAGTCATAACGGGGAACAAAGAAATGGCGGACCAATTGAACAAGTACTTTGGTTTAGTATTCACTAAGGAGGACACAAACAACCTTCCGGATATAAAAGGGGTCAGAGGGTCTAGTAAGGAGGAGGAACTGAGGGAAATCCTTATTAGTCGGGAAATTGTGTTGGGGAAATTGATGGGATTGAAGGCCAATAAATCTCCAGGGCCTGATGGACTGCATCCCAGAGTACTTAAGGAGGTGGCCTTGGAAATAGCGGATGCATTGACAGTCATTTTCCAACATTCCATTGACTCTGGATCAGTTCCTATCGAGTGGAGGGTAGCCAATGTAACCCCACTTTTTAAAAAAGGAGGGAGAGAGAAAACAAAGAATTATAGACCGGTCAGCCTGACATCGGTAGTGGGTAAAATGATGGAATCAATTATTAAGGATGTCATAGCAGTGCATTTGGAAAGAGGTGACATGATAGGTCCAAGTCAGCATGGATTTGTGAAAGGGAAATTATGCTTGACAAATCTTCTGGAATTTTTTGAGGATGTTTCCAGTCGAGTGGACAAGGGAGAACCAGTTGATGTGGTATATTTGGACTTTCAGAAGGCTTTCGATAAGGTCCCACACAAGAGATTAATGTGCAAAGTTAAAGCACATGGGACTGGGGGTAGTGTGCTGACATGGATTGAGAACTGGTTGTCAGACAGGAAGCAAAGAGTAGGAGTAAATGGGTACTTTTCAGAATGGCAGGCAGTGACTAGTGGGGTACCGCAAGGTTCTGTGCTGGGGCCCCAGCTGTTTACATTGTACATTAATGATTTAGACGAGGGGATTAAATGTAGTATCTCCAAATTTGCGGATGACGCTAAGTTGGGTGGCAGTGTGAGCTGTGAGGAGGATGCTATGAGGCTGCAGAGCAACTTGGATAGGTTAGGTGAGTGGGCAAATGCATGGCAGATGAAGTATAATGTGGATAAATGTGAGGTTATCCACTTTGGTGGTAAAAACAGAGAGACAGACTATTATCTGAATGGTGACAGATTAGGAAAAGGGGAGGTGCAACGAGACCTGGGTGTCATGGTACATCAGTCATTGAAGGTTGGCATGCAGGTACAGCAGGCGGTTAAGAAAGCAAATGGCATGTTGGCCTTCATAGCGAGGGGATTTGAGTACATGGGCAGGGAGGTGTTGCTACAGTTGTACAGGGCCTTGGTGAGGCCACACCTGGAGTATTGTGTACAGTTTTGGTCTCCTAACCTGAGGAAGGACATTCTTGCTATTGAGGGAGTGCAGCGAAGGTTCACCAGCCTGATTCCCGGGATGGCGGGACTGACCTATCAAGAAAGACTGGATCAACTGGGCTTGTATTCACTGGAGTTCAGAAGAATGAGAGGGGACCTCATAGAAACGTTTAAAATTCTGATGGGTTTAGACAGGTTAGATGCAGGAAGAATGTTCCCAATGTTGGGGAAGTCCAGAACCAGGGGTCACAGTCTAAGGATAAGGGGTAAGCCATTTAGGACAGAGATGAGGAGAAACTTCTTCACCCAGAGAGTGGTGAAACTGTGGAATTCTCTACCACAGAAAGTTGTTGAGGCCAATTCACTAAATATATTCAAAAAGGAGTTAGATGTAGTCCTTACTACTAGAGGGATCAAGGGGTATGGCGAGAAAGCAGGAATGGGGTACTGAAGTTGCATGTTCAGCCATGAACTCATTGAATGGCGGTGCAGGCTAGAAGGGCTGAATGGCCTACTCCTGTACCTATTTTCCGTGTTTCTATGCTTCTATGAAGTTGCTGTGGCCATTGAGCACCAGGCCGATGCTGTTTTAGGCCTAAATATTCAAATGTCATCAGTGCATTGTGTCCTGAGTCAGCTCCCTGGTGTACTGCACTCTTAATGCTGAGGGAAATAGATTCAAAGGAGGCACTGACCACTGCCATCCTGTCTGGGGCCCCATCAGTTCAACGGGTGACCTAACCTTGCCGAACCAGGTCAGCAATCTGACCTCACCCAGATTGTGACAGATGATGATACTCTGCCCCGGGGGAGTAGCAGCCTGTTGGGTCAATTGAAACATGATGTTGTTTCTCAGGATGACATCATTCCGCCTTCGCATCTGCTGCTCTGTGCAACCCATCCACAACAGAGTGCTGCCGCCCATGCTGAGGTTATATGGTCAGCAGCCGGGACTTTCAGGGCAGAGCTGATCGGGGACATCCTGCTAGACCATCATGTGAGGCTGCGACTCCAAGTCAGCAACCGACTACCGGCCTCACTGAAGGCCCTGACACCCCATTGAGGAGGAGCAGTAGGTGTGGGAGGGGGAGAGGGTAAGGGGTGATAAAGCACTCTTCAAGACAATGTAAAGATCTGTGGGAAGGTGGCCACCTATGCTCACCTTGTGAAGATATGATCTTCTACAACGAGTTGCACTTGTATAACCCACCAAACACTTGCTTGACAGTCAACAGAGATGGGTAGCTTGTTGCAATGTGAGCTCATGTAAATTATTGAACTTGGATGAACGATGAAACAATTTTGTTTGGTTGTTACCAGAGATGGCTACCTTGTTAGAAAATGAACTGATGTTAGTAGTTGCACTTGGATGTCTATGAGAATGTTTGAAGAGGTTTTGTGGGTATGTTAATGTGTTGGGGATGAAGTTGTTGTCTTGTGCTTGGTTTCAGCACACATGATTTATGTTTGCAATAAACAAAGTTTTGATTGTTCACATGATTATGCAGTGATTATTAAAGATGGAGGCTGCAGGGTTAGTAGCAATGTGTTTAGTTGATGCCCAGGTGTATAGGCTGGCCATTCGGCATGTCAAGAATCATTCACTGGAATCGATGAGCGATGAGTCTCCATGAGCAGCCCTTCCAGCCACAGCTGCTTCCTCCTTGGCTGAAGCTCCTTGTCTTCCTCCTTATTATCGTTGTCCTCCTTAGGTGGATCATCCAGAGCAGTTAAGGCAGCGGAAACGCTGCTTCTGAACCCCGATATTTTGCTCGTACTGGCCCTGGTTGTGGTATGGCTGGTGTTGTAGCATTGCTTGGTGGGTTGGTGGGATTGCAGAGGGAAGTAATCAGCCAGGGGATCACACCATATCCTTTGTCGCCCAAGAGCCAGCCACGGCCTTCATGCAGTGGCTGGAAGAGTTGCGTCATAGTGCTCTCCCACAAGATGAAGGCATCGTGGCAGCTGCCAGGATAGTGGGCATTAACTGGATCAGCTGGCTGTGCTCACAGACCAGCTGAATGTTGAGGGAGTGGAATCCCTTGCGATTCAGAAACAGCTTTCCATTGTGAGGCGGGGCCCTCAATGCCACATGTGTACAATCAATGGCTCCCTGAAACCTGGGGAAGTCCGCTATCCTGGCAAAGCCATGGGTGTGCTCATCCTGGTCTTCCCTGGACATGCTGAACTTGTTGTAATCCATTTGTTTGCTGTAGAGAGCATTGGTACCTGGCGAATGCAGCGATGTACTGCAAACTGCGAGATGTTGCATATATCGCCTACAGGAGACTGGAAGAAGCTGGTAGCATAGAAGTTGAGTGCTACTGTCCATCCAAGCCAGGGTGTCCCTGGAGATGGAGCACGCGGTGTCCACTGGTACACTCGTGGCCTTCCATGAGAGGTGGGTGTTGGAGGGACTGGAGTGCATCATCATCCCCGGCAACCAAATTTTAATTTGATTTAAGTTTATGGTAAAAAGTTAATTTGTTTATTTATCAGTTTTAGTGCCCCACGTTAATAAGGGGGCACTTGATTTATGGTTTACAAAATAGTTGTCGAGCTGTTGCTGTTTATTTAACTGTGACTTTCACTGGCACTGCCAGAGAGGCCCTGGTGCTGATGTCAGCTGTCTGGTATATCTGCAAAAGGTTGCAAACCTCCATGACCACCTCTTTGCGGAACCTCAGCCTTCTTAAGCAGTGCTGCTTGGGCATCTCAAGATAAACCATATATCTGTACGGCCTCCTGCCCTGCCCTCTGGGGAGAATCCACATTTGCCCTTAACTGTCCCTGTAGCCGCTGCCTTTCGACTCGTTGCTGCAGGACGACATGGCGTGCGATCACAACCTCCATAACTTTGCAGAGGTCATAGCGAAGTGCAACTTCAAATGTTTCCGATATGGAACCCAACAATGTCTCTGAGATACTAATAGTCAATCTGATGAATCAGCAGTAGTACGACGCCAACACCCTACTCTCTGTGCGAGCATCAAATGCAGCACTGACCGAAACCATTGCAACTCCCTTTAAATAACACCCCGGATTTGTTTCTCCGCCTTGTGCAGTCAAACTTCTTCAGGTGTTATCGACGGCAGCCATTTAGTGAGGCAGAAAAAGCGAATGTGGCCAGAAGGGCACCAAGGAGACGTTGTACGCATACTGATGTCATGATTTCCATGGCATTAACTGGCGGTACATTACGTATTAATCCCCTTAAAAAATGACCACTAAATTTTGCGGCAGGTGTCAACAGCACCCAGCGCCAGTCCAAACCACCTTACACTCACTTTACACCTTACACTGATTGTATCAGCAGGCGTAAGCAACCGAATTTCGACCCCTGAAACTTTAGCGACAGGCGCTAATGATTCTGAACTTCTACTAATTTAGTTGCTAGCACCCCAGGAGGAATTGGAGCACTATATCAAGTGCTACTGACCTCAGTTGTGTGCTACAGGGGTGCTACTGGCAGAGAGATAATGAATTTCAGGTGCAATGCATTCAGCAATGATCCTTCACTCTGGCTCCTTCCAGCTCTTGAAGGGGAGGTTGTATCATTGTGCAGATGCTCATTTTCAGCATTGTTGGCTCTGAAGACGGCCTGCAAGCAACTGAATCCCCTGATGGTAATGGCTGATCCCACTCCAGGAAGAGAGCTTGTTGTTTCACAGACATGGCATTGGAGGCATTGGTGGCTGGAGTGGAGCGAAGGAGGGCAGTGCTATTCCCAGCTACTGGAAGGAGGCCATTACCTCAGGTCTTCAGGGCAATGTGGAGGGAAATGGTGAGTACATGCTTCAACAGATCCTACATACCTGCATCTGAACCTTAGTCAGCGCACACTGCGCAAATCACCACACCCCCACTACTCACCCACCAAACATCTGCACCTACTCAAACTCACATCCACATTTCACGCCTTGCCTACAATCACAGGTATTCAATGATGGCAGGCATATCTCTCAAACACATAGCTGGACTCTGACTCATATACATTTGTTTCTTTTGCAGGCCAAGGTGGCCCACAATAGGTGGGGGCCAGCAGAGAACAGGTCGGGGTGATGCGCAGCTCCAGCAGCTTTCAGACCTTGAGGAGCGAGTGCTGCGACTAATTGGGCACCAGGTGGTGGGCACCGTGGCCAACGGTGACGTTGATCCCTCTCCTTTTTTTATACCATTTCCGCCTCACACCACAAGTGTTGATCACTTTCCAGCTCCTGCTACTGTCTGCATTCCTTGCTCCATTCCTGCCCCCCTGCCCTCACCTTAACACGAATCTTGAGCCTTTCTGCTTTCAGATAATCAGTGACCAGATGAGCAACCTGTCCCTGAGTCCCCCACTGAGAGTAAGGAAGGATAAGAGGAGGAGCAAAGCATGGTTCACTGCATCTCTCACCCGCAGGCACCACCACAGATACTGACACTATGCAATCTTTAGAGGAAAGTTTAGTAGAAGGGTCTGCATTGGGTGATGTACCAGGGATGCGTGGCTGCAGCAAGGCCAAGTGGAAAGAGTCTTTCCAGCTCCCTGGAGGGCGGGTTTGCGCACGAGTTCTGCCACACAGGACTCAGATGAGGACCTCGATGGGGAGGCATAAATAAGAAGGAAGATGGCCATGCACTCCGAAATGATAGGTATTGATAGAGAATTCAAGCTCTGCAGTTTTGAAAAAACACAGACCACATTGCATTAAGTAATCAATCAACTTGACATTTTAGGACCTTGGGTAGCAAGTCAATTAAAAGGTTAACAGACTAATAATTGAGCCAATAAGGTCAAAGAAGGTGAGTTCTTTTCTGTAAATTGAACCAGGTATAAGTACAGCCATTTTGGCCATGTGGTCTCAGAAGGACAAAGGCCTGGCTTAAAGCCAAGAGCTTGTCGCTGCTGCCAGAATAAAGTTACATTAAAACTACATCGGAGTTCGTATTTCATTGAAAATTAAGAGATCTAACAGGTGCAATGACTAGTGTGCCCGAGAGCCTCTCGGAAATGGTAAGGAGCATGGACTAGTCTACCTCAAACATTGGACAGAACTCTGTGCACACCATAGAGCCCATCATTTCCACCCTACAGAGGATGGTGGACTGCCAGAGAGACTGTGTGGATCCAAACCTTATGACACATGTCACGGGTGATGTGACAGCTTCCATTGCCACACAGGTGGAAGTGACGTGACATCTTAGTGCTGTAATGCAGACAATGGTTGCTGGCATCAAATTTCAGACTGCTCTTATGCAGTCTCAGCTGGATGTCACACAAGCTCTGACTGCTGCCATCGTCGCTCGGTCCACCATCTAACGGTGTCGGAGCAGACCACCAATCTGTGCTCCAGCAGATTGGTAGTAATGCTGATGTGCTGCCCCAGGGGAGTGGCAGTGGGTCAGTGGAGCAGGAATCTACAGTCCTCTCTCAGGATGACAGTATTTCTGATCCCATCACTGCCACTCCGCCATTGCACTTGTCACTTCTTGTCATCGCGCCAGCACAGACTGCCGCTGCCCAGCCTGAGGTGGTGCAGACTACAGTCAGGTCTTCCAGGCCCAGAGCTGGTCGAAGGCATCCTGCAAGGCTATCTGTAGTCTCTGGCACTGGCACTTGTGATATATTCCTATGACATCTCTAAGAAACATACTACACAAGATGGCTCTAATGCAGAAAACAGTCATCATATGACTTTGTCACATGACCCTTTTATTATTTACATAAGTAGTTGCATTTTCACAGTCATCCACTAGGTGGAGCAGTAGTCCACTAGGGGAACTCTATTACACATCTCCCTCCTTATTGAAGAAGTAATCATAAAATAATCATCATACATAATTTGCATGGTTATATATAGCAAAACATTAGGGGCTAGATTTTGTATGCATACCGCCCACTTAACGTCTATTTTAATGCTGAAATGAGGTGTAACAGCCATATATCACCCATCACAAATTGGAAACCGCCAATCATTTCTCGGTCACTTATCGCCGAGCCGTTACTTTCGGCATGAACGTAACGCCGATAAAAAATAATACCGCCCGCCCACTTTTTTTGGGCGGAATTATCAGAATGGGCGAACCCAACGCCCATAATATTGCCCAGCATTACTTTCGGCACGTACTTAACACCGAGATTCAATAATACCGACTGTCCACTTTTTTTTGCCATAAAGATCACATTTGCCGAAACTAACGGCCAGTATATCGTCCAGTCTCACTTTCAGCACATCGCACACATATCGCCCACAATCTCGCTCGGCAAAAAAAATGCTGTGAAAAAGTTGAACTGTTCTGAACTAATCACAGCGGTGTGGACGTCACTTTGTAAATCACAGGTCGCTTCATTGAAAAGGCTGCTTCAACTTCAGGGAAGTTTGGATGTACTCTGGAGTTCTTTTCAGGTGATGTGACCATCTGAACAGACATCTTATCATACTGTGGACGATTGGATTTTACTTTAGGTGTCATAGTGGGGACATTTATTGCTTGTGAACAATCGGCATTATACTTATAGTTATTGGAATGGGTCAGCCATTTCTCAGCCTGCATCGATTACAACGCAGATACTGCAGAGTGCAAATGACACAACGTCTAATCCACAGCATTATGTGCCCAATGTGCCAGACTGATGAGGAGGACCAGACCATATACACCCCGCACTTACAGGGAGAAGCATTCGTACCTCGATTTATCTGCCTTTGGAGACTGCGCTTCCACAAAGTGGTTATCAGTGAGATATGCCAACTCATCAGGGCAGATCTGCAGCCTGCCAGCGGCTTCAGGACCTCACTGTCCATCGAGGTCAAGGTCACCGCGGCACTGTCGTTCTACGCATCCGATTCCTTTCAGGCCTCTGCGGTTGACATTTGTGCTATATCTCAGCATGCCACACATTGCTGCATTAGACAGGTCACTAAAGCCCTGTACGCACGTAGGATGGACTTTATCAGCTTCCCTATGACCACAGAGGCTCAGACTGACAGGGCTCCAGGATTCTACCGAATTGCTAACTTCCCCAAGGTGCAGGGAGCAATACACTGTACGCACATCACCATGCAGGCACCTTCTCAGGACGCAGAGGTTTTTCGCAACGGAAAAGGATTTTACTCCCTGAAGGTCCAACTCATTGTCAAATCACAACCAGATAATTATGACAGTGAATGCCAAATTTCCAGGCAGCATTCATGATGCTCACATCCTGCGTGAGAGCGCTGTATCTGACATGTTTACCAGTCAGCCACAAGGTCAATGCTGGATGCTTGGTGACAAATGATATGGCTGATGACCCTCCTGCGTGAGACCTGCACCAAGGCCGAGAAGCGATACAACGAGAGCCACAGAGCCACACACAATGTGGTCCAAAAAACTATTGGTGTGCTTAAGCAGCGCTTTAGATGCCTGGAGCACTCAGGAGGTGAGCTACAATACAACCCTGATCAGGTAGCTCAATTCGTGGTCGTGTGCTCTACGCTGCACAACTTTGCTATCAGGAGGGGGCAAGAATTGCCAGACGGGACAGATGGTCCATCTCAGGAGAAAGAGGAAGAGGAGGATGAGGGGCTGGACGCTGACCTAGGGCCAGAAAATCAGGCTGACTATGCAACCATGACCATGCTCCTCTCCAGACCGCAGGAAAGGGTCCGTGGTGGCTACATAGCTGCAAGACTCTTACGTCAGCTGTTCATAAATGAGCGCTTTGCCTGAAAGAATGTTGCTGTTATTGACAAAGCTGCCACACTGCTATGTGTGTACAGCTCAGATTTCAATGGTGGGCATCACCTGAGTGCCAGTTAAAGTTAAAGTTTAAGTTGATTCAAGTGACGTTGAATTATCCCCTTTCATGTCAAGGAAGCACCAGTGTGTAACGGTGCGGCTATCTGAGACAATGCGCAATGTTAAATAAAAAACATTCAATACGACTATTGGTCTGAAATTATAAGTATTATGGTCAAAAACACCCCACCCCACCCCACCCCACAACACATTTTAGAACATTGACATCAATCAAATGGTCAACATGTCCAGCAACACAGAATACAAATGCAAACCAACAGGGTGGCCCCCTCCCCCCATACTTTACAACAAATTGCACACACCCAGATGGAGATATAAAAAAGCCATCACCCGCGGACATGCACCTCACTTTCCTTCCCCCCCGCCCCTTCTTCTCCCCACCTCTACCCCTTCCCCTCCTCGCTCCACGCCGCCTGGCCGAGGCACTCCTCAGGCGGTGCCTCATTGTGGGGGATGAAGGCAGAGCTGGTGGTTGCACGGATATGGGAGCGGGAGGTACCGAGATGGGAACATTCTTGGATCCAGAAGCAGGATCTTGCTCCTGCCTCTCGTGTATCATTGGCACTGGGGGTGCAGAACCTAGGGGTGGAGTGCCGTGCTCTGGGACCACTGGGAGGCCTGTTCCAGCAGTGTTCCTGGTTATCGCAGAACGTACTCCGTCATGGTGTCAGAGATGTTGACCAACTGTCGGGATATGCCCCCTAATGCCTGGAGGATCTGGTGACCTATGTCAACTCTACCATGTCGCTGCTCTAATCTGGCGCTCGTGGAGCAGATCTGCCGCGTCTACGAAACCTCAGCGGGGCCGGCGTTGTCCTGGGGACACCTGGACTGTCCTGTGGTGAGGTGCTTGGGCCCGGAACCTCCAGAGTGGAAGTGGGAATGGCCGGAGGAGCACTAGATGGCCTTGGGGTTGAATGCCTTCTGGAACCTGACGATGCAGGCTCCTCAATGTCCTCGCTGTCATCCGTTGAGAACGGACCCAGCAGATAGACGGGCGAGAATCGGAGTTCCTCGGCACCAGATGTGGGATCGTCCGGCAAGTCCGCTCCTGCACCCCCACCTTCTGGGCTCGGTGGTCTTGCCTTGGGACATGCTCCTGGCTGAGCTGCAAAAGACAAATGAGGTTATTAGAGGAGATGGGGGTGCTCGGGGATCATAAGGTGAGTCCAGCAATACATACAGCATATGCACGACAAAAGCACCACTGCTATCAAATCATCACAGACATCACATTTCATGACCATCCACACATTCTGCATTGCAATGATTCTCATGAGGCCAGCATTATTTATAGGCCACTTTCAGCAATCATCTATCATATATTATTGTTTGGATATGAGTGGGTGTGGCATCTATTGACTTTACATCACGCAATGGTGTATACTTTACTCACGTGGCATCACTTCAGGTTCTGCAGCTGCCTGCTTGGTTGTATGGGGGTGGGTCCCCACAAGTGGGAGCACCCGCTCCTCGATGTCAGTGAGGTTGATGATGACTGGTGGCTCCCCACTCGTTCGCCTCTGCTCAGCCCAATTCCTCGATAGCTTCCTCTGTAAAAGGTAACACCAGCACGACATGGCATGAGATCATTGTGTGATATCATTGCTAGGTACTGTCACAGAGACTGATACAACACATAACCGACAGATGTAATCATGATCATTATGATAATTATCATTCTTTACCTAACGACGTAGACCGTGACCGCAGGCTTTGAGTACAACATTCCCACTAAAAGTGAAAGACCTCAGATTTGATTAAAGTCACTCATGACTCTTACAAATCAAATTATTTAAATATATAAGTACATGTAAATAAATGTAATACCTCCTCTGGCAGATCCAACAAGGTCGTTCCATCGTTTGTGGCATTGGTTGCCCTCACGCACCTCGTTGGTCGGCGACGAGACCACCTCGGCTATCTCGGCCCATATCTTCTGGTAAGCCTTTGGAGTGAGCTTCCCACGCCCACCCTGTGTCAATTCACCCCATCGTGACTCGACCTCCTGCATGAGGAAGGCATTGCCTCATCTGAGAACCTCCTCGCTCTCTTTCGTCCTCCCATTTGTTCCTCTCCAAGCTCACTGCTCTCCCCAGCATCAGTCTCCACAGCGTGCTGAGTCACCTCCTCAACTCCCTCCATTATAGGCACCAAATTAGACAAAATATCTCATAATTTTGTATAAAGCTCAAAACTCTCCCTCCTGCCTCCCAAAGCAGCCAAACAAGCACCCACACATGCCTCACTCCCTCTCTGCTCCCTCTCTCTCTGTCTCCTTTTATGCACATGTAATGATGACCCCTGACCTCTTGAATCATGGGAAACGAGCATTGCCATGCCGTTGCTAAGGACAGCGACACTTTATAGCAGAAGGTCAGAGAGATTTAACGCTAACACCCATTTCAGATCGCTCGCGGTAATGCTCATTTTTTAAAATGGAAACGAGGGGCTTTGAAAATGGGCGACAAGCCAGCGATTTGAAAACCCATATTTACTGCTCATGCCGGAAATAACGTCCATTTTTGGACAATCTGCACAGAAGTGGAAAATTTAGCCCATGGACTTCTTTTTCCAAATTTACAAATCAAACTTAAGCACCGGTTTTCTGTTTTGAAGAGGATACCTTTGCTCTCAAACAGAACCTTCCAAACTTGGTGTCAAACTTAGACTCCTTCTAGGCTGAGCCTGAGAGGAATTTTTTTCCAAGGGCAACCCTTGATCTACATTTGAACTCTTTACAACTTCAGACGGTTTGTCTGCTTGACTCGAACACAAACTTAAATTTTGATTTTCTCTTGGACTTGTTTCCAGAACAGCTGATGTAGGATTTGCTACTGGTACTGTACTTTTAACAAGACTATCTGACTCATCAGAAATAATCAAATCATTCCAATGTTCAACTCCTTCCACATCTGTAGGTAAAATATGATCAATGTGAACAAATCAAACCTTTCCATGATCAAACATCTTGACCAAATATGTGCGAGGGCCACATATCTTCACTATTCATCCTGATAACTACTTTATATATTTCTGGTGATGATTCTTCACTCTATCCTTCTGATTCAATTTCACACCTCTCTCTCTTACTCTACCTCTATCATGACTCTCTTTCTGTCTTAATTGTTTCTCTTCTACTGATTGTGCCAAGTTTGACTTTAACAATGCGAACCTGATTTGTGGCTGTTGTTTGAGAAACAAGTCTGTTGGTGTTCTACCAGCAGTTGTATGAGGAGTATTACAATAAGTAATTAGAACATTTGCTAATTTGTGTCCAACGGCAACTGCCATTAACTTGGATTTGTATCCAACATTTGCTTAATGAGGGCACGTTTTACAATTTGTACTGTGCACTCTGCTGCACCATTTGAAGCAGAGTTGTATGGTGGAACTTTAATATGTTTCACAATGTTTGTGCTCATGAACTGTGCAAATTCTTCTGAACAAAATTGTGGCCCATTATCAGACACAATTTCTTCTGGGAGGCTATATGAAGAAAACAATCTTCGCAAATTGTCTATTGTTTTACTTGTTGTTATTTTCTGCATCGGGAACACCTCTACCCACTTCGAATGACTATCAATCACAATGAACAATTGTTGTCCTTCTAGCTCAGTAAAATCTATGTGTAACCTTTGCCACAGCTTGGGAGGCCATTTCCATGGCTGTAATGGTACTAATGATGGTTTCTTGTTTACTGATTGACATGTTGTACACTGCCTAATGATGTACTCTATTTCTTTATCTCAACCTGGCCACCATAAGTAACAGCTAACAAAACTCATGTTCAAGCACATTCCCAGGTGATGATCATGAACTTCTCCTAACAATTTGGACCTGAACTTATTTGGGATAACTATTCTTGCCCACTACATGATACAATTTTTATCCATGGAAAATTCATTCCAACAATTGAAGTATGGGTGAATATCTTTCTCTGATACGGGGTTTGACCAGCCATTTGTTTTGTAATCATACACCTTTGACATAACGTTTGATTCTTCTATCAATCTCTTCAGCTGTGTCTGGTAGATTATCATTGTATGAAAAATAGAATATTTCTTCTACTTTAGAGATAATGTTCTCTGTTTCTAGTCTTTTGATTTCTTGCTCAACTTTCTCATTGAGTGCGTATAGTATGGGATATGGCTTGCAGTAAACTGGTCTTGTGTCCTTCTGCCTCTGAAACTTGCCTTGAAGTCTTGGATTGAACTGCCTGTTTCACAGAACACCTTCGGTTACTGCTTCATGATATCATCTTTCAATGCAAATTTTGTTTCCACATAAAAAATCTCATTCCAATTCAGCTTCAGTGATCCCAACCAATTTCTACCTATCAAGGCAGGTTTGTCTCCTGCCACTACTATGTGAGGCAAGCTCTGAAACTGATCCTTATATTTCACTGGTAAGGTGATACATCCTACAACAGGGATTTGCACTTCTGAGTAGCCTCGCAGCTATATCCTTGATTTCTCCAATGGAAAATCACCTAACTTGTCAGGATATAATGATTCCAGTACTATGCTCATGGATGCACCAGTGTCGATTTCCATGGGTATCCTAGTTCCTGCAACATCTACTTGAATGACGATACTTCATCCTGATAATGTATATCTCCAGAACCTCCTCGTCCTGTTGTTTATCTTCAATGTCAATTAGTGTGTGGCGATTTCTACTTCTAGCATTGAACATCGGTTTACTCTTCAGTTGGCCTGTCTTCACAAGATGCCCAGTTTTCTTGCAGTAGAAACACTCTGCCTTCACATATGGACAGTTTTGATGTCAGAGGTACTGATAGCATGACTTCAATTCACTGTTACCATGACCAGTTGCTGAGGCCTTGGGGCCCAACTGCCTTTCACTTTTAACCTGCAGGCCATTCACCCGGTTGTCTGATGACTGGAAATGGTGTGAAATTCTTGGGAGTATTGGTCGGCCACATCCATCGAAATAGCTGTATGACAAGCTAAATCATTCATCAAGTTAGGGGTTGTCAACAATTTTCTTCTGATCGCATCATTTTTCATTCCACAAACAAAGTGGTCACGCAATGCTTGGTCCTGAAAGTTTCCAAAATGACAGTGAATGGATAGCTTTTATAAAGCTACAATGTACTCACTGATACTCTCGTCATTCAACTGATTTTGTTTTCCAAAACGATAACTTTGTGCAATTCCGGGAGCTCAGGACTGTAGTGCTGTTCTAACTTGGTGAGAATCCCCATCAGTGGAATGTTTTTTGGCTTGACAGGAATAAGCAAACGTTTCTGGGTTTCATACACCACGGGGCCTTCTTCAGTCGAGAAAATAGCCCATTTCCTTTCTAACACCACCAGGTTATGGTTTTCATCAAAAGGGACTTTGACGATACTATTCACGGTGAAAAATATTTCTAGCAGTTCTACATATGCTCCAAAAGTCTCTCAGTCATGATGGAGCTCACCCAAATGCCCTATTATTCCCATAGGTGCTGCTATCTGGGCTCTGGCAATGTGGACAGTTCAGCCAAGTGTGCTTGAAATTTACCTTGGATTTCTGCAAAACAAAGAACCTCTCATAGTCTCTCTTTCAGTTGGCTGGATCATCCATGAAAAAAATTTCAGCTAGGATATCCAATTATCCTATCCTCATTGCCAATATGATATATTCTTACAACATCACTAAGAAACACACCACACAGATGGTTTCAATAAAGAAAACTGTCATCATGTGACTTTGTCACATGACCCTTTTATTATTTACATCAGTAGTTGCATTGCCACAGAAGTCCACTAGGGGAGCTCTATTACAGCACTTAATAGCCTTCCACCAGTCCTGATGGAGGCATTGGGGAGACATTATGTAGAAGCAGTAGATTAGGAAAAGGGACTATAAAAATGGGAGGTAAGGGTTTGCACAAGGGTTATTAGTTAATATTGTTGTATATATGTGGTTAATGCTTTTTGCTAAATTTCTTACTGGAATGTTGCAGATTTGGTACTGTTGCTAATTTCAGTTTTGTGGTGTGGTGTGGAATGACAAATTGATGGAATGATGGGGACAAGCTCAGCAATTGGAAAGGGGTCTCAAAGTCACTGGAAATTAAGTCTGATGAGGCGGTCACAGATCGATCTTCCAGAATTCCAATTGAGTGGCTGTCTCCTCCATTGCTGCTGTTCGTCCTCTTCTTCCTCCTGCTCCTCGTCTTCCTCTTCCACCTCCACCTCCTGCTCCTCCACGTCCTCATCCTCATTCTCCTTCTCCTCTTCCTTCTGAGGTGGTGAAGCTATGCCTGGTGGCAATGGCTGTGCCCTCATGATGACTAAGTTGTGCAGCATGCAGCAGATGATGATGAAAAGTGTCACCCGCTCAGACGAGTATTGGAAGGCTCCTCCCGAGCGGTCAAGGCAATGGAACCATTGCTTGAGCACTCCGATGGTCTGCTCAATGATGTTCCTGGTGGCAGCATGGCTCTCATTATAAGGGTGCTGGGCACGAGTCTTGGGGTTGCAGAGGAGAGTCATGAGCCAAGTAGAGAGTGGATAACCCATGTCTCTCAGCAACCAGCTGCAAGCTTCATGTGGTGGCTAGAGGAGAGCTGGTACACTGGTTAAAAGTAGAGGTGCAGGATGAAGGCATCGTGGCTGCTGGCAGGATAATGGGCATTGAGTGAGTGGTCACCTTTCCGGTTGCGTAATACCTCACGATTGTAATGGGGTGCCCGCAAAGTGATGTGGGTGCAGTAAATGGTGCTCTGCACCATACTATCTTGGCAAAGCCACATGCACGCTCATGCTGCTTCTCTGTGGTCATGGGGAATGAAATTAGTCCCTTCTCCTTCTATACAGAGCATCTGTGACATTGCGGATGGAGCAATGGACGGCAAACTGGGAGATGTTGGAGATGTCGCCTGTTGCACACTGAAAGGATCTGCTGGCGTAGAAATTTAGCGTGATGGTGACCTTGACTGCTACTGAGAGAGCCGTGGTCAACCTGGACTGAGGCTCGGGAGGTGGCAGAACTCTGTGAGCACGTCCTTGTTGAAGCATAGCCTTCGAACACACTGTTCCTCAGTGAAATTCATGTAGGAGAACTGCTGCCAGAATACCCTGCATGGGTAAGGCCACATTTTGCACTCTTTCTCTGTGCCTCAGTTGCCTCCGACATTGTCGCTGGAGGGCGAGGTCCAGTGACAATGCAGTTCCCATGAAAGGATCCAAATTTAGCAGTTTCAAATCTCTCCTCAATGAAACTCAAGAATCCTTATGAGCCAGAACATGCGTTAAACTCTAGAACACTAAAATTGGTCAAAAGGCCTGTTTGCCTATGTGAAAGTAATAAGGCAGCATTGCTGGTCAACTAAAACTAAACCAGTGTTGAAGCCTTTAAATAGCGCTCTTCCAGCTGACATCCAACTAAGAGCCACCTCCTCTATCTGTCGTTGTTAACGGAAGGTGCACAAGCAGATGATAGGAGGGAATTTTGCATACGGGGCACTACTGGGGCGCCGTGCACGGCAATGATATCACAATCTCCAGGCACGGGAGATCAAGGCGCAATGTCTTATTGCCTTCACAGAACCAGTTGCGCCCCGTTATTGCCCCCCAGAGGTGATAACGGGAGGTGCAAAGGAGCTCAATTTCCCACCCCCCCAAAAATCTACCCTCAGAAAGCCCAGAGAGCAAGCATCTCATTCAAAAAATTGTGAAAGCTACAAAGTCAAGCTCAAATTAATTACCGTCTACAGCATGTATTTCAGGAGATGTACTTATAAAACTGATTTACTCCCTTTATGCTGATAGTGAAATTTAATCACAAAGATCATAAGGCTGGGGAGTGGAACACTTTCCATTTTGGGCTCCCAGGATCGGCGTCAGACACTCCAGGTCAGGTATAGAACAGTTGGATGCATAATAAAGCTCCTTCTGCTTTGCAAGCTCAAGAACTCCCAGTTCAAGTATTGCACATTCGATGTAGAATAATGCTTTGCCAACTTGGTCCTATTAACACTCCCAGGGCAGTCAAAATACAGATTAATCATAGAATCATAGAATCGCACGGTACAGAAGGAGGGCATTTGGCCCAAGGTGTCTGTGCCAGCTCTTTGAAAGGGCTGTCCAATAAGTCCCACTCCCCTGCTGTTTCCCCAAAGCTCTGCAAATACAGAGTAAAGCTGTCTCTACTTTGTCCTTTTTAACATCACTCGGTCAAATGTTAGCACATCTTAAAAATGAGCTAACTCCAGCAATGACTTTACAGATCACTTTTTTTCCTTGCGAAATGCAGCTGAAGTGCAAGGACAGGACACATCCAAAGTGGAGAAGGCAGATGAATAAAAAAAACTGACTGGTTTAGCAAAAAAAAGTTAAGAAAATTTGAAATAAATAGAAAACACTTGAAATGGATAACAGAAGAGTCAGCGTCAGGGGAAAAGACATGATGTTTCAGATATCGGATTCACATAGGTCTTCTCTCTTTAGATATACTGACCACGCTGAACACAGGTTGAATTTAGAGTAATGCTCTCCCCCTTTTGTGTTACCTATTTATTTGAATCCTAACCTCAGCCAGACCACTCCCTATTGCAGTAATGCAACACCTGCATCTCTCACATCTGTCACTGAGTGAGATAAGGTCAGAGAGCAAGCTTATAAGGGTTAATAATCAATCTAATAAAGATTTTGAAAATCATGATTTGGGAGGGTTAGTAATGAAAGATTGTTCCACTGGTTGGTGAATCTGAATAAGTAGGCATTGACTCAGATCACAAATGGTGAGCAGTGCAGACCCAAATTTTTGATATACACTGATCTTCCTCAATAGCCGTGGATGTTTCCTGATCAACTAAACAGGTACAACGTCCCAAACCCAGAATTCTAAAAAACGCAATTGTCCGAAAACCAGACATTTTGCAGATCGCAGAAGGAGTTGTCTGGAATCCGGAAAAATGTTCCGAAAACAAGACATTGTTTTTTTTTAAACGGCGCATAATGGTAGAAGTCACCTCGAATTCGGAAATATGTCCCAAAAACCGGACATTTTAAAAAAATGGTGCAAATACAGACCTGCGATTGGTCCGAGCCTTTCGGAATGCCCCACGTCCCTGCCCTACGTGCGACCCGAGCCCACCCGACCTAACCCACGTGTGACCTGAGCCGACCCCACCTGACCCACATACTCCCCTTGATCAGATCCCACCCAACCTGACTCAAGCGCTGTGGTATTTTTTCCAATTTAAGGGTATTGTGATTTTGTGTTGTTTGCCATTGCAACCATGTCAAAAAGGCCAACAGATACCCCAATGGATAATACAGGTACTGCAAAAAGGAAGCATAATTCATTATCAATTGCCAAGAAAGTGGAGTTACTCCAGATAGTGGTGCTTCAGTGAGAAGACTGAGTGAGGAGTATGGTATTGGGATCTCCACCATTTATGATATAAAAAACCAGAAAGAACAGATCATGAAGTTTTATGTAGAAAGTGACGTTCATGAAGAAATGAGTAAGAGAAAAACTATGCATAAGCCTAAAAGTGATGAGTTGGATCGAGTAATGATGGAGAAGTGGCAGAGGAGAAGTGAAAAGGTTCCTTTGTCTGTCCCAGTGATGATGCAACAAGCCAAGATATTCCATGCAGAACTGGAGATTGAAACTCCATGTGAGTACTCTTCAGGTTGGTAAACCAAATTTAAAAGGCATCATGGCATCAGGCAATTGAATGTATGTGGTGAAAAAGCCTCAACAGATCATGAGGCAGCTGAAGGTTATGTAAATGAGTTTGTTAAACTATTTGCTGATGAAAACCTATTGACTGAGCAAATCTATAATGCCGACGAGACAGCACTGTTTTGGCGCTAAATACTGAGAAAGACATTAGCAACAGCAGGAGAATCGCAGCCAGCAGGTGTAAAAGACGTCAAAGATAGACTGACTGTACCTGTTTGTGCAAATGCGGCTGGGACATATAAGTACAAGCTTATGGTCATCGGGAAAAGCCAGCGTCCAAGTTGTTTCAAGGACCTAAGAGTAGTTCCAGTGTATTATTATGCTAACAAGAGAATATGGGTAACCAGGGTAATCTTTCTGAACTGGTTTGAGAAGCATTTCGTTCCCCAGGCGCGTGCTCATTGCATGGCAGCTGACCTTGAAGAAAACTGCAAAATAATCTTGCTGCTACACAATTGCTCAGCACATCCAGATGCTGAGCTTCTAGTAAAGGATAATGTCCATGGAATCTATTTACCTCCCATTGTAATATCACTGGTACAGCCAATGGACCAAGGAATGTTGAGATCAATGAATTGTCTCTACAAAAACAAATTCATGAGGTGTTTGCTTAGTGCTGTGAACAGAGGCATGGGAATAACAGCATTCTCAAAAGGTTTCTCTGTGAAGGACGCCATGTGGGCAGCTGCGAATGCGTGGAATATGGTAACTGGAGACACCTTGGCCAATGCTTGGCATAACCTCTGACCAGCAACTATGTTTACTGAAGATGACGATGATACTGATGATGACTTTGAAGGCTTTCATGTGTCATGATTATAGAAATTTTAGAATGCGCAAAAGGGCTGATTTGTGAAGCTGCGCTAGAATTGAACCAAGACGATGTTGTAGAAGTCATGGTCATAGACAATGATGCTCCCGTTGTGCATGCAGTGACAGATGAAGAAATTGTGGGCGTGGTTTTGCATCCAGAGGAAAAGGATGAAAGCAGTGAGGATGACGATGCTGATGTTGATAATCAAGTCGAAAAAGTGACCATTGAGAAATCTTTGTCAAGAATTAATTAAGACCCTTAAAGCAACGGAACTGCATAAGTGAAGAGGAAATAATGCAGGTATATAAAATTCAGGAAAAATTAATCAAACAAAAGCCCAAATTTCTTAAACAATTAAAATGAGTCGATATGTTTCAAAAGGTATCGCAGCAGAGTTCCCAAGATCTACAGCCTGCAACTACACGAGTAATTTCCACATTTGAAAATCCTATTTCTGGCCCATTTTCAGCCCCAGACATCATAGCTGAGCCCTCTACCTCAAGCACAACCTCCAGCGAATTGTAACCTGTACCTGTTTCTGTGCAGCTTACTTAGGAAGGAAAAATATTCTTTATATATTACAGGGTCCCTGTATTCTATTTCATACCTGTACTCTGTTTACTAAATAAAAACCTTTATTTACTGTATTATATTTCATACCTGCACTGTTTAACAAATAAAAACCTTTAATTATTTTATTGTATTTCATACCTGTACTGTTTATCAAATAAAAACCTTTATTTATTATGTTTCATGCTTTGAGTACATTCCTTTTCCTATTTTAAGAATATTTTAAGCTGTACATACCTTTTCAAAGATAAATCCGGAAATATATGCAAACTGGCCCGGTCTCAAGGTTGCCAGATTTGGGATGTCGGATTTATTGCTCCGAAATCCGGAAATACACAAAATTCGGCCCAAGGGTTTCCGGATTCTGGACGTCGGATTGTCTCCAAAATCTAGAAATACCCGAAAATTGTCCACAAGATTGCTGGATTCGGGACATCGGATTTTCTTCTCCGAAATCCAGAAATATCCGATACACAGCCCAAGAGTTTCCGGATTCGGGATGTCAGCTTTCTTCTCTGAAATCCGGAAAAAGCCGAAAACCGGAACAGCTTCGGTCCTGAGGTTTCTGGATTCGGGACGTTGTATATGTATATTCAGTTCGATTTTGAAAGTTACTATTGAATCTGCTTCCACCACCCTTTCAGACATTGCATTCCATATCATAACAACTTGCTGCATAAAAAATGTCTTCTCATCTCCCCTCCCGTTCTTTTGCCAATTATCTTAAATCGGTGTCCTCCAGTTACTGACCTCCTGGCCCCCTATCCATGGCCCCCCTCCTATTGCTCATCTACATGCAGCCCCTTGGTGACATCATCCGAAATCACGAAGTTCTACATGTATGCTGTAGATCTCCAGCTCTATCTATTCACTACCTCTCTAAAGCCCTCCACTGTCTCTGATTTGTCATGCTGATTGTCCAATGTCTAGGCCTGGCTGAGCAGAAATTTCCTCCAACTAAATCTTGGGAAGACCGAAGCCATTGGGGCCGAAATTGCTCCCCCGGACTAAGAGTAGGCGCACTTACTGATATTTAAGGTTTTTCTCCGCCTCAATCCATCTTGCGCCGATATTTGCCTCTTTGACTTCTGTTTCCGATCAGAACGATGCTCAGGGGCGGAAGTGCCCTTCAGTCAGGTTGGACGCCCCAGCGATGCGCTGCTGATGTCAGTGTGACACAGATGTGGCGCGTAGCGCTGCCACGTCACAACGTTCCGTCCCTTCAGTTAAAGGGGAGGGCCATTGCGAACTCTGCATTTAGTTTACTTAGGCCCACTGGACCACCAGGTAGGGTTTCAGCTGGGCCAGCAACCTGGCACCCAAGAGGGGGTGCCGAGCTGCCTGTTGGTGGGCTGGCCGATCCAGTAGCAGCCATTGCTGGGCCGACCAGGCACAGACAGCTTCCCGCAGGGTAAGGGGGTCACCGTCGGTCAGTGCGGGATCAGCGTGTGCCTGATGGGGCGGCAGTACGGGCTGCGCAGAATCCCGTTCCTGACGCTCCCAGCCCGGGGGCAATTTCGGATGGGTCGGTCCATCCATTGGGTCCGGTCGGGGAGGCCTATCCGCTCCATTGCAGTCTCTTAGAGGCGGTAATGGAGCTTAAGGAGGGGGTCAACTTCAGCTTCATTGTCTTTGGTCCCTGCCACAAACTCCATTCCCAAGCCACCATCTCCATGTCTCTCCCTGGTCACTAACTGAGGCTGAACCAGACTGTTCACAAACTTGGTGTCCTACTTGATGTTGAGATGAGCTGACGACCACACATCCACTCCACCACCAATACCAACTACTTCCATCTCCATAACATTGCCGATCTGCGCCCCTGCCTCAGCTTATCTGCTGCTGAAACCCTCATTCATGCCTTTGTTACCTCCAGAATTGACTATTCCAATGCTCTCCTGGCTAGATTCCTGCCATAAACCTGAGCTCATCCAAAACTCTGCTGCCCATAATTTAACTCGCACAAGTTCCGTTCACTCATTACCCTGTGCTGGCTGACTTACATTGGTTCCCATTCTGGCAAAGCCTCAATTTTAACATTCTCATCCTTGTTTTTAAATCCCTCCATGGCCTCACCCATCCCTATCTCTGTAATTCCCTGCAGCCCTACAACCCTCCAAGATCTTGACACTCCTCTAGTTATGGTCTCTTGCACATCCCCAATTTTAATCGCTCCACCATCGGTGGTTGTGCCTTCAGCTGCCTATGCCCTCAGCTCTGGAATTCCCTCCCTGAACCTCTCCACCTCTCTACCTCTCTCCTCCTTTCTGATTCTCAAGGGCAATTAGCGATGGGCAATAAAAATGTCAGCGACGCCCACATCCAGGAACGAATGCTAAAAACAATGGGCCCGAATTTGATGAAGGCCTCTGTCCGCCCAAGTGCCGCCCAAAGGACCGCCGATGGTTGCCGAGGTCCCTTACGGTTCTTTGGACAGGGTTTTCATCAGGTCCCTCGAAGGTCGGAGGGCGGCAAATCTGCGACGTATGCCGCCAATCTGGGCGGCAGCCGGCAGTGGCTCTGATTCTCGGCGGCAAAGGCACTTAGTGCACAAGTGCTGCCGAGGATGGAGTCCAGCCCACGGAGGATCGAAAAACTAAATTAAAAAGCATCAAAAACAACAAAAAAAATCTGACGACCTTCAGGAGACCCCATCTCGGTAAGTACTTGAAAGAAATAATTTAAATAAACTTCACTAATCTTTTTTATAGCATCTTTACACTTATCGTTGAGAACATAGCTGCCTGCACTCAGCGATCCATCGCCATCCTACTGCCGACTCCAGGCGACTCCTGCCCGGATGAATATGGCATCTCGGCGGGCGGGAGTGTACCGAAGCGCATCAGCCGTCCGCTGACATCGGCGGGCGCTTCCTGGCAGCTCTCCCCTCCCACCTGCTCAAGTCCACGACGAAAGAGGCAGTGGACGGTTCGACCAGAGGAATGTCGGCGGCAGTAGTGGGCAATAAGGCTATCAATTTCAGCCCCAATGCTCCTTAAAACCTACCTTAAAACCCACCTCTTTCCCATCCTAATATCTCCTATGTGCATGAAACACAAAAAATTAGTATGCAGGTACAGCAATAATCAGGAAGGCAAATGGAATGTTGCCCTTTATTGCAAGGGGGTAGAGTATAAAAGCTGGAAAGTCCTGCTACAACTGAACAGGATATTGGTGAGGCCACACCTGGAGTACTGCATGTAGTTTTGGTCTCCTTATTTACTTGCATTGGAGGCAGTTCAGAGAAGCTTCACAAGGTTGATTCCAGAGATCAAGGGGTTGACTTATGAAGAAAAATTGAGCAGGTTGGGCCTCTACTCATTGGAGTTTAGAAGAATGAGAGGTGATCTTATTGAAACATATAAGATACTGAGAGGGCTCGACAAGGTGGATGCAGAGAGGATGTTTCCCCTCATGGGGGATTCTAGAACTAGGAGGCATAGTTTCAGAATAAGGGGTCGCCCATTTAAAATGGAAATGAGGAGGAATTTCTTCTCTCAGAGAGTCGTGAATCTGTGGAATTCTCTGCCCCAGAGAGCTGTGGATTCTGGGTCACTGAATATATTTAAAGTTGAGATAGACAGATTTTTGAGCAAGGGAGTGAAGGGTTAAGGGGAGCGGGCAGGGAAGTGGAGCTGAGCCTAAGATCAGATCAGCCATGATCTTATTAAATGGCGGAGCAGGCTCAAGGAGCAAATGGCCTACTCCTGCATCTATTTCTAATGGTCTTATGTTCTTATGTTGCTTGGTGTCAAATTTTGTTTGATATCACTACTGTGAAGCACTTTTGGGCATTTTACTACATTAAAGGTGCTATATAAATGCAAGTTGTTGTTGTTATTTACTCTATCAAAACTCTTCATAATTTTGAACACATCTATTAAATCTCCCCTTAACCCTCCCTACTCTAAGGAGAACAATTCCAAATTTTCAAGTCTCTCCACATAACTGAAGACTTTTCTCTCTGGTAGCATTCTAGTAAGACTCCTCTGCATCCTGTGCAATACCTTGACATCCTTCCTAAACTGTGGTGTCAAAATTGGATACAATACTCCCACTGAAGCCTAACCAGTGATTTATAAAGGTTAGCATCATTCTCATGTTTTTGTACTCTATGCCTCTATTTATAAAGCCAAGGATCTTGTATGTTTTTTTTAGAGCCTTATCAACTTGTCCAGCCACCATGAAAGATTTGTGTATGTGAACTTCCAGGTTTCTCTACTCCTACACTCTCTTTAAAATTGTACTATTTAGATTATAATAAGAACAAAATACATTTCTTGAAGTACAGTAAACAGTTACATTTTTGATAATAGTCACGAAAGAAAGATTTGGATTTATTTGGCATTTTCAGGACCACCAGACGTCTCAAAGCGCTTTAAAACCAATGAAGTACTTTTGGAGTGTAGTCACTGTTGTAATGTGGGAAGGGATAATACTTTTAAAATAGTTAGGTGGGTATAATTTCTAACATTTCTGCAAATACAGTTAAACTGCACTCAAGTCCGCCCTGTCCTTCAACCTTAGTCCCAATGATAAACAACTAACTCAGACCCCAGCCTGCTTTGAAAGGTTTGCTATTTATAAAGGACCATGAAGCCAGTCATAGGCAATCCTAATGGATTTGTTTCATTCCATCTAGCACTTTTAAGAGGACTTAATGTAACTTATTTCTCAAAATCCCACTTTAGCTTGCCTGATTCCTCACTGGGTTAAATACATTGCGTAAGGTGGTAATGAGTCAGGTAGACTAGGAAGGTTTCAAGTTAAATTCCTGCTCCATGTTGTGTTAGACATCAAGTTAAATTCCTGCTCCATGTTGTGTTAGACATGCAGTAGCAGTCACTGCAGTGCCTCCAGACTTGGGGCGAGAAATTAGCCAGGGCTCCCACTCCTGATCATTATCAGTGATCACTGGAGGGGAGAGGGTGGATTTCAGATAAGGCTCTGATCAGACTCAGTGCAGCATTGCATGTAGATAGATGTCATTTATAAATTCTACATTATTGGAGGTACACCAGCTGCTCATAACAGGGGGCTGTGTCATGATTGTTGTTGACTCAAGAGTCCTGAGGTCTTCATTTTCTTTTGTTGCTACACGTTTCTGCCTTCTTCTCTCAAAAGCATTGACTTATGCTGAAGTGCAGTTCCACAGACACTGGCCACTCTCCAATAACTTGCCCAAGTGGTTATTTTTTATCTCTGATTTCCAAGACTGACTATTTTCCACGGAGGTACCACAAACAGGCCAGACACAACACTTTCATGTAAGAACAAATAATCAGGTGCAAGAACCCTGGTTAATTCCCCACCTGACCCACCCTAATCTAGAAGTGCTGAGATCAATTGTAATGAGCCAGTATTTTCCTTGCTGAGGTCAGCTCAGATTAGGAATCAAAGTTGGTGCCAATCATTTACTCCATTTTGCATAATGCAGTAAGAGTAGCATGCAAACAAATGGGCTAATCTTACCAGTAAAGCAAGGTCAGACAAGTTGCCAGGGCTGCTTTGTTGAGTGCTAGTAGCCAGCATAGAGGAACAAGAGCACCAAACCCTGGGCAGAGCCACAAGGTGAAAAAATGCCACTCATGGCCATCTATTTTGCACCTGAACAATGGGTGGCATGAGTTGAAAGTTGTGCCAGCCTTCCACTTTGCACTCTCCGTAAACTTGAACTCATTCAAAAATGCTGCCTTTATTATATCTCGCACCAGGTCTTGTTCACTCATCACCCCGATGCTTGCTGATCTACAATGGCTCCTGGTCCGGCAACACCTCTACTTTAAAATTCTCATGCTTATGTTTAATCCCTCCATGGACTCAATCCTCCATATCTTTCGAAACTCCTCCAGCCCTATAAGCCCTCAGGAGTTGCCCACCATCACAGAAGCCAGTCTTCAGTCAATTCGATTCAATCCACATGATATCAAGAAATGGCTCAGCGCACTGTATAGAGCAAAGGCTATGGGCTCCGACAACATCCAGCTGTCACACAGAAGACATGTGCTCCAAAATTAGCCACGCCTTTAGCCAAACTGTTCCAGTAGAGTTACAACACTGGCATCTAAGCGACAATGTGGAAAACTGCCCAGGTATATCCTGTCCACAAAAAGCAGGACAAATCCAAACTAGCCAATTACTGCCCCATCAGTCTACTCTCAATCATCAACAAGATGATGGAAGGTGTTGTCGACAGTGCTATCAAGCAGCACTTACTCACCAATAACCTGCTCACTGATGCTCAGTTTGGGTTCTGCCAGGACCACACAGCTTCAGACTTCATTACAGCCTTGGTCCAAACATGGACAAAAGAGCTGAATTCCAGAGATAAGGTGAGAGTGACTGCCCTTGACATCAAGGCAGCATTTTACTGAGTGTGGCATCAAGGAGCCCTAGTAAAGGTGAAGTCAATGGGAATCAAGGAGAAAACCCTCCACTGGCTGGAGTCATACCTAGCACAAAGGAAGATGGTTGTGGTTGTTGGAGGGCAATCAACCTAGCCCCAGGAGATCGCTGCAGGAGTTCCTCAGGGAAATGTCCTACGTCCAATCATCTTCAGCTACTTCATCATTGACCTTCCCTCCATCATACAGTCAGAAGTGGGGATGTTCGCTGACGATTGCACAGTGTTCAGTTCCATTTGCAACTCCTTAGATAATGAAGCAATCCATATCCGCATGCAGCAAGACCTATAATATATTCAGGCTTGGGCTGATAAGTGGAAAGTAACATTCGCCATGCCACACAAGTGCAAGGCAATGACTATGTCCAAGCATCGCCCCTTGACATTCAACAGTATTACCATCACCAAATTCCCCAACATCAATGTCCTGGGGGTCACCATTGACCAGAAACTTAACTGGACCATAGTCGCATAAATACTGTAGCCACAGGAGCAGACCAGATGCTAGGTATTCTGCGGCAAGTATCTCACCTCCTGACTCCCCAAAGCCTTGCCACAAGGCACAAGTCACGAGTGTGATGGAATACTCTCTACTTGCCTGGATGAGTGCAGCTCCAGCAATACTCAAGAAGCTCAACACCATTCAGGACAGGGCAGCCTGCTTGATTAGCACCCCATCCATCACCTTAAAAATTCACTCCCTCCACCACCGGTGCACCATGGCAGTAGTGTGTACCATCTACAAGATGCACTGCAGAAACTCGCCAAGGCTTCTTCAACAGCACTTCCCAAATCCATGACTTCTATCACCTGTAAGGACAAAGGCAGAAGACACATGGGAACACCATCACCTTCAAGTTCCCCCTCCAAGTTACACATGGACCTGACTTGGAAATATATTGCCATTCCTTCATCGTTGCTGGATCAAAATCCTGGAACTCCCTCCCTAACAGCACTATGAGGGTACCTTCATCACACGGACTGCAGCGATTCAAGAAGACAGCTCACCACCACCTTCTCAAGGGCAATTAGTGATTCGTAATAAATACTGGCCTTGCCAGCGACACCTGCATCCCAGGAACAAAAGTAAAAAAATCCTCTGAGATCTCTGCACTGCTCCAATTCTGGCCTCCCCCGATTTTCATTGCTCCACCAGTGGTGGCCATGCCTTCTGCTGCCTAGGCCCTGAGCTCTGGAATTCAGCTCCTAAATCTTTCCATCTCTGTCTCCTCCATGAAGTCACTCCTTAAAATCTACCTCTTTGAACAAGCTTTTGGTCATCTGTCCTAATATGTGGCTCGATGTCAAATTCTGTCTGATAACGCTTCTGTGAAGTGCCTTGGGATGTTTATACTATGTTAAAGGTGCTATATAAATCCAAGTTATTGTTGTTGCATTCAGATGAGCCTATAAATAGGTGATCTTCCTGTCCACCTGAAACAGGCATACGGCTGTTTTACTATACAAATGTGGCTCCTACGCTAGTTGTCGGAACCCAATGCAAAATTCAGTTACAAATAGACGGAGCTTGCAATGGTGCAAGCTCTGTCTAGTTGTACCAGGTATTGAGCAACCTGACCAGTGTTCTGGAAAGTTGGAGGTCCTTTTCAAAGTTATATTTTTTGGAGCCAGAAAGTGCAAGACTGTTCTTCCTGGCTTCACAAAAGTAGTGCAGGCCACTGCCTGGGCTTGCTCTTCAGCTTCACCTCCCCCAAGTTCCCCGGACCTACCTGTGGGCCATGAATCTGCCAGACCCTATCTGGCATGCTGCATCAGGGCAGCTGGCAGATCTCCGCTTCCATTCAAATGAGGCCGATGCTGAATTTTGCCTGAGGAAGCTGCCTCATTGAAATGGCATACTTGGACCTCGTGCTCAACTTGTGCACATGGTCCCATCCCCTTAGTACCTGCTGCCCACACCACCTCTCCCCCACTCAGTTGGCCGATTGGAATGCACAAGGTATCTATTTTGGCATGAATCATAGAATCATACTGCACAAAAGGAGACCATTCAGCCCACCATTCCTGTGCCAGCTCTTTGAAAGAGCTATCCAATTAGTCCCCAATCTTTCCCCATAGCCCTACAAAGTTTTCTTTTCAGGTATATATCCAATTCCCTTTTGAATGCTAGTATTTAATCTGCTTCCACCACCCTTTCAGGCAATGCATTCCAGATCACAACAACTCGTGTAAAATAAATTTCTCCTCATCCCTGCTCTGGTGATTTTGCCAATTATCTTAAATCTGTGTCCTCAGGCTACTGACCCTCCCACCAGTGGAAACAGTTTGTCCTTATTTCCTGTATCAAAACCCTTTGTAATCTCGAACACTGCTATTAAATCTCCCCTTAGCCTTCTCTGCTCTCAGGAGAATGACCCAAGCTTCTCTAGTTTCTCCACATGTTATGACATGTAAGACGTGTTTTACGGGCTGAAGCTTTCAGATAGTTTTCAGCGTTGCATTATAGTTATCATCCCTCCTGGAGTGTAACTTATGAAAAGTGTTTACACAAATTAAGGCTACTGTAAAATAAATAATTGTAATTTTCAGGGTGCAATGTGATTATTTCTCACTCACTCCTGAGACTCGCATATAAAGAATGGTCACTGTGCCACATACCTATAGAATGATTGTGAGTGTGCAATAATTTAACATACGCTTGATTTTTTTTCTGAAGCCCTTCACGGTAAATTTTTGGTAGCACATATTGGAAAATAACACACATGTATCCTATAATTTTCCATCCACTCAGTTTAACAGATGGAAAATCACAAACTGTGAATACATAATTTCCTAATATATACTCCGTACTGGAATGCACAGACAGTTACCCTTTCGGGTAATCGTTTTATATAGCCCAGGACTGCAATGAGGATTAGTGTAATATTATACTACTGTATATTGTATATATTAACTTCCATTATGAGTTCTTGCTTTCTTTTTTCCCTTTTTTCTCTGTGTTCTTTTTTCTCATGTTTTTATTTCTTACCCCATAAGTTACAGGATATTCTTCAATTGAAACAGAGAGCAGTGAAATATCTTCAGATTCCTTGCATTGGAAGTGGAAAAGAATGCTGTTGCAATGTAAGCCTTCTACTAGGACGAACATAATCACTTTTTGTCGTTGGAATCTGCCGTGCTTGGTAACTGGCTATGTTTTGAACAAGCAAATGCAGAAGGGATAAAAATGGAAAAGTAATACTGCATGTATGGCCAAAGTATTTCCATATCATAAAGTATGTTTTCCCACCCACATTCATCGAGCCAAGTGCTTTCTTTGGCATCCAACATTGGATGGAAATAATTACTGAATATTTCCAAATTGTATTTTCCTTTTTGTCAGGCTAAGCATCATGAAAGTATAGTCTTCTGCCTGCAATGTGCTAGAAAAATGGGACAATTTGGCCCATAGGATTAATTAAAACTCCTACATTGTTTCAACTGGTTTAAGTTGAAAAAGGAGAGCCTGGAAATTCTGCCTCCGTTAAAATAGTCAACAATTTGATATAACCTTGTTTGCATGATAATATTGCTTGGCATAATTTCTGGGTTGATGTGCCTTATGGGAGTTAGCAATCTGGCTGTGGATTCCAAACCGGAATAACTAAAGGAACGCCGAATGAGCAGGCGATTAACCCTCTATTGGATAAATGTGCAGGACTTGAAGTTCTCAAAAAACAGATAGACTGGGTGGTACATGGCTAGTGCAATAGCATTTCACTCTGGAACCTCACTTAAGTCCAGCCGAGCCTGGAAGTCTCTTTTATCTGATAGCTCTATGTGAATGAGGTTGGATAGTTTAAAGCAGTACATAATGGGTTTGACCCCCACATGCAAAACTGCTACTGAATTGGTACTTTCATGGAAATCAGAACTAACGCATTGGGGGCTATATTTTCATTTGCATTGCGCCTCTGTTAACGGCCTGGAGGGCCATCGGGAAATTTGGTGGCGGTTTTGCGGCGGGGCTGAGCAGTACCGCCTGGGAGCGTCGGTGTGCAATGCCCCCGGTTTTGACAGCAATATGATATTTGCTTGGAGCGGCACTCGTAACGCCCCGTAGTGAGAGCGGCAGAGAAAGCTGGTGGTCAGAGCTCTCCTGGGGCAGTAAGGGAAGGAATGATTGAAAAAGGTAAGTGAAATTGATATTTTTTTGGGGGGGTTTCATCTTTATTTGGGGGTTACTTTATCGTATTTTTTGTACCAGCCCTGAAGCTGGCTGTTTATCAATGGATTTTGAGTTGCTTACCCGGCCGAGCACCCTAAGAGAGGTGTGGAACGTCTCCCTTAGCACTCCTCTCCACTCTCAGGGTGCAGCAACCAAATTTTTTGCCTGCCGTCACAAACCATTTTCTGGCTCAAAATTTACTGACCCACCACCATTAGCGCCCGAAGAAGCCTTCAACTGAAAATCCAACCCATTGTCGATAGAGCTTTGGTCTGCATCTAAACTGTGAGGTAGTTGACCTGGGAGTGTTTGATGCTGAAGCTGCATGCCCAGAAACTGCTCCATTCCCCAATGCTAATATTACGATTAGTAAAAAAAAATCACCAAAACAAAGAAACTATCAGTGAGAGCCCGGAGGTCGATAGTAATTATCCAACATTTCAAAAAGAATCAGTGCTAATTAGATAACTAGGAGCTGGATTTTTGGCTTTTAGGGTTTCGGGGCGCAAAAGTTTACACCGGGAAAAAGTTTGCGATCTCATAAAGAATTTTCGCAAAAAAAATGATCCAGAGGATCATTGCTGTTAAGTCCCATTGCACGCCTGACTTTGTGCGCCAGAGCTGAATCTTTCGGTGTTGAAGGAGGAGGTAATTTTGCGCATGCACTTTGAATTTTTTTTCCCTTTCTGGTTTATTTTCCGGTCGCTGATGCTAATGCAGGACGCGGCAGCTTCCTGTACACATATGCATTTAAACCAGCCCACCTCAGCCACTTCTACTGAGATGGAGGAGGAGGCGGGAAGGCCGTTGCCAGGCACTTCACCCATGTGGCCAATGAAGCGTTGGTGGAGAGGAGGTGGGCTGCACTCCATCTTCCAGGAGGATTGAGACCACTGCCTCCAGTGTTCAAGCGGATTTGGAGGACATAGCACGAGAGGTCTCTGCTGCAGACACTGTGCCCAGGACTGGCACACAGTGCCAAAGAATGTCAGGAGGGTCATCAGGGTGAGTATCATTTACACCTATGCAAGCCTCCATGACTTCAAAGATAAATGTCACACGTTATCTGAATTTTCTCCTGCTTTTTGTCCCTCTCAACACTCTGTGGAGTGCCTCTCACAATGCATAACAGAAAGGAAGGCTTACTTCGGCACTCTATTGGCTTTGAATGATCTATGCACATAATTAACATCATCCATCGCAATGCACTGCAACTGCTCCTATCGTTTTCTGAAAGATCTCCGACAGACCTCATGTTAGATGTTTGTAACCTTCGAGTACATACTGACGAAGCACTTGCAAGATTCAAGCGAATTAAATGGAGGCCTCTAGAACATTCACACAGTATGGCCTGACCTACTTTAGTAGGCATCTGTGCCACAACAGCAGATGCACCCTTTTTTAACACTTCCCATGTTTATCTTTTCAGTCCAAACACTCCCACAACCGGAGAGAGCAACTGCGGACAGGCGGGGGTCTGCCTCAAACACTTCCTCTGATGGATGTGGAGGAGAGAGTCTCTGCCCTCATCAGAGTCAAAGGTTGGACAGTTGCTGGGGGCAATGCTGAGCCCCCTTCAAATAGTGAGGGTATGTAAATGGATCGTGCATCTCAAAACACTGCATGAGAGATATAATGCAGTAGTGGAGAACCTTCAAATCAGCCTGCACTATGCCACCTTCCTCATGTCACCCTGCCCCCTTCCCTGCTGCTAACCACTCGTCTGTTGCTTTCTACTTCCAAATGACTAGCCAGAGGCGCAGCATCCCTCGAGGGAGCCCTCCACATCAGGCCATGGTGCAGACGACGAGGAACTGGATGAGACTGCTCCGGCGGAGCATCCCAGCTCACCAGTTGTCCTATCGGGACTTAGTTCATCTGGCGATGAGGCTGACTTCCTGGGGCTTGACAATTCGGAGGCTCCTGGTCCCGGTGGCATGCAGCAATGCAGTGCTAGGATGGAATCCCGCAGGCCAGCTCTACGGAGGGTTTGTCGGTAAAGTCGGTTTGCTAACAGACAGGCAGATATGGAACTGGACATGGTGGAAAGGTCCACGGAAAGCACAGCGATGTACTGTGAGCTCATTGATGCACTGGGATGGATCGTCACGAGCATCGACAAGCTCACTGCAACTGTTGTGGAGTTAGCATCACAGATTGTCGCTGCGAGTCATGAGTCCAGCGAGGTCACCATTGCCCGCACACAGAGGTTGGTGGCCTCGAGCAGTGACAGTGGAGTTCCAGAGAGTGTGGCGCATGCCATTGATTATGTTGCAGACTCGAGTGCATCACAGGCACAAGCTCTGCTTCAGCTTGGGCAAGTGATGCAGTCCATGCCTGCCTCCATACGGTCATGTATCCAGACATGTTTACTGCTTGTACTATTACATATGGTGCCATCAGAGGGCAGTACTATGGAAAACTTGTACACCAGCTGTATGGTCACAAAGGTGTGCCACCAGAGGGCACTGCAGTGGGAGATTTGTAGATTACCTGTACAGGTGTGTCAGGCCTAGTATAAACGGCAGGCCACCATGTGTGATCATGAATCTGGAGTTATATTAAATGGACTAAGGTCACTACTGTTCAAGTGCAATACTTTATCTCGTGAGTCATTATCAGAGCATCTAAAGACATAACACATACTCTCTGCATTCCCCACTGTCCCAAGGGGAAGAAATAGTGCCAAAGCAGGCCAGCAAGTTGATGGCTCACATCGTGCTCCGGTTGCTAAGGCCCAGCCCCATCAGCAATGGAGTGGCTCCAGGGAAATGGTAGGTCCTGGCATTCCTCAGGATGACAGCATTCTAGCACCCAGCACTCACTCGCCAACCAAGCACTAACCACGGTTGACATCTGAGCCACCTGTGACTGGTAATGCCAAAGAAGAGGTGGCCCAGTCAGAAGCTGGGCCTTCCAGGCCAGGAGCTGCTCCAGTGCATCCTCAGATGCCACCTCCATTGTCTGAGTCCCCAACACAGCAGCCCTCTAGCAGTCTAGCTGCACACCCTGATGCCACATTGAGGAGGAGCTGCAGGCATGGGAGGGGGTTGAAGAGAAGGAGAGGTAAAAGCATGACCCATAAACATTAAGGCCTCGCAACAATGTTGCACACTGCAGAATACTGTTATAATTTATGTTACATATTGTGTATTGCAGGATGCAGCGGGCTAGACTTTCCACTTTGCTGGCTATTGCCCAAAAAATGGGCAATGTTCCAGCCTTGGCGATGTGTTAGCCTTACTGATTGCTGGAACACCGCCCATTGTTTTGATCGCGATTTTCGCCTCAGCGATGAGTGCATCTATCTGCAAAATACCCCTAAATAACTCGCAAATGAAGCCCTCTTGTTTAAGCAGCCTCCGTCCTTCCTCCGACATTCAAAATGGCGTCCATAGTGCCGAGTTCTGTGAGGAAGGCCCTGGAAAAGCAACTATTCTCCAGCGATGTTCTCGGCGAGCGATCAGCCCGGCGACGTGCCGGCGATGTGCCAAAAGTTGCACTGGCGATCCTCAGCGATCAATGATGTGAGCCGAAAGTTGGGGGTAGAACTTTCCGGCGATGTTCCAGCCCAACTTTCCACTTTTTAGTCAAAATGGGCGATGGCAGGCCGTTTTGTGCAATATATGGGCACTAGCCCAGCGATGTGAAGTGGAAAGTTTTAATGTTTAAGGTCAAGGAAATATTTAACTAAAAATGCAACAGTATCAAACCCCCCCACGCCCCCAACAAAGCCCACAATTATTCAATGGTTACATACTTATGGACACAAAACTGCATCCTCCAATGAACAACATTAATATAAAGAAAGACTGCATCCTGCCATGAACAACACTAACATGAAAAGAAAACGCTGCATCCTGCAATGAACAATATTAAGATAATAAAAACTGCATCCTGCAATACACAATATGTAACATTCATTAAGAATGGATTTAGCAGTGAACAAAATTAACATGAAAGAAACGGTGGCATTGAGTCGCGAGGCTTCGCTCAAACCTTTCCTTCCCCGGTCCCTGATGAGCTGACGACGTAAAGCTCTTGTAGCAGTTATATTTCCATACTGCCTCCCCTGTGGTTGTGGTGGTTGCAGTATGGGCTCGTCGCCAGGTCCTCTTCCTCCTCTTCCTCGTCCTCCTCCTCCTGAGGTGGCCCTGCAATCTCCACTGGCAATGCCAGTCCTCTCATGATGGCTAGGTAGTGTAGCATGCAGCATACGACAATGAACTCAGAGACCTGCTCAGGGGAGTCTTGAAGGCTGCCTCCAGAGCGGTCCAGCCATGATAAGCACTGCTTCAGCACGCCAATTGTCTGCTCAATGATATGGCGGGTGGCTGCATGGCTCTCATTACAGCGCTGCTCGACTTCTGTGACAGGGTTCCGAGGGGGGTCATGACCCAAGTGGCCAGGCCATATCCTTTGTCCCCGACCAGCCAGCTCTGGCCTAGTCCTTGTCGCGGGAACATTCGTGAGACACTGCTATCACGCAAGATGAAAGCATCATGTGTGCTCCCTGCTTATCGGGCATTGACAGTGAGAATGCACTGAGTGTGGTCGCAGACCAGCTGGTCATTTAGGAAGTTGTATCCCTTTCTGTCTTGTAAGACCTCAGCATTCTGTGTTGGTGCTTGCAGGGCGACGTGTGTATAGTCAATGGCACCCTGAACATTGGGGAAGCCTGCAAAGCGTCCAAAGCCTATAGCCCTCTCAGTCTGGCTGTTCCTGCTCATTGGCAACTTTAAATTTCATTCACCGTGTGTACTGTGCCATTGCGACCTGGCAATCAAAACGTTAACTCACATGACAATCCGGATTTAAACTGTAAGCTCACGCAGCGTTCAGCGCATAACCATAGCAGTCTCTGACAACTCTGATGTAGGGCACTCCGACTTCTGTTCAAAGATGCGGCTATTGCACCTGCTGCACCATGGGAACACCAGGTTTTTCCGGTCGGATCTTGGGGCGGCCACTAAATCAGCCGTAAGGCCCGAAAGTTCCACACAGGGCGCTAGCGCAGGCTTGCACAATGATTGACCTAATCCTGATGTTCCAAATGGAGGTCGGGGCAACAAGCTTTAATGCCACTGCAAAACCTATACCGACAGTTCCGCTGGGCACTAAATCCTGGATGCCCCATTTGATGCCCAGAAACACCATTTGCCACCCCACCGCGTCGCAAAACTAGGCATAAACTAGCGGAAAATCCAGCCCTTGGAGGATCCTGTTTGAGAAGGGTATCACTTTGACAAAAGTCCCGAAACACTCCTCTTGGGGTAGAAATTGCACCCCACCCAGAATGGGCGCAAGCATCCTGTTTCAATTATTTTTACCACAGCTGTGGTTGAGGTCGTCTCTTGAGCGAAATTCCGCACTTTGTTGTTTTTTTTTTATTCGGATCCGGAAGTCGCTCTTAGTGGGGGTGGTGATTACACGAGAGGGGCAGAAGTTGAGGTGGTGAGTACACTTGAGGGGCGCAAGTTGGGGGGTGTGGAGTGACCGTCACTTAAAGGGGAGAGCCTTCACGATTTTAAAACTTCGGCCCACTGGGCCACCAGGGAGGGTTTCGGCTGGGCCAGCGACTTGGCACCCAAGAGGAAGTGTCAGGCTGCCTGTTGGCGGCCCGGTTGAACCCGGGGCATAATTATTGGGCCGACATGGCAGTCGGCCAACAAAAAAAAAACATGGCAGCAGCAGCAGTGTATTCTTTCCTTTCGCCGCACTGCTGTTGCAGAAGGCCACAGCCTCACTGTCCCGCCAGGAAAAAAAACACAGGTATTGGCACTGTTGGGCAGGCCGAAGATTTTCAGAGAGGAATGTCACTGTCGGGAGCAAGGGGGTGGGGGTTAGATTGGTGCGCATGGTGATGATGCACTTAAGATGGATCGGCAGCAGCGGAGCGGTGGGAGAGGGGGGGGGAATCGGGGCACCACCGGGAAAACTCAGAAGGGCAATTGGGCTATCAGCAGCCATTCCACAAAAAGTCGGCAGCCACTCCACTCTGGAGCATGGCCACCAATTTGCTGGTGATAACAGGCCTTAAGGAAAGGGGCAATTTTGGCTTCTCATCTTTTTATTCTCCTCAGCTCATTTGCTGCTTAAACTCTCATCCATGTGGTTATTACCTCTAGACTCGACTATTCCAATACTCTCCTGGCCGGCCTCCCACCTTGCACCCTCCATAAACTTGAGCTCATTGAAAATTCTATTGCCCATGACCTAACTCACACTCACTCCTGTACATCCATCACCCCTGTACTCGCTGACCTATAATGGCTCCCTGTCCAGCAATACCTTGATTTTAAAATTGTCAACTTTATTTTCAAATCTATCCATGACCTCATCCTCTCCCTATCTTTGTAATCTCCTCCAGTCCTACAACCCGCCGAGATCTCTGCGCTCCTTCAATTCAGGCCTCTTGTGCATCCCCGATTTCCACTATTGGTGGCAGTGCCTTCAGCTGCCTAGGCCCTAAACTCTGGAATTCCCTTCCTTAAAATCTCCACCTCAGTTTCCTCCTTTAAGATGCTCCTTAAAACCTATCTCTTTGACCAAGCTTTAGAATCATAGCATCATACAATGATAAAGCAGAGAATTAGGCCATTCAGCCCATCGTGTCTGCCAATTAGTCCCACACCCCTGCTCTTTCCCCATAGCCATGCAATTTTTTCTCCTTCATGTATTTATCCAATTCTTTTTTGAATGTTATTATTGAATCTGCTATCTGCTTCCACCACCCTTTTAGGCGGTGCATTCCAGATCACAACAACTTAGCGTGTAAAAAAATGTTTCCACAAGTTGTCTATTGCCTTTGCCAATCACCTTAAATCTGTGACCTCTGGATACCAACCCTTCTGTCACTGGAAACAGTTTCTCTTTATTTACTCTATCGAAACCGTTCATGAATTTGAAAACCTCTGTCAACTCTCCTTTTAACCTTCTCTGCTTTAAGGAGAACAACCCCAGTTTCTGCAGTCTCTCCACATAACTGAAGACCCTTATCCCTGGTACTATTCCACTAAATCCCTTCTGCACCCTCTTTAAGGCCTTGACACCATTCCTAAAGTGTGTTGCACAGAATTTCCAGAGGGGAGATAGATGATGAAAGTAAACTAGCACAAAATATAAAAACAGATAGTAAGAGTTTCTACGGGTACAGAAAAAGGAAAAGAGTAGCTAAAGTAAATGTTGGTCCCCTAGAGGATGAGACTGGAGAATTAACAATGGGGAACAGGAAAATGGCAGAGACGTTGAACAAATATTTTGTATCGGTCTTCCCAGTAGAAGACACTAAAAACGTTCCAATAGTGGATAATCAAGGGGCTATAGGGAGGGAGGAACTTAATACAATCACTATCACTAAAGAAGTAGTACTCGGTAAAATAATGGGACTAAAGGCGGACAAGTCCTCTGGACCTGACGGCTTGCATTCTAGGGTCTTAAAGGAAGTGGTTGCAGAGATAGGGAGGGATGCATTGGTTGTAATCTACCAAAATTCCCTGGATTCTGTGGAGGTCCCAGCGGATCGGAAAACCGCAAATGTAACACCCCTATTTAAAAAAGGAGGCAGACAGAAAGCAGGGAACCATAGACCAGTTAGCCTAACATCGGTTGTGGGGAAAATGCTGGAGTCCATTATTAAGGAAGCAAAGCAGGACATTTGGAAATGCATAATTCAATCAAGCACAGCCAGCATGGTTTTATGAAAGGAGGAAATCATGTTTGACAAATTTGCTGGAGTTCTTTGAGGATGAAATGACTAAGGTGAATAAGGAGGAACCAGTGGATGTGGTGTATTTGGATTTCCAGAAGGCATTCGATAAGGTGCCACATAAAAGGTTACTGCACAAGATAAAAGTTCACGGGGTTAAGGGTAATATATTAGCATGAATAGAGGATTGGCTAACTAACAGAAAACAGAGAGTCGGGATAAATGGGTCATTTTCCGGTTGGCAAGCAGGAACTAGTGGGATGCCGCAGGGATCAGTACTGGGTCCTCAACTATTTACACTCTATATAAATGATTTGGATGAAGGGACCGAGTGTAATGTAGTCAAGTTTACTGATGATACAAAGATGGGTGGGAAAGCAAGTTGTGAGGAGGACACAAAAAATCTGCAAAGGTATATAGACAGGCTAAGTGAGTGGGCAAAAATTTGGCAGATGGAGTATAATGTTGGAAAGTGTGAGGTTATCCACATTGGCAGAAATACTATAAAAGAAAATTATAATTTAAATGGAGAAAAATTGCAAAGTGCTGAAATACAGAGGGTCCTGGGGATCCTTGTGCATGAAACACAAAAAGTCAGTTTGCAGGTATGGCAAGTAATTAGGAAGGCTAATGGAATGTTGGCCTTTATTGCTAGGGGAATAGAGTATAAAAGCAGAGAAGTCCTACTATAACTGTACAGGGTATTGGTGAGGCCATACCTAGAGTACTGCATATAGTTTTGGTCTCCATATTTAAGGAAGGATATACTTGCATTGGAGGCTGTTCAGAGAAGGTTCACTAGGTTGATTCCGGTGATGAGGGGGTTGATTTATGAAGATAGGTTGAGGATGTTGGGCCAATACTCATTGGAGTTTAGAAGAATGAGAGGTGATCTTGTCGAAATATATAAGATAATAAGGGGGCTCGACAAGGTGGATGCAGAGAGGATATTTCCACTCATAGGGGAAACTAAAACTAGGAAACATTGTTCCTGAATAAGGGGCCGCCCATTTAAAACTGAGATGAGGAGGAATTTCTTGTAAATCTATGGAATTCTCTGTCCGAGAGAGCTGTGGAGGCTGGGTCATTGAATATAGTTAAGGCAGAGATAGACAAATCTTTGAGCGATAAGGGAACGAAGGACTATGGGGAGCGCGCAGGGAATGGAGCTGAGTCCATGATCAGATCAGCCATGATCTTATTAAATTGCAGAGCAGGGTTGAGGGGCCAGGTGGCCCACTCCTGCTCATATTTCTTATGGGCTCCATTTTGCCCAGTGATTGTGATCATATTAATACAAACTTGGCAGCACAAAATCTAAGTTCTGCGTAGATTAACACGCTGTGGATGAGTCATACCATGGCCACTGAATAGGCATGAAGATCAGAAGTAGCTTGTAGGTATGTTTTTTGTCGCGTGCTGCTTTTTTTGGCATAAGTTTTTTAATTAAAATTTCCCCAAGGAATCTGCGCCAATGTAATTAAATTAATTACAACTTTTTAGACCAGTTTTTATCATTTTTCGAAGTTTGCCCCAAGAAAATTTCTCCTAGGGCGGCGTATCTGGCCACTCCAGAAGAATCTTCTGGTGAGCTAAGAGAAAGAAGCGCACATTGAAAAATCAGTGCAGAAAGACGCCATTGTTTTTCATTGAAGTTTTGGAGGGAGTTAAGAACACTCTCAGTATGCATAATAAAGATTAAATTTTTTTACCTTACAACGGAGTAGATGGAAGGTTGATGGAATTCTGAAGTTTTCATTTTCGTTAAATTCACACGCCACCACCGAACGTCTGCAAACAGGGCTTGAGGGTTGGAGCGCGGCCAGCAAAATCGGCCCCGCAGTTGTACACAGGGGCTGAGCTGCAAAACAAGCCCAGGGAAGGGGAGGTGGCGATCGGAAGAAATCACAAGACTGCACTAGGCATCAAATGAGCCAGGGGGGGTTCCGATCACTGCGCTTGCTCAGACCTGGGTGTGGTCCATTCAGACCTTGGAGAGAGAGAGCAAAGAACCTGTCCTGCGTGCCTGCCATTTTGAGCTTCTTACAAACGTAAAATTTAAGCATGGGGGCAATACCTTGTGTGAGCCTTCTGCATCATGTGCTACGGAGGAGACAAATTATTCGACGTCATCGCATGAGGAACATCAGAGCGTGTCGGGTGCTGGGCACAAGGCCTTACTCACCTCGGGTATATCAAGACAGGCACCTGCACCTGAGTGATGCAGACTGTGTCAGAAGGCTGCATTTCCACAAAGAAGTTGTAACTGAGACCTGTGAGTAGCTGAAAGTAGACCTGCAATCTAGAAGTGTCAGGAGGACTGTTTTGTCAGTTGAAGTGAAAGTTACAGCTGCACGTTCATTCTATGCATCCGGATCCTTCCAAGCTACAACTGGGGATGTGTGCGCCATTTCTCAACATGCAACACATGTCTGCATTCGGCAGGTGACTGCTGCACTATATGCCTGGAGGAATGAATACATAAAGTTCCCCATGATTGCTCCGTGACAGGGCTGTGGGCTTCTCCAGGATAGCTGGCTTCCCAAAGGTACAGGGCTGCATTGATTGTACCCACATCCCCTTGCGAGCACCTTTGGAGGATTCTGAGATGTACAGGAACTGAAAAGACTTCCACTCCATTAATGTACAGCTCGTGTGTGATGACATGCATTGCATCATGTCAGTCGATGCAAGATACCTTGGGAGCACTGATGATGCATTCATCCTACACGAGAGCATTATATCTGCCATGTTTCAGCAGCAGCCAGAAGTGCAGAGCTGGCTACTGGGAGACAAAGGTTATGGCCTCGTCACGTGGCTCATGATGTCCCTACACGTAATCCGGACGGAACTGACCGGGAATACAACATGTCGTATATTGCGTCGCGCAGCATCATAGAGAGGACCATTGGCATGTTGAAACAACGTTTCCGATGCCTGGACCATTCCGGAGGCTACTTGCTATACTCCCCTGAGATTGCCAGTCAGTTCATTGTCATGTGCTGCATGCTGCATAACTTAGCCATCATGAGGCAGCAGCAGCTGGCAGTAGATGATAACGATGAGGAAGATGCAGATGACGAGCAGGAGGATGAGGACGAGGAAGCCATGCAACTACCTGAACCTGGAGCATGATGGCGGAGGACTGCGGGCCGTCGTGCCCCTTAAACGATTCCTCGAGCCTTGCACCAGCAGCTCATCCGTGAACGCTTTACTGCCTGAAGGCTCAGCGACAACTATTCCACATGGACCTGTTCTTGTAATGTTGTGTTGTATTAATGGAACAAATGATGGAAATGATTATTGTTTACTTCAAAAGTTGTGTTAATAATGGAACAAATAATGTAAATGATTCAGTTATAATTTAAAATATATTTTATTCAAAAGTTTAACAAACATTTGTATTTAACTTAACTTTAATAAAAATATCTTTGTATCAAACTTTAAAGTTTTCAGTTAAGATCACTTACAAACTTTAATATCATTTACAAACTCTAAGATCACTTACTATCTTTAAACGTGTAAATTTACATAACTTACAAAAAACTTTTAATTTGAGAACAACAGTTACAACAGTAACAATAATAACAACAACAACAACAGCAGCAGCAAAGAAAGGCTGCACCCATCTCTCATCCCCCTTATTCTAAGACCGCCCGCTGTGCTCGGTTTTGGACAGTCCATCACCCCTGCCTACAGGCGGTGACACAGCGGTCCTGGGGTTGCTCCCAAGCTTATTCTTTGTAAGATCTCAGGTAATGCGCACCTGTTGACAGTGGGGGGGCGGGGGTTGGGGGATGAGAGGGGGGGGGTGGGAGGGGGCAGGTGGAAATGTGGAGGGCTCAGCTTGGGGTTCTTCAGAGGCTGGTGTGGGGATTGGAGGGGGAGTGGCAGTTGATTATGTCAATGGGCACGGGGTCTGGGCATGTTCCTTTATTGCAGCAGTTAACTCCAATATTCCCGCCCTATGCGCCCTGACAGTGTCTCAACTACCTCCAACATTCCCTCCCTCATGTTGAGCAAAAATGTCTCAACTACCTGTGACATTCCCTCTCTCATGTTCACTGAGAGTGTTTGAACTATCTCTGACACTCCTTCCCTGATGTTCACTGACAGCGCATCAGCTACCTGTATAAATTACCTCCCTCATGTTCACTGACATGGTTTCAGCTGACTGAGACATTCCCTCCCTCATGGTCCCAGACATGGTTCCCATTTCTCTTGAGAGTGTTGTTACTTCTCCCGACAGTCCCGATACCTCTTCACCCACCCCACTAATGGTGTCCAGGAGTGATCGCGTAAGGTCAATGCTCTTTGCACTCACTGCCATCATCTGAACCACATCTGTTATATCCTACACCTCAGGATAGCGCGGTCGAGCTCTCCTTCCGCTCCACACCCTGGGTGTGACTTGCAGCATCCCAGTGGGACCCGCAGCCTCAGACAGTGGGGCCTTGGGGTGTGCTTTGCTGCACCCCGCCACTGGGACCCACAGCCTCGGACGGTGGGGCCTTGGGTGTGCCTCGTTGCACCCCACACTGGGACCCACAGCCTTGGACGGTGGGGCCCTGGGTGTGCCTCGTTGCAGCCCACACTGGGACCCACAGCCTTGGACGGTGGGGCCTTGGTTGTGCCTCGCAGCATCCCAGTGGGATCCGCAGCCTGGGATGGTGGGGCCCTGGGTGTGCCTCACTGCACCCCACTGGAATCCCCAGCCTCGGACACTGAGAAACCATGGAATGTCCCACCAACACTCAAACCACTAGTCAGGGAAAGGGCTAGCAACTCAATGGGCGGCACTTGCACCTCCTCCTAAGTGAGTACAAGAGATGGGACTTCATCCATCCCCTCCCCCTCCCCCTCCCCTTCACTCTTGGTCTGGAAGGTGGGATTGGAAGATGTTCTCCTTTTCAGGATCGTCCTCGTCTGAATATTTTTCTGCATCGTCAGGGTTGGCCTCAAGTTCTGCAAAATATAACAGAACCCAGATAAATGGTTAGCAGCCAAGGAGGGGGCAGGGTGGATGGCATGAGTAGGCTCACACAGCGCAGGCAGCAGGCTGATTTGAAGGACGACAATGAATGATAACACATTGCATCAACCGAAGCGTAGCCGACGGAGACATCCCCATGAACCGAAGCATAGCTAGCCCACACAGTACTTAACATTTAGCAAAGCAAGACTGTGGAATTTGCAGGACTTGCCCTCTCCCTCGAGTGTGGGCCCAGCTTGTGCAGTGGTGGTTGCTTTTCTCCAGGCAGGGCTCATCGAAGCAGCGACCCTCTCTTCCAAGCGTGTCAGTGGCTGCAGATTTGCCGGGCCTCCTCCTGTTTGAGTTCTTTTCCTTTTGTTATGTGCCACCTTCCTCTGCAAAGATAAAAAATACAACTTTTTAGAGAGGGTGTCTTTCAGCGGGGTGGGACATATACAGCTGGTCACATTTACATTACAATTGCAATTGCATTGAATAAATGAAAATATTACTTCCACTAACTACTTGACCAAGGTCTTGACACTTCATTGTGCACTGGCCTCCGGATCTCGGGGTGGTCACCATTGCACAGCAATCTTCTGAAACTTGGTTCCAGCATTTCTTCATTTCTTTGGGTGGAACTTTTATGTGACCTCTGCTGGTGTCCAGCTCCTGCCCTCTGGTCTCAATCACAGTAACTAGTGCCTCCACTTCTTCCTGTAAGAAATTCTTGGTCCTTGCACCGCATTGTATCTTGTACTGCAGCTTCAATTTTTCCAATGGTAATTACAGTTCTCACACAGCCCTCAACATTCTCACACACACAACTGGCTCTTTAAAAATGGCCGATTGCAGACCCAGAGCTGTACTGCGCATGCGTGTCCACAGGAATCACGTCAAAAACGTCCTTTTTTTCCCACGCATGCGCAGAAGGTGCAGCATCGTGTTTTGGTGCAGACAGCAGGCTCCACCACCACCCGCCCCCGCCCCCACCCCCCCTCCCCCCCCCGAGGCGACTGGACAGGCTGCACGGCACCAAATTCAAAAAATACAGCAGGGAAACTTGGCAGAAATATTTTTGGAGTATTTCTGGCCTAGCAAAACTCTGGCAATACGCCAAAAAATAGCTTTGGGCAAAATTGAGCCCAAAGTTCTTGGGCTCGAACCTCCACTTTTTTTGCATGCTTAACGGCCATTTAACGCCCATTTTACCGCTGAAATGACGTATAACGCCCATTTTTCGCCCATTTTGGTACAAAATGGAAACTGACGGGCATTTTTAGGAAACTTATCACCGAGCGTTACTTTCCCCATGTGCTTAACTCCGGGAAAAAATATTACCGCGTGCCCACATTTTTGAGGCGGAATCATCAGAGTGGGCGAAATCAGTGTGTTACTTTCCGCACGGAATTAACGCCGAGATTCAATAGTACCACCCACCCACTTTCTTTTGTCGTAAAGAGCACATTTGGCGAAACTAACACCCAGGAGATAGCCCACCGTCACTTTCACCACCTCGCACACATATCACCCACAATATCGCTCGCCCAAAAAAAACACCCAGAAAAAGTGGAACTGTTCTGAACGAACGCCAGCGGTATGGCTGGCATTTTTAAAATCGCAGGTCGCTTCATTCAAAAGGCTGCTTCAACTTCGGGGGAGACTGCATTGACTTTGGAGTTCTTCTCAGGTGAAGTGAACATCTCAATAGACATATTTTCAGACGATAGACTATTGGGGGTTTAATCTAGGTCTATTTTAGTGAGGAAATCATTGCTTCTGATCAATCGCTATTACACTTTCAATGCAATGGGGCCACCAAACAATAACTGTGCTTAAGCAGCACTTCAGATGTCTTGACCATTCAGGAGGGGAGCTACAATACAACCCTGAGCAAGTAGGTAAATTCATGGTCGTGTGCTCGATGCTGCACAACCTGGCTATCAGGAGGGGCCAAGAATTGCCAGAAGCCACTGATGGTCCACCTCAGGAGAGAGAGGAAGAGAACGACGAGGGACTGAACGCTGACCTAGGGCCAGACAATCAGGCTGGCTATGCAACCATGTCCACAACCCCCTCCAGACTGCAGGAAAGCACCCGTGGTGGCTACATAGCTGCAAGTCTCTTACGTGAGGAGCAGATACCTGAACGATTTGCCTGAAAGAGCGCTGATGTGAGTGACAACGCTGACACACTGTTGTGAGTGTGCAGCTCAGGCATCAATGGTGCCCATCACCTTGGTGCAGGTCAAAGTTTACGATGATTGACATTAAGTTGTATTTAACCCTTTCATGTTAAGGAATCACCAGTGTGTAATGGTCCAGCTATCTGAGACAATGCGCAACAAGGTTATGTTCATTAAAAAAATTTTTATACCAACATTGGTCGGAAATCATAAGTATCACAGCCAATAACACTCAACCCCCGCCCACACCCCATTTTTTCGACAATTGAAAACAATAAAATGTTCAACATGTCCAGCAACACAGAATACAAAAGCAAAGCAGGAGCGTGGTCCCCAGCCCCCAAACATTACAACAAATTGCATACACTCAGATGGAGATATAACACAGCCATCACCTGCGGACATGCACCTCACTTTCCTTCCCCCCTCCCCATCTTCTCCCCACCTCTACCCCTTCCCCTCCTCACTCCACGGCACCTGGCCAAGGAGCTCCTCAGGCAGTGCCTCATTGGGAGGAATGAAGGCAGATGCGTTGGTTGGACGGGTACGGGAGCGGGGGGTGCTGAGGGGGCAACAGCCTCTGATGCAGAAGCAGGATCTTGGTCCTTGCTCTCATCTGTCATTCGCAGTGGTGCTGCGGAACCTAGGGGTGGAGTGCAGCACTCGGAGACCACTGGAAGGCCTGTGCCAGCAGTGTTCCTGCCTATCGCATCCAGGGCCTCCGCCATCTGTGGAATGTACTCGGTCATGGTGGCCAGCTGTCGGGATATGCCCCCCAATGCATTAAGGATCTGGTCACCAATGTCTACAGTTCTCCTGGACAACTATACCATCTCTCCGTTCTCATGTAGCGCTCGTGGAACAGACCTGCCATGTCCACGAGACCTTCACGGGGTCAGCGCCATCCTGGGGACAAATGGGGTGCCCTGTGGCAAGGTGCTTGGGGCCGGTACCTCTAGAGTGGAGGTGTGAATGACCGAAGGATCACTAGATGGCCTTGGGGTGGAATGGTTTCTGGAGCCTGGCGATGCAGGTTCCTCGAAGTCCGCGCTCTCATCTATGGAGAACAGACCCAGTGGATTGACAGGCGAGAATCGGAGCTTCTCAGCACCAGATGTAGGATCCTCTGGAGAGTCGGGCCCCGTGCCCCCATCTTCTGGCCTCTGTTATCTTGCCTTGGGACGTGCTGCTGGCTGAGCTGCAAAACACAAATGAGGTTATTAGAGGAGAAGGGGGAGCTACGGTCACAAGGTGAGTCCAGCGCTACACATAGCATATGCACGACAAAAGCACCACCGCTATCAAAATCATCACAGACATCACATTTCATGATCATCACCACATTTGCATTGCAATGATTTTCATTAGGCCATCATTATTTCTATGACAATTTTAGAAATCATCTATCATATATGATTGTTCGGATATGAGTGGGTGTGGCATCTATTGACTTTACATTACGCAATAGTGTAAGCTTTACTCACGTGGCATCACTTCATGGTCTGCAGATGCATCCGTGGCTGTCCGGAGGTGCTTCCCCACGAGTGCGAGCACCCGCTCCTCCATCTCAGTGATGTCGCTAGGGACTGGTGGCCCCCCACCCATTCGCCTCTGCATGGACCTCATCGACAATAGTTTCTTATGTAAAAGGTGACAGGACGACATGGCATGAGATCATTGTGTGATATCATTGCTAGGTACTGTCACAGAGACTGATACAACACATAACCGACAGATGTAATCATGATTATTATGATAATTATCATTCTTTACCTAAAGCTGTGCACCGTGACTGCAGGCTTTGAGTAAAACATTCCCAGTAAAAGTGAAAGACCTCACATCTGCTGATAGTCACTCATTACTGTTACAAATCAAATTATATAAATACATAAGTACATGTAAATCAATATAGTACTTACTCTTGCAAATCCCACAAGATCATTCCATCGTTTGCGGCATTGGTTGCTCTCACAAACCTTGTTGGTTGCTGAAGAGACCACCTCTTCTATCTCGGTCCATATCTTTTGGTAGGCCTTTGGGGTGGGCTTCCCACACCCTCCCTGTGTCAAATCACCCCAAAGTAACTTGACCTCCTGCAGGAGGGAGGCATTTGCCTCGTCCGAGAACCTACTGCCTCTTTTGCGCCCTCCAATGTGCTCCTCTCCCACCTCACTGCTCTCTCCAGCATCAGTCTCCACAGCGTGCTGTGATGCCTCCTCCTCTCCCACCATTATTTGTGCAAATTTTTGGCTGGTAACAGCTAATTTTTGTTTCCCTATTTGCTGTGAAGCTCTAAAGTCTTCCTCCTTCCTCCCAGGGCAGCCACAGCACACCCAGACACGCCTTCAGTCTCTCTGAGCTGCCTTTCTCCCTGTCTCCTCTTCTGCGCATGTCATGATGACCCTTGGCTTCCTGAATCACGGGAATCGAGCGATGCCATGCCGTTGCTAAGGACGGCGACACTTTACGGCAGAAGATCAAAAAATGTTTACGTTACCGCCAGTTTCATATCACTCGCGGTAACGCCCATTTTAAAAAATGGAGACTAGGTGCTTTGAGAATGGGCGCGAAGCCGGCGATCTGAAAACCCTTTTTTACCGCCCACATCGAAAATAATGCCCATTTTTGGGCAATAAGCACAAAAGTGTAAATTCTAGCCCCTTATGTTTTAATTGAATACAATAATGCAGCTGAGGCCTAAATAGTGTTTTATAAAGGTTTAGCATAAATTCCTTGCTTTTGTATTCTATGCCTTTGTTAATAAAGCTGAGGATCCCATATGCTTTTTAACAACCTTATCAACTTGCCCTGTCTCCTTTAAAGATTTGTGTACATACGCGCCCAGGTCTCTCCGTTACTGCACCCCCTTTAAAATTGTACCAATTAGTTCATATTGCCGCTACTTATTGTTCTTACCAAAATGTCGCACTTCACACTTCTCTGTGTTAAATTTTGGTCACCTGTCCTGATATCTCCTTATGTAGGTCGGTGTCAAATTTTATTTGATAATGCTCCTGTGAAGCATCTTGGGATCTTTTATTACATTAAAGGCACTACATAAAAGCAGGTTGTTGTTTCACAGTCCTGAACAAGAATAAGTTAGAGTAGGAGACTGCATGATTGGTTTTGATTCTGTACAGTGAGGAAATAAGTTATAAATGTGGATCCTGAAACAAATTTCTTACAGATATATGAATCTTTTATTTATCTTTAAAATGTCATTGGATCCCATCATGTGATCAAGTAGTGCAGAACAATTGTTGAAGACAGTTTAAGAGAAAACTATATTTTCCATTGGATAATCATCCTTTCTCTTATGGGTATGTGATGGGAATTAGAAATGAATTGTAATAGATGGGTGCAGGCTTAATCTTCTCTTGAACCTGCTAAGTTCACAATGTCTGCACATCACTGTGGGGAAGTGTGGGGGCAATTTTTGCCTTTGCCGCCTGGCCTGGCAGATCGCCCACCCACCCGCCCACTGTTGAGTCTGCCCACCTTTTGTTCCATTGACTTCAGTGGAATGAAAATCCAACGGGTTTTACAAAGGCCTGGATATCCACTACGAGAGGTTACTGCCCAAATGGCGAACTTGAGAATGACCCCCATTGAGTGATAGACCAGGCAGTTCTCATAGCGGGAAGGAGAACTGGAAGCAGAATCACGCTTTTGGGCATTCTCACATCCTTCCAAAAAGCTAGGTCAAAGCAACATTGCTAACAGTCTCTCTGTGTCCCAGAGCTGTTCTGAAAATGGTCAGATATCTGCCCGTTCAAACACAACTAAAGTGTTATTTGGGGAGTCAAAAAGGACTGGGGGAAAAATAAAATTGCCAATTTACCTCTGTTGGTAAGTGGCTACAGGCCTGCATAATCCTAAATTTGATTCCACATCTCTGTTGAGTCATCTAGAACTCCTCCTCAAGGCCCAGGCTAGGGTGAGGGAAAATCAGCTAGGGTTCCTGCTTCTGATTGTTAGTCAGTGACTGTGTGCTGAGGCATTAGTGAGTGAGTGGTCAGAGCCAGGAGAACTGATGAGGGTGAAATTGGCCATGGGCAGTAGCGTAAAACGGCAGTAACAAATCGACAGGCATTTTACACCCCACCCAATGTTTTCCATTGAATTGTGTTGTGTGTTCAGGAAAATAAGGCAGAAAACTGGCAGTAAAAAAAAATAAGTGGGAATGAGTGCAATAATTACCATCCATTATGAAGTTAAGGGTGGCCTGATGTAGTTTTGCAGGAAATCTCCGCACTAGTTTTACAGGATTTCAATCTTACGTGGCCGGAATTTCAAAATGACTGTAATTGTTTGACTCTACTTCAAAGAATTATGAAGTGCAGAGATTTCAGGAAGTGACTGAGAACTATCTTTCATTAGAGATCTCAAGCATACAAATACAAAATGAACCTTTCACAATTTAATTATGGTTTGTCTTTCAGAATATGATTCATAAGATGGACACAGATCAGTTTGTGAAATGTTCTTGTGTCTTCTTATGTGAATTTGAGCAGTTCAATATTTTGCGGTGAGTCTGATTCAGTCTCGGTCTCTAATCAATTGCCAGTTAAATACATCTGAAGTTTTGTTCTGCTTGGTATATTCTTTATGGCTACCCAAGTACTGATGTGAGGCAGAATTGCTTTATTCTATATATTATAGAGATTATTTTCCTCAGTCTAAATGAAAGACAGATTTTCCAGAGTGTTTAGGGCGGGCAACTTTATAAACTGTCCGCTCAATGTTTGGAAAAAATATATCCACTGCACTGTTTAAGTGGATTTTAGTTGATTTGAACTGTATTAAGCGATGATCTGTGAGATTACTAAGGATGTAAAAATAGCCTGAGCAGCTTAATGTAACACAGATGACATTTTTGGGTCCTATTCAGTAATCAAATGTTTCATCCTCAGATTTAATAGATGACTCAAAAAGGCAGTACTGAACACTGTACCATTGTAATGCCAAAACAGAAGGTCCAGAAAAAAAAGTCAAGTCTGCAGCGCAGCGATTTCAATGTAGAATGAATTTATTGTAGAACTGCAGATTTAAAACTCACTGCAACTATGGGGCAAAATTTTTTGGCGTACTTCAAGAGTTACGCCCGTTTTTTGGGGGCCCAAATATGCCCCCAAAAAATGTTCTAAGTTTCCCCGTTGGATTTCTTCATTTTGGCGCGGCCTAAATTGCCCTTTAGTTTTGGGGGTGAAGCCTTGATCTGCGTCAAAAAGATCGGTTGCCATGGTAACCAGGGACACAATGCAAGCTGAGGTTGCATAGTGAAACATACAGCCAGCTCCCAACACATTAAAACATATTACATCAATTTAAAAACACATTAAAATATATTGCAGCAACTTACCTCCAATTATTAAAGCCGGTCCCGCTACCCCTGCCCCTAGCCCTGGTCGAAGGGCTTGCCAGTCCCCTGTTCCCGGTCTCTCTCTCACTCTCTGTGTCCGGGCATCTGCTGCACTTAGCTGTGCGATTTCCTTATCTGTGCCAATTTCTTTAACTCTCCAGAAGGTTTTTCTGCAGAGGCCATATATGCTGGCCTAAGCAGAACTGGAGTAACCCTCAGCTGACCAAACTTCCCTAAATGGACAGAATTGGCGCGGGTGGCAGGTTACGTCCCCTTTGGCTGAAAAGAAATTACCTAAAAAAATCGTAACTGAATTACGCTGGTGCAAATTGATTGGGGAAACTGTGGGTTTTTAAACTTAGGCCAAAAAAAGCAGCCTGCTCAAAAAAAATGGCGCAAATCACTAGGAAAAATTGAGCCCATAGTATATGAGGGGCAGAAAAATGACAGCTGGCCCATCAGCTTGCCCCACATTCATGATGCCTGGAGCTTCATGACTAGACACTTAGTATCCTCCTCAGTCATGTTATCTCCTGAGAGATGCAAAAAAAGCAAAAAAATCCCAGGGCCAATGATGGAAAAACAAAATCTGGAAAATTTTTCTTCCACCCTCGCATTGACCAAGTTAACAGCAAATCCACTTATTTTTGGTGTTTCTGTTCCAGCTTGAAGACTTGTGCTTACATCTTTCCTCATCTGAGGTTGACACACATGCACATTCAAACAGGAGCCACTACAGAGCAATGAGTAATGGGAAACCCTAGCTCAATTTCTCCCCCCTCCCTAGCCAGGGTGCACTAAGACCATTTGAGTCATCCCTACCACCACTCCATCCAAAATCAGTTGGCTCAGCACTGATCAGGAGCTGAATCTGGAACTGCTTTAACCTGACAGCTCCGTACCACATTAGTTGATATATTTGCCAACTGAGATATCCTGCAGAGTAACAGGAATAGTTGCGATGAGCTTTGATGCAGCAGATTTCATGGTTCTGAAACTGCAATTTTTAAAAATAAATTCATTCTAAGTTGAACAGCCCACAGATATTTTCTGGAAGGGATATAAGGCTTATATATAAGGAGAAAATGGTGCCATTCCTCTCAATGTCTTCCAGTGAACTGCTGATGCAATGTCTACATGGACCTGTTGGTAGATTTTTTAATGTTTATTAAGCCATGTCGGTTAAACATCAGGGAGATTCAATGCCATTGCTGCAATAAAAGAGTCTGAGAGGTTTATTAACACTGCAGATGTGGAAATCTTGGTAATCATTCTCAAGATGAAAGAGTAAAGGAATCTGCAGGATATAGTAGCATGAGAATCTGATTCATATGCAGACCATATTGTTACGTTTTTATTCTGACCCGACAATGTGCCACTGGGTGAAATATGAAACCGTAGCATTACAGGTATGGAGTTTCCTTTGTTAAAACCGTCACTGCACTTCAAAAGTAATTCCTTGTGTGAAGTTCCTCCAGATGTTTTGATGTGATAAGATAATACATAAATGCAAATGTTGTTGTGAAAAGACTCAGTTTTCAGGGCCAGTGGTTATTGGAGTCACACTGCTGCTGAATTGCATTAGCACCACACTCCACAGTGCTCAATCAATGTACAAACAGTATTGCGATTTGCTTGTCCCTCCTCTATACTAGCAGCACCACAAGATTTATTTGGGGAGGGTGATGTTGTATTAATTCTGGTAACATCAATTTGTCTCTGTTGTGCACCAGTTCAGCAACCCTTCCCAATTGCCTCCATTCCCTTACCCTTCCCTCCATTCAAAGGGTTCAAGTTTCGGCCTGAGTTGCTCCTATTTTTTTGGAGCAACTAGTTTAGATTAGAATGGAGCATCTTAGAAATTGCAATTCTCAGCATTGAGTTTGCTCCAGTTCTAGTGAATTAGAATAGTTTCATTTTAGAATAGTCTTTTTTTCAAAAGGGGGCGTGTCCAGCCACTTACGCCTGTTTTGCAAGTTTAGGCAGTGAAAACTCACTGCAAACTAACTTAGAATGGAGTAAGTATAGATTTTTGTACGCTCAGAAAAACCTTGCCTACACTTGAGAAATTAGGCGCAGGGAACGACAGATGGGGAGGGAAGGGAAGTTTACAAGCATTAAACACTTCACCTTTACAAGTAAAGAGCCACCATCAATAATAAATGATAAATAAATCAATAAATCAATAAACCAACCAATAAATACATTTAAAAAAATTAACAAAAAAAAATAAAAAATAAAACAAAAAAAATTAAAAAATTAAAAATAATAAAAATTCAATTAATAAATAAAAAAATAAATTTCTACTCACCTACTGCAGCACCGGGAGCCCTCCAACAGTGTGCTGGGATGGCCCCCCTGGAGATGCTGGTCGGGAGGGCCCCGCCGCTGATCAGGACTTGGGACGGGACCCGCCGGTGACCAGCACGTCGGGTGAGCCCCATCGCCTACCATCACTTCGGGCGGGGCCTGCCGGCGACGCCGAGGACTTCGGGCGGGGCCCACTCCTACCAGCACGTCGGGTGAGCCCCGCTGCCTACCATCACTTCGGGCGGGGCCTGCCGGCGACGCCGAGGACTTCGGGCGGGGCCCACCCCGAGCAGATGGTGGACCACTGCCCAGAACTTCGGGCGGGGCCTGCCGGCAACCAGCACTTCAGTTGGGCTACATCACCTACCATCACTTTGGGCGGGGCCTGCCGGTGACCAGCACTTCGGGCGGGCCCCGCTGCCTGCCATCACTTTGGGTGGGGCCCACCGGCGACGCTGAGGACTTTGGGCAGAGCTCGCCCCCAGCGAGATGCCGGGCGGGCGGGCCTCGCCGCCGACAAGGTAAGGGCTGTCAGGCCATTCGGCCCAGGATCGAGGCGACGTCCCTTCAGCCAGGGATAGGGTCGCCGCCCGGAGATAGGACGTGCTGGGAGGGCCAGGAGCTACTGCGCATGCGCGCAGCCTCCATTGCGCACGCGTGCAGCTGTCGGCACTGTTTTTGGCACAGGGCTGTTGCTCCACCCCCAGCAGCTCCTGCTGCACCGTGCCGAGCTGGAAACGGGTCTACAGATATCGGAGAATCGTGATGTAAGTATTTGCCGCTTTTTAAGTTCTAAAAATTAGGCGGGCCTCTCCAATGTGCACCGTTCTAGCGGGGGTCCGAAACTTGAGCCCAAAGTAGCAGGTAAGTATAATGGTGGCACAAAGTGAGAATTCTTCATAAAAGTTAAATAAAATTGTCATGCATGCTGCTCTCACACTGCAAGTACTGTTCAGAGCCATACTTACTTTTAGAATTGGGCAAGCCAAATCTATGCTGCTCTCAAATTGGGGAAAGATTAAGCACACAGTTCATGTGCAATTAAACACAAAACTGCACATGTGCAATGTGCAGTTAACTGGCATTCAATTGCAACATCCCACATATACAACTATTGACCACTCTCAAAGCTACAACATGAACAAAGCATAAAAGTCTGATTGTTTGTTCATGAATTTTGGATGTTGCTGATTACATTTCACAGGTAATTTTGCAAGATTCTGCTCTTGAGCATGCACCAGAAGATCTGAGCAGACCTATCTCTGCTGTTGTGCTCACCGCTCATCCTGCCCAGTACTCGGAGCCGAACCTTATAAAATAATCCACCAGATTCATGCTTGTGTCAGCTGTGACTCAGTATAGCACTCTCACCTCTGAATCAGAAGGTTGTGGGTTCAAGTTCCATTACAAAAATTTTGAGCACATAAGCCAGGCTGACACTCCCGTGCAGTACTGAGGGAGTGCTGACTTTCGGAGGTGACGTTAAACTGAGGCCCCGTCTGACCTCTCAGGTGGACTCCCATAGCACTATTCGAAGAAGAGCAGGGGAGTCCTGCTGGTGTTCTGGCCAATTTTTATCTTTCAACCAACACGCAATGATAGCCGATCTGGTCATTATCACATTGCTATTTATGCGATCTTGCTGTGTACAAATTGGCTGCCGCGTTTCCTACATTATAACAGTAATTACACTTCAAAAGTATTTCATTGGCTTTAAAGCACTTTGGGACATCATGAGGCCAACAAAGGTGCTATATAAAATACAAGTCTTTCTTTTTTCATTGAGACGGTACTGATTTAAGGACCCCTGGCTGCACGTTCATACGTGCAGACATTGAGTGACAATAGGGTGGGGATTGGCTTTGATGTGCTGCATGATCCAAACAGACTGTTAAACACTCACTGGCTAGGCTCACAAAAGTGCAAATGGACACGCAGTTGATGTGCTGGAGAGCACCAGGTATCTGTGGTCCATATCTCAACAATTTTAGGAAATGAAGGGAGGAAATTGGAGCAGAAAAAAAGAATAATTTGCCACAATTTCAATTCAATCCAATAGTGTAAACTGTAACATTAACATATACTTTTTGAATAATTATTAACCATTCGTGCAACAAAATGAATCAGAACAGAGCAAATATCCGATGAAATGTACAAAAGAGTGGATGACACTGACTCCATTATGTTGATAATCCTATATTGGGATGCGATCAGTCTGGCATTCTCAGAATAATAACTACCAGACTCTTGAGCAAGGCCAAGTTTTAGGGTTTTTTTTCCTTAACATCTCTCCCTTAGTCATTCCAGTGCGATGCCAGACCACCATGTTGCCTGACAAAGAAACCATTCACACTGTTCACTGTGGAGCCAGAAAGTGAGTGAGAGGCAGAGTAAGGCGGGTGGGAGGGGAGGATCCAGGAAGAGAAATGGAAAGTTCTGCAATAAGGGAAAAGCAGTGCTAGAGAGAAAGAGAAAAAGTATAGAAGAAAATAGGTGGGGGAGCAAGAGAGACGGAGTGAAGAAAGGGACATTGTTGAAAATAGAAAGAATCAGAGAAGCACAACCTGGCACAAAAAGCATGAATGGTGAAACCAAAGAAAGACCAAGAGGGACATTGGTGTCACTGTTATGTATTTAACCCCTTGTAACCTGTATGACACCTGACCACCAGAGGGCCCACCTGTTGGAGTCCCAAGGGATCCCAGCATTCCTTGGGAGCATGGTATAGAAGCAGGCCACCCACGATGTACCTGCACTCTGGAGTCTTATTAAAGGAGCTAAGCTGTAGGGGGTGGTGTGGGGGTCAGGTTCACTTCTGACCTTCTGAGCAGTTCGAATCGCTCCCACTCCCTGGGTTCTAGACTTTGGATTTATTTAGGGATGTGACAAAGTGCAGCAGACAATTGGTTTTGGTGCAAGAAACTTTGATTTTATTCAAGAAAGAGAATTATAATATTAATGCATTGTTAAATCTTACAATCTCTAAACTAGGGAACACTTTAATACACACACAAGAAGAAATACAGCAGAAGAACACCTCCCACCTCCCAATCCCTATCTCTAGCTAAGTTAAACTCTAGGGCAGCAGGGATAATGCTCACCAATCCTTCCTTTGACAGTTGACAGTGGTTTGCGATTTTGGGGTTCGCTGGGTTTAGTAGGTTCTGCTTGCCGTACCCCGAAAGTAGTAGAGGACTTCTTGCTGCGTTTCCTTGGGGTGTGTCCACTGATGCGGTAGGGTGCGTTTTGCATGTATGGGGTAAGTACCCACTTTTCTCTTGCAGAAATAGGGTTTTGGGTTACTTTAGGTAAAGTTTTACCCGTTTGCAGGTCAGCAACAGATTGTAGAGTGGAAAATTTTCGAACCTCCGTTTTTTCCCCGAGTTGGTTCTTGTCAAAATCTGTTGGTCGTGGTGGCTCAAAATTACCAAGTTGGTTGTTGGTAATGGTTCGTTGATAGTTTCGTGAGGCTCTTGTTGCCGCGATATGTCCAATGATGTCCGGGGTCACTGAAGACTGACTTTTCTGCTTTGGCTGTGATGATCTGTGATAACCTACTGATTGTAAAACAGGGTCTCAATTATACTTTGAGAGGCCTCCTAATCTGTGTGCCAAATCAAGCCTGGTCCTTTGTTTAATTTTGGCGGGCTCGTTAATGGTGACTCGATTAAAAATGTGTCAACTGTTGAAATTATCCTTTGGTTTCGAGTCGCAATTGTTAAAGTTAGTTTCTGTTGCGAGTTGCCTGTCTGGGTCCGAGATTTCTATGCAGGATGGAAAGGTGATTAGCATTATGTATGTGTTGAATGGGTCCTGTGATTAGGATGGGGACTGCTCTTCCATGGATCGATTGTTGAAATGTTAATGTCTTCTAGGGGGTAGGTCTGAGGGTAAACAGTTCCCCAGACAATTTGATTAACTCCAATACCCAAACTGGTTTTACAGAGGTTGATTCCACCCCTGGTCTTGCAGTCTTTTTCCTCACAGACCCAACATGTCTTTTAAAATTCCAAACTTGGTTAAAACTCAGATTTCTTCCATATGCATTTTAGGATCTCAAACTTTCTGTTTAATAGTCCCAAATCGAATTTCCTTTTCAGTGAGTCCAAACACTGAGGGGTGTCCACGAATTTTGGAATCTTACAAAGGTCACACTTGCTCAATGTACACAGTATTCCTTTATTATGAGTGTACCAAATGGCGACGAGGTAATGAACAATCGCGCGAAAATGCAAAGAACAATCAGTATCCTGGAGAAGTTCTCAGAAGGGGACGATTGGGAGGCCTTCGTGGAGAGACTCAACCAATACTTCATGGCCAACAAGCTGGAAGGGGACAAGAATGCTACCAAATGAAGGGCGATCCTCCTAACTGTCTGTGGGGCAAAAACCTATGGCCTCATGAAGAATCTCCTGGCTCCGGCAAAATCAACAGAGAAATCCTATGAAGAATTGTGTATGTTGGCCCGGGAGCACCTAAATCCCAAAGAATGCATTTTGATGGTGAGATATCGGTTCTAAACATGTCACCGATCGGAGGACCAGGAGGTGGCGAGCTATGTTGCCGAACTAAGGTGCCTCACAGGACATTGTGAGTTCAAGGGATTCCTAGAACAAATGCTCAGGGACTTTTTATACTGGGCATTGGACATGAGACAATCCTTCGCAAACTGTTGACTGTAGAAACTCCGAATCTAAGTAAAGCCATAACTCTAGCCCAGGCATTTATGTCCACCAGCGACAACACCAAACAGATTGCGCAGAGTAAAGACGTTTCAGCCAGTATTGTGCATAAAGTAACGTCGGTTTCAAGCAGAAATGTACATGGCAGAATGTACACGCCGACTACTGCTGCCCAACCTCAGTTGACCCAGAGTCCGCCATCAATCGTTAATGCGAGGCAGTTAACACTTTGTTGGCGTTGTGGAGGTGATCATCGGCCCCATCAATGCTGCTTCAAGCACTATGCGTGCAACAATTGCAGAACAATGGGACACCTCCAGCCAAAGTGCAGGTGAGCTGCAAACCCTGCAAACCCTGCAAACCACCACGTTGCAGAGGAAGATCGATCCACTGTGGATCAGGCTGAATTGGAGACTCGTACCGAGGAGGCAGAAGTGTACGGGGTGCACTTATAATAAATGGTCAGACTGAGTACTGTGTGTAATGAGCAAGTGTGACCTACCTTAGCTCCTTTATTAAGGTTCCAGAGTGCAGGTACCTCGTTGGTGACCTGCTTATATATTGTGCTCCCAAGGAAAGTTGGGATCCCTTGGGACTCCAACAGGTAAGCCCTCTGGTGGTCAGGTGTGATGCAGGCTACAAGGGATTAAATACATAACATCATTCCCCCGTGAAGTCAACAGTGCACTTATTTACAAGGTGAGATGATCTGGGGCTTTGCGCTCCCTTGTCGATCGTCTCGGTACAAATGCTGGTGTGGGTGGGTTGGTCAGTTCTTCATTGGGCTGCTGGAGATGATGAGTTCAGTTTCGTGGTCAACTGTGATGTCAGCTGCCACTTGTGTGTGTGTTGGAAGGTCAAAGTTGTCCTCTTCAGGTTGTTCGTAGCTGTTGGTGAACCTCAATTTGAATTGGTCCAAGTGTTTTCTATGCATTTGTCCATTGGTCAGTTTGACCTGAAATACCGTACTCCCCTCTTTAGCTGTGACCGTGCCAGCGAGCCATTTGGAAACATATCCATAATTGAGCACAAACACAGGATCATTGATCTCAATATCACGTGACAAATTTGCGCGGTCATGGTACATACTTTGTTGATGCCGTTTGCCCTCCACGTGATCATGTAGATGAGGGTGGACGAGAGAGAGCCTTGTTTTAAGTGCCCTTTTCATGAGCAGCTCAGCTGAGGGAATCCCGGTGAGTGAGTGGGGTCTGGTGTGGTAGCTGAGCAGTACTCGGGACAACCGGATCTACAGGGAGCCTTCAGACACGCGTTTCAAGCTTTGCTTGATGGTCTGAACTGTCCGTTCTGCCTGGCCATTGGATGCAGGCTTGAACAGTGCAGATGTGATGTGTTTGATCGCGTTGCGGGTCATGAATTCTTTGAATTCAACACTGGTGAAGCACGGCCCATTGTCGCTGATTGGGTCATCAGGCAAGCCGTGCGTGGCAAACATGGCTCGTAGACTTTCAATGGTGGCCGTGGATGTGCTTACAGACGTTATTGCACATTCAATCCACTATGAGTAAGCGTTCACGACAACCAAAATAATTTTGCCTAGGAATGGGCCCGCATAATCTACAGGTATCCTCGACCACGGTTTGGATGACCAGGACCACAAACTTAGCGGTGCCTCTCTGGGTGCATTGCTCAACTGAGAGCAAGTGTTGCACTGGCGCACACATGACTCTAAATGTGAGTCGATGCCAGGCCACCACACGTGGGATCTAGCTATGGCTTTCATCATTACGATGACTGGGTGGGTTTTGTGCAGTTCACAAATGAATGTGTCTCTGCCTTTCTTGGGCAAGACTACGCGATTGTCCCACAAAAGACAGTCTGCCTGCAGGGACAGCTCACCTTTGCGTTTGTGGAACGGCTCAATCGCCTCCTGCATCTCCACTGGGACACTGGACCAGCTCCCATGGAGGACACAGTTTTTTACCAGGGACAGTAAAGGATCCTGGCTGGTCCAGGTCCTGATCTGGCGAGCCGTAATGGGGGATTTCTCATTCTCAAATGCCTCCATGACCATGAGCAAGTCCATTGGCTGTGCCATTTATACTCTGGTGGTGGGCAATGGTAGCCAACTGAGAGCATCTGCGCAGTTCTCTGTGCCCGGTCTGTGGTGGATACATAGTTATATGTCGGCTGCATGAGCGCCCATCTTTGGGTACAGGCAGAGGCATTGGTATTAATCCCTTTGCTCTCAGAGAATAGCAATATGAGCGGCTTGTGGTCAGTTTCAAGCTCGAACTTGAGGCCAAATAAGTACTGGTGCATTTTTTTTACCCCATAAACGCACGCCAGTGCCTCTTTTTCAACCATACTGTAGGCCCTTTCAGCCTTGGACAAACTCCTGGATGCATACACAACCGGTTGCAAAATTCCCGATTCATTAGCCTGTTGTAACACACACCCGACCCCGTATGACGACGCATCACAAGCTAAAACAATCGTTTACATGGGTTATATAGAACACAATAAGTTTCTGGCTTTCTTAAAGGCAGCCTCCTGTGAATTCCCCCATACCCAGTCGTCTCCTTTGCGCAGTAGTGCATGTAGGGGTTCTAGCAGGGTACTTAACCCAGGTAGGAAATTACCAAAGTAGTTAAGGAGTCCTAGAAATGACCGCAGCTCCGTCATGTTCTGTGGTCGTGGCGCGTTCTTGATGGCCTCCGTCTTGGTGTCGGTGGGTTTGATGCCGTCTGCTGTGATTCTCCTTCCAAAGAATTCGACGTCCTGTGCCATGAAAACACACTTCGAGCATTTCAACCTGAGCCCCACGCGATCCAACCAACAAAGAACCTCCTCCAGATTCTTCAAGTGCTCCATGGTGTCCCGACCTGTAATCAATATGTCCTGGAAGACCACTGTGCGAGGAACCAACTTTAGCAGGCTTTCCATGTTCTGCTGGAAGATCGCTGCGGCCGACCGAATCCCGAAAGGGCACCGGTTGTAGATTAACAGACCTTCGTGTGTGTTGATGCAGGTGAGTCCTTTCGAAGACTCCTCCAGCTCCTGCGTCATGTAGGCTGAGGTCAGGTCCAGCTTGGTGAATGTTTTGTCTCCAGCCAGGGTCGCAAATAGGTCGTCTGCCTTGGGTAGTGGGTACTGGTCCTACAGCGAAAAACGGTTAATTGTTACTTTGTAGTCACCGCAAATTCTAACCGTACCATTCTCCTTGAGTACCGGAACAATTGGACTAGCCCAGTCATTGATGCCTTCACATTACAGCCTGTCCAGCTCAATTTCCACTTTTTCACGCATCATGTACGGCACCGCCTGGGCCTTGTGGCAGATGGGTCATGCACTGGGAACCAAATGGATCTGCACTTTCGCCCCCGAGAAGCTTCCAATGCCTGGCTCGAATAACAAAGGGAACTTGCTTAGAACCTGGGTACATGCGGTGTCGTCGACACTCAAAAGCACTCGGATGTCGTCCCAGTTCCAGTGGATTTTCCCCAGCCAGCTTCTGCCAAACAACGTGGGGCCATCCCCTGGCACAATCAATAGCCGGAGTTTGTGTACTGCTCCATCATAGGAGACTTTGAATTCAGCACTGACAATTACAGGGATTAGTTCCTTTGTGTAAGTCCTTAGTTTGGTGTGAATGGGGCTGAGCTTGGGCCTATGTGCCTTCTTTCCCCACAGCCTGTCGAAGGCCGTTTTACTCATTATGGACTGACTTGTCCCCGTGCCCAGCTCCATAGACACTGGAATATAGTTCAGTTCAACTTTCAATATTATTGGTGGGCATTTCGTCGTGAACGTGTGTACCCCATACACCTCTGCCTCCTCCTTACGAGTTTCCAATTACGTCTGATCTACTGTGGATCGCTCTTCCTCTGCAACGTGGTGGTTTGCAGGGTTTGCAGCTCGCCTGCACATTCGTTGGAGGTGTCCCAAACTTCTGCAGCCATTGCATGCATAGTGCTTAATGCGGCATTGATGGGGCCGATAATCACCTCCGCAGAGACAACAGGGTGTTTACTGCCTCGCATTAACAGATGATGGCGAACTGTGGGTCAATTGAGGTCGGGCCACAGCAGCCGGTGTGTTCGTTCTGCCCTGTACATTTCTGCTCAAAACCGACATTACTTTATGCATAGTACTGGCCGAAACGTCTTTGTTCTGCGAAACCTGCTTGGTGTTGTTGCTGGTGCACATAAATGCCTGGGCTGTCGTTATGGCTTTATTCAGATCCGGAGTTTCTACAGTCAACAGTTTGCGAAGGATTGTCTCATGTCCGATGCCCAGTACAACAAAGTCTCAGAGCATTTGTTCTAGGAATTCCTCAAATTCACAATTTCCTACAAGGCGCATTAGTTCGGTGAAGTAGCTCGCCATTTCCTGGCCCTCCGATCGTTGACACGTGTAGAACCGATATCTCACCATCAAAATGCTTTCCTTAGGATTTAGGTGCTCCCGGACCAGCGTACACAGTTCTTCGTAGGATTTCGCTGTTGGTTTTGCCGAGGCCAGGAGATTCTTCATGAGACCATAGGTTGTTGCCCCACAGACAGTTAGGAGGATCACCCTTCGTTTGGTAGAATTCTCATCCCTTTCCAGCTCGTTGGCCACGAAGTATTGGTCGAGTCTCTCCACGAAGGCCTCCCAATCATCTCCCTCTGAGAATTTCTCCAGGATGCCGACTGTTCTTTGAATTTTCACGCGGTTGTTCATTACCTCGTTGCCAATTGTTACACTTATAATAAATGGTCAGACTGAGTACTGTGTGTAATGACCAATTGTGACTTTAGCTCCTTTATTAAGGTTCCAGAGTGCAGGTACCTTGTGGGTCACTTGCTTATATACTGTGCTCCCAAAGGAAGCTGGGATCCCTTGGGACTCCAATAGGTAGGCCCTCTGCTGGTCAGGTGTAATGCAGGTTACAGGGATTAAATACATAACACACGGGGTACACACATTCACTACGAAATGTCCACGAATAAAGTTTAAAGTTGAACTGAATGGTATTCCAGTATCTATGGAATTGGACACGGATGCAAGTCAGTCCATAATGAGTAAAAAGGCCTTCGACAGACTGTGGGGCAAAAAGCCACACAGGCCCAAGCTCAGCCCCATCCACACCAAACTAAAGACTTACACCAAGGAACTAATCCCTGTAATTGGCAGTGCAGAAGTCAAAGTCTCCTATGATGGAGCAGTACACGGACTCCCGCTGTGGGTTGTGCCAGGGGATGGCCTCATGTTGTTTGGCAGAAGCTGGCTGGGAAAAATCCGCTGGAACTGGGACGACATCTGAGCACTTTTATCCGTCGATGACACCTCATGTGCCCAGGTTCGGAGAACCCCTTTGTTATTCGAGCCAGGCATTGGAAACTTCTCGGGGGCGAAAGTGCTGATTCATTTGTTGCCCATCCACCACGAGGCACGGGCGGTACCGTACATGATGGGTGAAAAAGTGGAAATTGAGTTGGACAGCCTGCAGCGAGAAGGCATCATCACGCTGGTGGAATTCAATGACTGGGCTAGTCCGATTGTCCCGGTACTTAAAGAGGGCGGCACAGTTAGAATTCGTGGGGACTATAAAGTAACGATTAACCGTTTTTCGCTGCAGGACCAGTACCCACTACCCAAGGCAGATGACCTATTTGCGACCCTGGCTGGAGAGAAGACGTTCACCAAGCTGGATCTGACCTCGGCCTACATGATGCAGGAGCTGGAGGAGTCTTCGAAAGGCCTCACCTGCATCAACACACACAAAGGTCTGTTCATCTATAACCGGTGCCTGTTCAGGATTCGGTCGGCCGTGGTTATCTTTCAACAGAACATGGAGAGCCTGCTAAAGTTGATTCTTTGCATCATGGTTTTCCAGGACGACATACTGGTTACAGGTTGGGACACCATTGAGCATTTGAAGAATCTGGAAGAGGTTCTTAGTCGGTTGGATCACGTGGGGCTCAGGTTGAAACGCTTGAACTGTGTTTTCCTGGCGCAGGACGGCGAGTTTTTGAGAAGAAGAATCACAGAGGCGACATCAGACCCACCGTGCCAAGACAGAGGCCATCAAGAACACGCCGAGACCACAGAACGTGACGGAGCTGCAGTCGTTTCTGGGACTCCTTAACTATTTCGGTAATTTCCTACCTGGGTTCAGCACCCTGCTAGAACCCCTACTGCGCAAGGGAGACGACTGGGTATGGGGGAATTCACAAGAGGCTGCCTTTAAGAAAGCCAGAAATCTGTTGTGTTCAAACAAACTGCTTGTCCTGTATAACCCTTGTAAACGATTAGTGCTAGCTTGCGATGTGTCGTCATACGGGGTCGGGTGTGTGTTACAACAGGCTAATGAAGCGGGGATTTTGCAACCGGTCGCTTATGCATCCAGGAGTTTGTCCAAGGTCGAAATGGCCTGCAGCATGATTGAAAAAGAGGCTCTGGCATGTGTTTACAGGGTAAATAAATGCACCAGTACTTATTTGGCCTCAAATTTGAGCTTGAAACTGACCACAAGCCGCTCATATCACTGTTCTCTGAGAGCAAAGGGATTAATACCAATGCCTCCGTCAGCATTCAAAGATGGGTGCTCACGCTGTCGGCATACAACTATGTAATCCGCCACAGACCGGGCACAGAGAACTTGCGCAGATGTTCTTAGTTGGCTGCCATTGCCCATCACCGGAGTGGAAATGGCACAGCCTGCGGACTTGCTCATGGTCATGGAGGCATTCGAGAATGAGTTCCCCGTTACGGCCCGCCAGATCAGGACCTGGACCAGCCAGGATCTTTTACTGTCCTTGGTGGAAACTGTGTCCTCCATGGGAGCTGGTCCAGTGTCCCAGTGGAGATGCAGGAGAAGATTAAGCCGTTCCATAGATGCAAAGACGAGTTGTCCCTGCAGGCGGACTGTCTATTGTGGGGCAATCGCGTGGTCTTGCCGAAGAAAGGCAGAGATACGGTCATATGTAAACTGCACAGCACCCATCCAGGCATCGTAATGATGAAAGCCATAGCCAGATCTCATGTGTGGTGACCTGGCAGCGACTCAGATTTAGAGTCATGCAGCGCCAGTGCAACACTTGCTCTCAGCTGAGCAATGCACCCAGAAAGGCACCGCTTAGTTTGTGGTTGTAGCCCTCCAAACCATGGTCGAGGATTCAAGTGGACTATGCGGGCCCATTTCTAGGCAAAATGTTTTTGGTTGTCGTGGACGCTTACTCAAAATGGATTGAATGTGCAATAATGTCTGTAACCACATCCACAGCCGCTATTGAAAGCCTACGAGCCTTGTTTGCCATGCACGGCTTGCCTGATGTCCTAGTCACTAGTGCTGAATTCAAGGAATTCATGACCCGCAACGGGATCAAACATGTCACTTCTGCCCCGTTCAAGCCTGCATCCAACGGCCAGGCAGAACGGGCAGTTCAGACCATCAAGCAAAGCTTGAAATGTGTGGTGGAAGGCTCCCTGCAGACCCAGCTGTCCCGAGTGCTGCTCAGCTACCGCACCAGACCGCTCTCATTCACCGGGGTTCCCTCAGCCAAGCTGCTCATGAAAAGGGCGCTAAAAACAAGGCTCTTTCTTGTCCACCCTGAGCTCCATGATCACGTGAAGGGCAAGCGGCATCAACAAAATGTGTACCATGACCGCGCAAATTTATCACATAATATTGAGATCAATGATCCTGTGTTTGTGCTCAATTATGGACATGGTCTCAAATGGCTCGCTGGCACGGTCACAGCCAAAGAGCGGAGTAGTGTGTTTCAGGTCAAATTGGCCAATGGACAAACGCACAGAAAACACTTGGACCAAATCAAATTGCAGTTCACCAACAGCTACGAACAACCTGAAGAAGACAGCACCAACTTTAACCCTCCAACAATCACACAAGTGGCAACTGACATCATGGTTTACCACGAAGCCGATCTCATCATCCCCTGCAGCCCGGCAAGGCCGGCTGCCCAATAGCCCAGTGAAGAACTGACCAACCCACCCACACCCACATTTGTACCAAGACGATTGACAAGGGAGCGTAAAGCCCCAGATCATCTCACCTTGTAAATAAGTGTACTGTTGACTTCACGGGGGAGTGATGTTATGTATTTAACCCCTTGTAATCTGTATGACATCTGACCACCAGAGGGCCTACCTGTTGGAGTCCCAAGGGATCCCAGCATCCTTTGGGAGCACGGTGTATAAGGTACATGCACTCTGGAGCCTTATTAAAGTACCTAAGGTCACACTTGCTCATTGTACACAGTACTCAGGTTCATCTTTTATTATGAGTGTACCAGTCACCTTCAAGTTGGACAGCATAGTCCAAAAGTATCCAGCCTATATTCTTATGCTTTTGTCACAGCCGAACTCTGAGCACCATACAGAATTGACCAGACACTACATTCAAACATTCTCTTGTGCACATTACTTGCTATGCAAGTCCAATAAATCTGTACAGAGATTGCAGAGCGATGTGATCCGGGCCCAGGAGAGGCATGAGTTCGGAGCCCAGAAGAGGCGAGGGTCCAGGGGCAGCACGGGCCAGCTCACACTGTGATTATGTGTGTGCACTCAGTCCGTGCAGCAGAGCAGGTCTCCAGTCGTCTTGGTTAACCCTTGCCACTGGACCAAGACCTAGCTCTGTCAAGCTCGTGTGGTGACTGGTGTGCAATGTCCACCACTCGATAAAAAAATCCACTCACAGGCATCTTCCACCTTTCAACATGTAGTTCAGGAACTGGAATATTAGGTCCTTCATTGAAACACCCCTGAACTCATCCCTTTTTGGCGTGGAGCAAGTCATCCTCAATACGAGGGACCACCTATGATGATGATGATGATGATGAAATGTGTATCCATCCCTATAATTTGTAATCGGAGTTTATATTCACCAATGGGCACCAGTCAATACAAGAGGCAACTATATAAATACTTCCAACCTGGAAAATAACATGTTTCCTTTGAATAGATTCAGTAGATGGGGAGTAAAGCTGGAATTAGAAAGCAAAAATGTAGAAAGTGAGTTTGAAGGACAGAGGAAAGAAGCAGGAAAAAAGGGTAAAAAAAACACATTTAAAAGCTTTTTGTCTAAATGCACGTAGCATTAGTAACAAAATAGATGAGTTGACGGCACAAATAGATACAAATGGGTATGATCTGATAGCCATTACAGAGACGTGGTTGCAAGGTGACCAGGACTGGGGACTAAATATTCAGGGGTATTTGACAATTTGGAAGGACAGATAGAAAGGAAAAGGAGGTGGGGTAGCTCTGTTAATAAAGGATGGGATCAGTGCGTCAGTGAGAAACGATATTGGCTCAGAGGATCAAGATGTTGAATCAATTTGGGTGGAGTTAAGGAATAATGAAAAGAAAAAGTTGCTGGTGGGTGTAGTCTATAGGTCCCATAACAGTAGCTACACTGTTGGACGGAGTATAAATCAAGAAATAGTGGAGACTTATAATAAAGGAATGGTAATAATCATGGGTGATTTTAACCTTCATATTGATTGGACAAAGCAAATTGGCCAGGGTAGCCTTGAGGAGGAGTTCATAGAGTGTATCCGGGATAGTTTCCTTGAACAGTACGTTGCGGAACCAACAAGGGAGCAGGCTATCTTCGATCTAGTACTTATTAATGAGACAGGATTAATAAATGATCTTGTAGTAAAAGATCCTCTAGGAAGGAGTGACCATAATATGGTTGAATTTCAAATTCAGTTGGAGGGTAAGAAAGTTGTTTCTCAAACCAGGGTCCTAAGCTTAAATAAAGGAGACTACAAAGGTATGAGGGCAGAGTTGGCTAAAGTAGACTGGGAAAATAGACTAAAAAAAATGGGACGGTTACTGAGTAGAGGCAGACATTTAAGCAGATATTTCATAACTCGCAACAAAAATATATCCCAATGAGAAGGAAAGACTGTAAGAGAAAGGATAACCATCTGTGGCTAACTAAGGAAATAAGGGATGGTATCAAATTGAAAACAAAGGCATACAATGTGGCCAAGACTAGTGGGAAGCCAGAGGATTGGGACATTTTTAAAAGCCAGCAGAGAATGACTTAAAAAAATGATTGAGAGGGAAGATAGATTATGAAAGTAAACCAGCACAAAATATAAAAACAGATAGTAAGAGTTTCTACAGGTACATAAAAAGGAAAAGAGTGGCTAAAGTAAATGTTGGTCCTCTGGAGGATAATGGAGAACAGGGAAATGGCAGAGACGTTGAACAAATATTTTATATCGGTCTTCACAGTAGAAGACACTAAAAACATCCCAATAGTGGATAATCAAGGGACTATAGGTGGGGAGGAACTTAATACAATCACTATCATTAATAAAGTAGTACTAGGTAAAATTATGGGACTATAGGCAGACATGTCCCCTGGACCTGATGCCTTACATCCTAGTGTCTTAAGAGAACATAAGAACATAAGAAATAAGAACAGGAGTAAGCCATACGGTTCATCGAGCCTGCTCCGCCATTTAATACCATCATGGCTGATCCGATCATGGACTCAGGTCCACTTCCCTGCCCGTTCCCCTTAACCCCTTATTCCCTTATCAGTTAAGCAACTGTCTATCACTGTCTTAAATTTATTCAATGACCAAGCTTCTACAGCTCTCTGAGGCAGCGAATTCCACAGATTTACAACCCTCTGAGAGAAGAAATTCCTCCTCATCTCAGTTTTAAATGGGTGGTCCCTTATTCTAAGATTATGCCCCCTAGGTCTAGTCTCTCCTATCAGTGGAAACATCCTCTCTGCATTCACCTTGTCAAGCCCCCTCATAATTTTATACGTTTCGATAAGATCACCTCTCATTCTTCTGAATACCAATGAGTAGAGGCCCAACCTACTCAACCTTTCCTCATAACTCAGCTCCGTCATCTCCGGAATCAACCGAGTGAACCTTCTCTGAACTGCCTCCAAAGCAAGTATATCCTTTCTTAAATATGGAAACGAAAACTGTACGCAGTATTCCAGGTGTAGCCTCACCAATACCCTGTATAACTGTAGCCAAGACTTCCCTGCTTTTATACTTCATCCCCTTTGCAATAAAGGCCAAGATTCCATTGATCTTCCTGATGAATTGTTGTACCTGCATACTAACCTTCTGTGTTTCATGCACCAGGATCCCCAGGTCCTGCTGTACTGCAGCACTTTGCAATTTTTCTCCATTTAAATAATAACTTGCTCTTCGATTTTTTTCTGCCAAAGTGCATAACCTCACACTTTCCAACATTATACTCCATCTACCAAATTTTTGCCCACTCACTTAGCCTGTCTATGTCCTTTTGCAGGTTTTTTGTGTCCTCCTCACACATCGCTTTTCCTTCCATCTTTGTATCGTCAGCAAACTTGGCTATGTTACACTCGGTTCCTTCATCCAAGTCATTAATATAGATTGTAAATAGTTGGGTTCCCAGCACTGATCCATGTGGCACCCCACTGGTTATTGATTGCCAACCCTAGAATGAACTATTTAACCCTACTCTCTGTTTTCTGTTAGTTAACCAATCCCAAATCCATGCAAATATATTACCCCCAACCCTGTGAACTTTTATCTTGTGCAGTAACCTTTTATGTGGCACCTTGTCAAATGCCTTCTGGAAGTCCAAATACACCAGATCTACTGGTTCCCCTTTATCCACCCTGTTTGTTACATCCTAAAAGAATTCCAGCAAACTTGTCAAACCTGACTTCCCCTTCGTATATCCTTGCTGACTCTGCCTGACTGAATTATGCTTTCCCGAATGTCCTGCTCCTGCTTCTTTAATAATGGACTCCAACATTTTCCCAACCACAGATGATAGGCTAACTGGTCTATAGTTTCCTGCTTTTAGAGGCTTTTCATAGAAGATTCACTCGGTTGATTCCGGAGATGAGGGGGTTGACCTATGAGGATAGTTTGAGTAGATCGGGCCTATACTCATTGGAGTTCAGATGAATGAGAGGTGATCTTATTGAAGCATATAAGATAATGAGGGGCTTGACAAGGTCAATGCAGTAAGGATATTTCCACTCATAGGGGAAACTAAAACTAGGGGACATAGTCTTAGAATAAGGGACCACCCATTTAATCCTGAGAAGAGGAGAACTTTCTTTTCTCAGGAGGTTGTAAATCTATGGAATTCTCTGCCCCAGAGAGCTGTGGAGGCTGGGTCTTTGAATATATTTAAGGCAGAGATAGATACATTTTTGAGCAATAAGGGAGTAAATGGTTATGGAGAGCAGACAGGGAAGTGGAGCTGAATTCATGATCAGATCAGCCATGACCTTATTGATTGGCGGAGCAGGCTCGATGGACCAAATGGGCTACTCCTGCTCCTATTTCTTATGTTCTTATGTTCTTATGTATGACTACCTAAACCGCAAGAGATCAAGACCTAAATGCACACATGTGATATCTGTTGCATTTCAAGTTTTACACCAACTCTTCTAGTTCTACAATTGAAGTATAAAGTCCAAAAAGTTGCCTGAGATGGTCTTGAATGGAAGGTACTATAGGAACAATGAGCTGGGGCTCCATCTAGTGGCAAGGGAGATCAAGTTCTGACTTGGGTGGTGGGAATTAAGAAGATAGTTTCCTGATGTCCAATTTCAGATTTTCTGATACCTGTGTATGCATTGGGAAAGTTTCAGTATATACATACACATATACAACAATACAACCCAGCTAGTTACAAGTGGCCAATCAAATTGACTCAGCAACCAGTTTGCTCATTGAACTTATCTCCTCATGGATATTCAATGTATTATTTTACTCCAAATATTTAAGTCTCGAGCTTAACTCCCCATACCCGATGAGAATGAAGGTTGGTGGTAGGTGGTTTAAATTATTGGCAGCATGCTCTCATCTTGTTCACGCTGCATTAGTGCCATGGGCCATTTTATTAGGTGCATTTTGGTCAGCATTGGAGGCCCTCATTCCAAGCTTGCAAAGGCCTCATTAAAATGAAAAAGACAGACCCAATAATGTAATTTGGACTGCTGCCCGTTTTTAATGCACACTCGCACATTTACTGCCCAGTGCCAACCTCACCAGTGTAACCTGGTGCCTTGCAGGAGCACACCCAGAGGAGGGCAAAGTAGGTCAGTAATTTAAAAAAAAATGTTTCCTTGTAGGCCAGGAGGAAACTTTGGGTCTCCTATGCCCTAGGCTTCCCTTAATTCCCTGACTGCGCTCGCCTGCCATCCCCAGTGCATTTATCTAACTCCTGGGGACCATTCCCGCAGATGGCTGGTGGCAGCCTCTTCCCATACTTACCGGCCTGGTTCAGAAGTGAGTCAAACCTGCACTTTGGTAATGAGATACGTGAGTTAAAGTAGCCTGGGTTTCACATATGCAAGTCGGAGCTAGCCTACTGCTCGTCCCACTGAACTCTCCCCCCCAAGTTAACATCAGGCTATGGACTCTATCCTTTGCTAAAGCTGCCTTCTAGAACCTTTTTCATGACAAATGTTTTTTTTTCCTTACCGGAGATCGTGGGAGTTATTTTGACCAAAGCGTGAAAACAGGCGCTAAATTGGTACTTTGCTAATAAGACACGCCTGTTTAAAAGTCTGGCTTTCGCAAACAATTTTGCTGATTATCATAATTTGAACTTGCCTGGAGGTGCTAAACCAGATATCTAATCAAGTGCTGATTAGATGCAATTTTAATGCAGCGGTATATGTGGACTCCTCCACTTCCACTGAATGTCTGGAGTGCTCTGGCTGGCACACAGCTGCACATTAGCTCATGGACCGAGGGAGAGGGGGCACAGGTTTTCGGATGTGGCACTGGAGGTTCTGATGGAGGAGTAGGGATGTTCTGTACCCACAGGGGAGGAAGGACACCACCTCGCCCTCCTCTCCCTCCTGTCCCTCTCTTCTGCAGCAACTGGTGCTGCTCTGCCTGTCCTCATGTCCTCCTCCCATTCCTCGTCCAGACCATGGGGCACCCCTAGCAAGATGCCCATGACCTAGCACTCCCTTTCTCCTGGTGACTCCTATAAGGTGGAGTAGCACAGCACTTACTTAGGTGAAGTCCTCAGAGAATTTGCAGAATAAATGTTGCTAGAGTGTTGGTGAAGTCTTGACAATGTGTCCCAAAAAGTCTCCTGATATGTTTCAGAGATCCTCTTCATAGCTCCAGCAGCAAGTGACCATGAAAAGGTGAGTATCCCTTTAAGTAACTCTTGAATTCCACATCAACGCCGTGTTTACTCCAAAACAGCTGGTCACAGTTAGAAGCGGATGTTAGGATAAGCACTAGCCACCAAAATGCCATGCAACCTCTTTAATGTGCACTAGCAGGCAGTTTAAGTGGCAATCAGCTCCTTAATGAGCCTCCAGGCAGCCATTCCTAGCACAGGCTTCAACTCCTTTACCAAGATGGTGTCTTGCATAAATTCTTGTCATTGCCAATTTTATGTGGAATTAATGGCAACTGTATCTCACTAGGGGTAAAGATTTTACTGGCCACTCAACGTAACTATGTGGCTAAACCAACATTTCAGCTCAAGACCCCACCTTGACCATCTCGGAGGATCATTAGCACCTCAACCCACTGCTGAAAATCACCCCTAAAAGCACAAGTTTGGCCATTGATTAAAGACTGCTACCTCATTGGGGAGATACTTCTGATCCTCTCTCACACTCCTGTTTAAGGATACAAGAAAAAATTTGGCATCTGATAACTGATCGTCCTCTCTTTATCTTTTGCAGATCTCTGGCATATTGGCTGACTTTATCTGGGACAAATTCTGCCTGTGTTGAAATTTGTCCCCCTCAATTACAATTTCAATTGGCATTACCACTCATTAATAGTGCCATGTAGTTACCTTGAATGGTCAGTAAAATCTTTACCCCTAGTGACATACAGTTGCCATTAATTCCACATAAAATTGACAATGACAAGAATTTATGCCTCTTGAGTACAAGTTCTACTGGATAGTACCAAGTGGGAGTTGTGAATTTCCAGTAAAGCTCCAATCTAAAGAGTGTACAGTTGGCTTTTAATCCACATAAAATTATTAATCACAAGCAAAATATTAGATGGTCATATTTTTTCTTGAAATATTCCCTGTATATTTTTTGTCAAACAATCCTCTAATGCTTAATATACAATTGTTTTCTATTTGCTGTGTTTGTGACAAATCTGGAATCTGGCCAGTTTAATGTCCTAGGAATCTTTATACTATGGCTGTGAAGTTCTACACAGTGAGTCTGAAGTTGCACCAACCAATGTTTTGCAGAACTGAATCCACCACAATGTCCTCAGTCAGCTCATTTAAAGATCCTATGGTAGTTCTCCACACAAATACCATGTAAAATGGGAGTCATGTGTTGGAGGTACTTGGAAATCAGAGTGTAATCTGGCTGAAGGTTTGGGGCAGCAGGAGTTAAGTAGCAAAGTGTTTGTTCCTCTGAGTTTAGTGTCGAGTAGCTGTCCCACTTTGGTAAAAAACTGCTGGAGAAAGGACGAGGGCATGGAAAAGTGAAACAAAACATGAGCTGAGTGAGACTGACTGCCAGATACTCCTCATGGTGACTGAGCAGAGGAGAGAGAGAGAGAGAGAGATGTCTCCATGGCAGGAAGCTACAAAACTGTGTTGTGTACCTTGTATATGGAGGTGACACTGAGTGGCAACTCTGTCATGTGGAGGACTGCAGCCTAGTGCCACAAAAAGTTCAATGACCTGACCAGACTGGACAAGGACATTTTTCAGCCACTCTCCCTTTTCATCCTTGTTCATCCTGGGCACAAATACACTTTACCCTCTAAAATTAAGAACCAAATCCTTGACATTGTACACTAAAACAGAAGCAAAATACTGCGGATGCTGGAAATCTAAAACAAAAACAGAAAATGCTCAAAATACTCAGCAGGTCTGGTAGTATCTGTGGAGAGAGAAAACAGAATTAGGTTTTCAGGGTAGTTTTGACAAAGGTCATTGACCTGAAAAATTAACTTTGTTTCTCTTCCCACAGACGTTATATTTCTTCACATGCTGAGTGTTTCCAGCATTTTCTGTTTTCCTTCACATTGCACACTGTCTAAGAGATGGATGGGGGTTGCTAACTCAAGATCTTAAAGTATGTGTCACCATCTTCTCTAAAAGCATTTATTTCCACGCAGGACCTTACAATCTGTGCCTCCACTTTAACAGGGTAATACTTCCAGATCTCTTACATGTGCTGCCCAAAGTCACCTGGGAGATAGTCCTCAATTTCTTGCCTTCATCTAATTAATTTGATCTTGTTGCAGAAAAACTTGCACACAATGACCACAAGAGGCACAAGATCAGAGGGGAAACAATGAGGGGTAGGCCACGGAACTGCTGGGGAAGCACTCTGCTCTAGACATCTACGCAGTCTCCCCAGCATCCCCGTGAAGCAACACACAGCTACAAGCTTCCACACCTTTCTCTTTCTCCTTATTTCCAAGCTAACCCATTCTTACTTTGTACCCTCCAGATCCATCACAGTAACAGGGGGAAGACAATGAGGAATATAATTGTTAAGTATCAAATAACTCCATGAGGCTAAGTATGGTGAGCTAGTTCAGGAATGACCTTACTCCAGTTTATTTATTCTCAAAGTGAGGATTCAACATGGCTGCCAACATTATATACACGGCTTGCACATGTCTGCCAGTGACTATTAGGACTCCGACAGTCACGTCCTCCGGTGGCAAGTAAAACCCCATTAACATACATAATATAATTCCCCACAAAATGCTTGATTCAGGTTGTATTTGCAAGTTGAGACCGTCTGGGGTCTTCCGCTCCCTGGTTGATCTTCTCAGTTCGAACCCAAGCTTGGGTGAGTTAGTAGGACCATTGCTGCATTGCAGAGCAGTCGGTCTGACAGGACTGTCGGGGATGGTAGGTTCGTCTTCGTAAATGACACAAGGGTCAACTGATGGTTGGATGTGTGTTGCTTGGTCGATGATGATGTCATCTTCAATTTGTTCTGGGTTGTCTGTGGATCACAGTTTGGTTTGGTCGATGTGCTTCTTGCATGTTTGGCCATTTAACAGTTTGACTACAAACCCTCCTTGACCAAAATCGTGCCAGCAACCCACTTTGGACCATGACCATAATTCAGGACAAACAGAGGGTCATGAACAGCAATGTCACGTGATACGGCCGCGCGATCGTGATACCATTTCTGGTTTCGACATGATCATTGAGATCCAGGTGTACAAGGGAGAGACTGGTTTTGAGTCCTCTCTTCATTAACAGCTCGGCAGGAGTGAGTGGGGTCTCGTCTGGTAACTGAGCAAAATGCGGGTCTGTAGGGAGCCGTGAGTCACGTGTTTTAGGCTCTGCTTAATGGTTTGGACAGCCCGCTCCACTTGACCGTTAGACATGGGTTTGAAAGGGGCAGACCTGACATGCTTGATGCCATTATGGGTCATAAACTCGTGGAACTCCGAACTGGTGAAACATGGTCCGTTGTCGCTGACAAGGACGTCAGGCAGGCCATGGGTGGCGAACATGGTCCAGAGGCTTTTAATAGTGGCTGTGGACGTGCTGGATGACATGATTACGCATTCAATCCATTTCGAGTAAGCGTCCACGACCACTAAAAACATTTTGCCGTGAAAGGGGCCGGCAAAGTCTATGTGGATCCTTGACCACGGTTTAGATAGCCTTGAGCACAGACTCAGCGGAGCCTCCGTAGATGCGTTACTCAGTTGCATGCAAGTGTTGCACTGATGCACGCATGACTCCAAGTCCGAGTCAATGCCGGGCCACCAAACATAAGCCCTGGCAATGGCCTTCATCATGACAATGACTGGGTGGGTACTGTATAAATCTCGCAGAAAAGTTTCCCTGCCTTTTTTTGGCATAACAACATGATTACCCCATAACAGACAATCGGACTGAATAGATAATTCATCTTTGCAGTGGCTATAAGGCTTAATTTCATCCTGCATTTCCCTGGGAATGACAAGCCAATTTCCATTTAGGACACACCATTTTACGCTTGACAGTACAGGATCCTGGCTGGTCCAGGTCCTAATTTGGCGAGCCGTGACGGGTGATCCCTCAGTCTCGAAGGCATCCATGACCAGCAGTGTCTGTGGGCTGCGGCTTTTCCACCCCGGTTGTGGGCAATGGTAGCCGGCTAAGCACATCAGCACAGTTTTCAGTGCCTGGTCTGTGGCGGATGACATAATCATAAGTGGATAATGTCAGTGCCCATCTTTGGATGCGGGACGAGGCATTGGTGTTTATACCTTTGCTCTCAGAAAACAATGAAATGAGCAGCTTGTGGTCTGTTTCAAGTTCAAACCGAAGCCCAAACAAGTATTGGTGCATTTTCCTAACCCCATATACGCATGCTAAAGCCTCTTTCTCTACCATACTATAGGCTCTTTCAGCCTTAGACAGACTTCTGGATGCATATGCAACTGGTTTGCCTGATAAATTGGCTTGCTGGAGCACACAACCAACTCCATATGATGAGGGGTCGCAGGCCAGCACTAACTGCTTACATGGGTCATAATGTAACAGTAATTTATTGGAACATAGCAGGTTCTTGGCCTTCTCAAAGGCTCTGTCTTGAGGTTTTCCCCAAACCCCGTCATTACCCTTTCTCAGCAACATGTACAAGGGCTCTAGCAATGTGCTCAAACTAGGTAGAAAGTTACCGAAATAGTTGAGAAGACCCAGGAACGAACGCAGCTCCATCACACTCTGGGGTCTGGGTGCATTCTTGATGGCCTCTGTCTTCGAATCCGTAGGCCTGATGCTGTCTGCTGCAATCTTTCTCCCCAGGAATTCGACTTCTGGTGCCATGAAAACGCACTTGGAGTGTTTTAGCCTGAGTCCCACTTTGTCCAAACGACGTAGAACCTCTTCCAGGTTGTGCAGTTCTCGGGACGGACTTCAGCAAGTTCACCATGTTTCTCTGAAATATGGCTGCCGCTGAACGAATTCCGAAAGGGCATCTGTGGTCCTTTGTGCATGTTGATGCACGTCAGTTTTTTCGAAGATTCGACCAGTTCCTGTATCATGTAAGTGGAGGTCAGGTCCAATTTGGTGAACAACTTCTCCCCCGCTAGCGTTGCAAACAGGTTGTCAGCCTTGGGTAATGGGTACTGATCCTGTATTGAGACTTGGTTGATCATTACCTTGTAGTCGCCGCAGATCCTGACCGTGCCATCACTTTTCAACACTGGGACTTTTGGATGGCCCATTCGCTGAACTCGACTGGTGATATGATTCTTTCCCATTGAAGTTGGTCCAGTTCAATCTCGACCTTCTCCCTCATCATGTATGGAACCACCCGAGCATTGTGATGGACGGGTCTTGCACTCTGGCCTAGGTGGATCTGCACCTTGGCTCCCATGAATTTGCTGATGCCTGGTTCGAACAACGAGGGAAACTTGCTCAGCACTTGAGCACATGAAGCATCATCTGCTGATGATAAGGCTTTAATATCATTCCAGTTCCATTTAATTTTCTCAAGCCAACCCCTGCTGAACAACGTTGGGTCATTGCGTGGAACGACCCATGCACAGCTCCATCGTACGATACATTTACTGCCACTCTGCCAATGACTGGTATGAGCTCTTTGGTGTAGGTATGCAGCTTCGCATTGATTGGGCTAAGTTTGGTCTTTTTGCCTTAGTGTCCCACAGCTTTTTGAAAACCCTCTGGCTCATTATTGACTGACTCGCACCCGTGTCTAATTCCATGGATACTGGAACCCCATTTAATTTAACTTCCAGCATTACTGGAGGACTTTTGGTAAAAGAATGTACCCCATATACTTCTTCATCCAGTATCTCGAGTTGAGTTGCCTGTGCCGCTTGATCCACGCTGGATCAATCAGCCTCAGCCACGTGGTGTGTCGCAGCATGCTTGCTCGGTTGTGGACACATTCACTGACGGTGCCCCATTGTTGCACAGCCTTTGCACACGTTTGGCTTGAATCAGCTTTGATGGGCCTGATGATAGACCCGCAATGCCAACAAGGCGAGATTTGATTCACCCCCGATGGTGGACTTTGAGCAGTTACAGGTTGTATGAACGTGGACGAGTAAGCCCTGTCATGTGCAGCTCTGTCTGCCGACGATATTATTTTATGCACAGTACTTGCCGGTGAGTTTCGATGTTGGGAAGATATCTGTTTCAAGTTTTCATCTGTGGACATGCATGCCCTGGCGATCGTGATGGTCCTGCTCATGTCTAGAGATTCAGGAGCCAGCAGCTTTCGAAGGATGACCTCGTGGCCAATGCCAAGCTCGAAAAAATCCCACAGCATTTCCTCCAACTTAGCTCCGAAGTTGCTTGGCCCAGCGAGATGTCTCAGGTCAGCAACAAATTCCGCCATGTCCTGGCCCTTGGAGCGATTGTGTGTATAGAAACAATATCTCACCATAATGATGCTTTCCTTCGATTTAAAGTGGTTCCGAACTGTGATATTTTCACAGACACAGCGCACACAGCTTTCTATAATGGCAGACAGTATCTCAGAAGTTCCGGAAGCTTCTGGTCAGCTGACTCATCTATTCACCTTTAGTTGCAGTAACACAGTACGTCCACATCCACATTGTGGAGCTACAACATTACAAGCTTACAGACATTACACCTCTCCCTCCTTAATGAAGAAGTTATTATCATACGTAACTTACATGTTTATACATAACAATGGATATGGATTTATTTTGCCATATTTACAAATTTAACTTAACCACTTGTTTTCTGTTTCGAAGAGGATACCTTCGCTCTCGAACAGAACGTTCCAAACATGGTGTTGAATTTAAACGCAATCGAGGCTGAACCTGAGGAATGTTTTCCTCCAAGGGATTCCCTTGATTTTCATTTGACCTCACTCTAACTTCAGACTGTTTGTGTCCCTGACTTGGACTCAGATTAAATTCTGATTTTCTCATGGATTTGTTTCCAGTACATTGGATGTAGGATTTGCTACTGGTGTATCAAAACTTTCTGATGGGTCAGAAATAATTGAATCATTCCCACCTTCAACTCCTAGGTAAAATATGATCAATGTGAACAAATCTAATCTGTCCATTATCAAAGATCTTGAACAAATATGTGTGAGGACCACATACCTTCACGACTCTTCCTAGTAACCACTTTACCCATTTATGGTGATGGTTCTTCACTTTCGCCTTCTGATTTAATTTCACACCTCTCTTTTACTCTACCTCTATCATGATTCTCTTTCTGTCTTAATTGTGCCTCTTCTACGGACTGTGCCAAATTAGGTTTTAACAACGAGAATCTGGTTCGTGGCTGTCGTTTGAGAAGCAATTCAGCTGGTTTTCTACCAGTAGTTGTATGAGGAGTATTACGATATGTAATTAGAAAATTAGCCAATCTGTGGTCCAATGTGTCGTTTCTTTGGATTTAGATTCAACATTTGTTTAATGAGGGCACGTTTTACAATTTGTACTGTGTGCTCTGCTGCACCATTCGAAGCAGGGTGGTATGGTGGAACCTTGGTATGTTACACACCATTTTTGCTCGTGAACTGTGCAAATTCTTCTGAATGGAATTGTGTCCATTATCTGAAACAATTTCTTCTGGGAGGCCAAATGAAGAAAATAAACGTCGCAAAATGTTGAATGTTTTACTTGTTGTTATTTTCCACATTGGGAACACTTTGACCCACTTCGAATGGCTATCAATCACAATGAACAATTGTTGTCCTTCTAACTCAGCAAAATCAATATGTAGCCTTTGCCACACCCTGTGAGATCATTTCCATGGCTGTAATAGTACTGATGATGGTTGCTTGCTTACCGATTGACATGTCGTACATTGGTTCATGTTGTACTCTATATCTTTATCAATACCTGGTAACTATGTGCAAAACTCTTGGTCAAGCACATTCCCAGGTGCTGGTGTTGGAGGTCTCCTGATAATTTGGACCTGAATTTATTTGGTATAACCACTCTTGCACCCCACATGATACAATTTTTATTGACTGATAATTCATTCCTACAAATGAAGAATGGATGAATATCTTTGTCTGTCACCTGGTTCATTTGCAATATAATCATACACCTTTGACATCACTGGGTCACGTTTGGTTGCTCTACCAATCTCTTCAGCTGTGACTGGCAGTTCATCAATGTATGAAAAATAGAACACTTCTTCACTATCAGGTGTAATGTGTGATGGGGAAGGCAATCTAGACATAGCATCAGCATTACTGTGATCAGCTGATCATCTGTATTCAATATCATATATATATGCTGAAAAAATCAAACCCCATCTCTGCATTCGGACTGCAACTAATGTTGGAACTGAGGACTTTGGATGGAGAATTGCTGTCAGGTGTTTATGGTCCATAGCAATGGTAAACTTATGACCATACAAGTATTTGTGGAACTTTTTGACCCCAAAAATGAATGCCAAAGCTTCCCTTTCAATTTGCGCATAATTACACTCACTGGCACTGAGCATGCGTGAAGCAAAAGCAATTGGTCTCTCCTCCCCACTACTTAATACATGAGATATTACTGCCCCAACTCCATACGGAGAGGCATCACATGCTAGCTTAATCTCCTTAGATATGTCATAGTGAACTAACATGGTGCTCTCTACCAATTTGCTTTTACACTCCTTGACTGCTGTATCACATTCTTTTGACCACTTCCAATGGAACTGTTTTTTCAATAGTTCATTCAGTGGATGCAATACTGTAGCCAAATTTGGTAAGAACTTCCCATAATAGTTCAAAAGACCCAAGAATGAACAAAGTTCAGTGACATTCCTGGGAGTGGGTGCATTTCTAATTGCATCCAGCTTTCCCATGGTTGGATGTAAACCATCTTTGTCTACTCTGTACCCTAAGTACTTCACTGAGTTTTTAAATAACTCACACTTATGAGCAGACACTCATATTCTGTGCTTCTCTAGCAGTTTGAGGACTTCATTCAATATGTTATTATGAATTTGCCTATTTGGTGCTGAAATTAGTATGTCATCCAAATAACATACTACCCCTTCAATACCTTACAAAATCTGGTTCATCAGCCCTTGAAACATGGCAGGGGCGGAAGACACTCCAAATGGTAGCCTTTTAAATTGATATCGGCCTAGATGAGTATTTATAGTCAAGCATGACTTGGACTCCTCATCTAGTTCAAGCTGTAAGTAGGCATTCGTAAGATCCAGTTTTGAGAAGATCTGACCACCTGTCAGTGTTGTGAACAAATCTTCTATATTCGGCAATGTATTGGGGACATTACCCTCTAGAACCTGGTTTACAGTTACTTTATAATCACCACACAATCTTACCTTACCATCCGACTTAGGTACAACAACGATCTATCTTACAAATAATGTTCTCAGTCTCTAGTCTTTTGAGTTCTTGCTCAACTTTCTCCTTGAGTGCATATGGTATGGAAGGTGGCTTGCAGTAAACCGATCCAGCATCCTTCTGTACCCTGACACTCATCTTGAAGCCCGTTTCGCAGAATACCTTCAGATAACTCTTGATAACATCATCCGTTGACGCAAATCTCGTTTCAACCGGAAAATCTCACTCCAATCCAGCTTCAGTGATCTCAACCAATTTATTCCTAGTAAGGCAGGCTTGTCTCCTTTCACTACAATTAGCGGCAAGTTCTGAAATTGATCCTTGTATTTCACCGGTACGGTAATATGACCTACCACAGAAATGTTCTCTCCCGAGTAGCCTCGCAGCTCCATAAGATTTCTCCAATGGGAAATCACGCAATTTGTTGAGGTATAGCGACACTCACGGATGCACCCGTGTCGATTTCCATTGATATCTTGAATCCTGCAATATCTATGTGGATTTTGATACTTTTCGAATCGCTGTCCGTTAACCTTGTGTACCTGATGACATGTAACTTTAACATCTCCTCGTTTTGTTGTTGTTCTTCCATGCTATTTAGTCTCTGGGGATTTCTACTCATAGCTTTTAAAACTGGACTCATAGCTTTGAAAGTTGATTTACCCTTCAGTTGGCATGCCTTCACAAGATGCCCAGTCTTTCTACCTTCACATATGGGCAACTTTGAGCAATGTGTTGTCCCACGCACCGATAGCACGACTTCAATGCTCTGTTAGAATTTCCAGTTACTGAGACATTGGGTCCCCACCGCCTTTTACTTTGAATCTGCAGGCGATTCACCTCGGTTTTCTGCCAGCTGTAATTATTATGAAATTCTCGGGAATATTGGTCGGCCATGCTCATCGACCTCACTGTCTGACAAGCAATTTCAAAAATCAAGTCACCCATCATCAATAACTTTCCTCTGATCGCATCATTTTTCATCCCACAAACAAAACGGTCCTGCAATGCTCGGTTTTGAAAAGTTCCGAAATTACAGTGAATAAATAGCTTTTTTAATGCTACAATGTACTCACTGATATTTTCATCAGCCTTTTGATTTTGTATACCGAAACGATAGCTTTCAGAAATTTCTAACAGTTTGGGGTTGTAGTCCTGCTCCAGCTTAATTGAAATCTCTTTACCATTGTGTCCTTTGGCTCATCAGGCAAAAGCAGATTTATCAGCGTTTCATACAATTCTGGAATCGCTTCAGATAAGAAAATCGCTCTCTTACGTTCCAACACAGCCCGGTTCTGATCAGCATTCTCTGGAACTTCAATTATATTATTTGCAGTGAAATACATTTCTATCCGGTCCACATATGCCTTAAACCTTTCCTGGTCATGTTTCTATTTACCTAAGTGTCCCATTACTGCTATGGATGTGGTCTTTTTGTCTCTGCTGTGCGGACAGTGTGCTCATTTTTTACCTCGGATTTTGTAGCTATTTCCAAAGACAGAGAAGCTTCCAAAATCTCTCTGTCGGCTGGCTGAAGCCTTCACCAACAAAATTTCAGCTTTAAATCATCCAAAAAATCCCATCTCATCACCAAGCATGATATATTCACAGAACACAGCACACACAGCTTTCTATAATGGCAGACAGCATCTCAGAAGTTCCAGAAGCTTCTGATCAGCTGACTCATTTATTCACCTTTAGTTGCAGTAACACAATACGTCCACATCCACAGTGTGGAGCTACTGTTTTTTTTCCAACATTACAAGCTTACAGACATTACACGAACCAGCGTACACAATTCATTGTAAGTCTTATCCATTGGTCGAGTTGCTGGGAGTAGATTCTTGATAAGTCCATAAATTTTTGACCCACAAATGGTGAGGAGAATCGTCCTGTGCTTCATTGCGTTATCAGTTCCTTCCAATCCATTGGCTACGAAGTACTGGTCGAGGCGATCAGTGAAATCCTCCCAGTCTTCCCCTTCCATGAAGCTCTCCAAAATTCCAACAGACATGGTTGTGTGAAAGTTTGTATTTTTAACTCGTCGCCAATTGTTAAGTAGCGAATAACTCCATGAGGCTAAATACGGTGAGCTAGCTCAGGAATGACCTTACTCCCGTTTAGTTATTCTCAAAGTGAGGATTCAACATGGCAGCCAACATTATATACACGGCTTGCATGTGTCTGCCAGTGATCATTAGGACGCCGACAGTCACACCTTCCAGTGGCAGGTAAAACCCAGTTAACATACATAATAGTAATGATGGTGATGAGGAGGAGGAGGAGCAGGAAAAGGAAATAAAGAAATTATTCCTCATGAACTATGAGGATGATGGTGACAAACAGGATGATGATGAAGCATAATAAAGAAGAGGGCAAGATGTGAATGTCAAGCCTATCCACAAATCTCTGAACGAAGACTACACTGTGCTCTTCTGCCACAATTCCTTTGATTTCACCCCTTGCATCGTGTGCTTCCCCATTCCTTGCACACTTCAGATCATTTCATTTGGGGAACGTAGATAATATTAGTGAGGACATAGCACAGGGTAACTGAAAGAGTACAAGAGAGCTAGGAGGAGTGGAGAGTGAGCAAGAATGCTGGGGGCATTCAGTGGATGCTGAGGGGAAAACATCCTATGGCTGTGGACTTGGTTTCTGTTTGTTGGGAAAGAATTCAAGTTAATGGCCAAGAATTTTCATTGAAAGTAACGGTGAGGCTATAAGCACTCACAGTTATATTGGAGGAAATCCGACAGCAACTTCTGGAGTATGCACATGTGCAGTTAAAATCAGAAATCCAGAAGTTGCTGTCAGAGATATTGTGCTCCTCCACAGGGTTTGCTGTTGCAGGCCTCACTGACAGACTCAGCATTGAAATAACTGCAACGGTGTGAACTTGCTGTACTTGCCCACTAGTTCCACGCTAAAAATGTCTGAAAAAATGATGGCTTGTGCATTCCGTAGTAAATGAGTTTTAATGACTTGATAAGTGATAATTACTGCTGAATAACCTTTCTGGCCCTGAAAAATTAATTTTACAAGCATGGAGACTCATTCCCTCAGAAGAAAATTTATGTTGGAGATTTAAAAATAAATAGATTTTTTTACTTTTTTAGTCTATCTCTTTTATCTCTTTCCCTTAAACCATCTGTATTACCCCATTTTTATTTTGTTTTCTTTACATCATTTAAATCAAATTTATATTTTCTGTTTTCTACTTCCTGGTTTGGACACTGTGGGGCCACAATTGCCCCTTCCCTTAAGGCCTGTTACCGCCGGAAATCGGCTGCCACGCTGCGGAGTGGAATCGCCGCCAATTTCTCGTGTAATGGTCGCCATTTTTAAAATTTCGCTCCTGCAGTATCCCGGCGGTGACCTGCTGCCCCCCTACTACTCCGTTGCTGCCAATCTATCCTAAGAACAAAAGAACAAAAGAATTAGGAACAGGAGTTGGCCATATGGCCCCTCGAGCCTGCTCCACCATTCAATAAAATCATGGCTGATCTGATCATGGACCCATAACCCCTTATCCCCTTATCATTTAAGAAACTGTCTATTTCTGACTTAAATTTATTCAATATCCCAGCTTCCACAGCTCTTTGAGGCAGTGAATTCCACAGGTTTACAACTCTCTGAGAGAAGAAATTTCTCATCTCTGTTTTAAATGGGCGGCCCCTTATTCTAAGATCATGCCCCCTAGTTCTAGACTCCCCCAGCAGTGGAAACATCCTCTCTGCATCCACCTTGTCAAGCCCCCTCATAATCTTATACGTTTCGATAAGATCACCTCTCATTCTTCTGAATTCCAATGAGTAAAGGCACAACCTACTCAACCTTTCCTCATAAGTCAACCCCCTCATCCCCAGAATCAACCTAGTGAACCTTCTCTGAACTGTCTCCAAAGCAAGTATATTCTTTTGTAAATATGGAAACCAAAACTGCACACAGTATTCCAGGTGTGGCCTCACCAATACCTTATATAGCTGCCATAAGAGCATCATAAGTACGTCGTAAGAGCGCACACCGCCGATGCTCCCCCCCCAATGGCAAAATTCCACCGAAAAAATCTTGCCGCCACCGAGAGCTGCCAAAAGCTGGGGTTTTTTGCCGGTGCAATGAGGTTCTAGTCCATCTAAAATGGCGGTGCGGCTCCCATTAAAGGGGAAAGCGCACTGCTGCTGCCGCCATGTTATTTTTTTTGTCGGCCGACTGCCATGTCGGGTCGACAATTATATCCCCAGGTTCTGTCGGGCTGCCAGCAGGCAGCCTGGCATCCCCTCTTGGCTATACTAATGACTGACAGCGGCAGCCATTCCGCCCACCCCCAACATCTGCCCCTCTAGATTCCAAGCTTCCGCTAACCGCCCTACTTCTGCTACCATTATGACCGACTTCTGGTCCACCGGAAAAAAAAGCCAAAGAGCTGAATTTCACTCAAGAGGCCACCGCATCCACTGCGCTGGGAAAATCACCAGAAACAGGGTATGTGCGCCCCATTTCCAGCGGTGGGCAATTTCAGCCCCTGCGTGTCAGTGAGGGTACTTCAATCTGATTGCATGAAGAGCTTTGCAGTTGCTTGCCCTGTTTACAGAAGCCACAGATCCACGGCAGTGGCCACCGTGCTAGAAAAGATACCAGATTAGAGGAAATCTCTGCTGACAAGCCCACAAAAAGTCTCTGGGCAGTGGTCAGCGAGGTGAATGGAGACTGTTGTTGCTTCCCCACTGACAGTAAAATCCAGGGCCATATGTCCAAATGGAGCTCAAAGGCAGTTTTTGGTGTCTGTGTATAGTTTATACAAGACAAAATCTGAAAGAATAAGTTGGCATCAAATAGAAACATAGAAACATGAAAAATAGGTGCAGGAGTAGGCTATTAGGCCCTTCGAGCCTGCACCGCCATTCAATAAGATCATGGCTGATCATTCACCTCAGTATCTCTTTCCTGCTTTCTCTCCATACCCCTTGATCCCTTTAGCCGTAAGTGCAATATCTAACTTTCTCTTGAATATATCCAATGAACTGGCATCAACAACTCTCTGCGGTAGAGAATTCCACAGGTTCACAACTCTCTGAGTGAAGAAGGTTCTCCTCATCTCGATCCTAAATGGCCTACCCCTTATCCTTAGACTGTGTCCCCTGGTTCTGGACTTCCCCAACATCGGGAACATTCTTCCTGCATCTAACCTGTCCAGTACCGTCAGAATTTTATATGTTTCTATGAGATCCCCTCTCATCCTTCTAAACTCCAGTGAATACAGGCCCAGTCGACCCAGTCTCTCCTCAAATGTCAGTTCTGCCATCCCGGGAATCAGTCTGGTGAACATTCACTGCAGTCCCTCAATAGCAAGAATGTCCTTCCTCAGATTAGGAGATCGAAACTGAACACAATATTCCAGGTGAGGCCTCATCAAGGCCCTGTGCAACTGCAGTAAGACCTCCCTGCTCCTAAACTCAAACCCCCTAGCTATGAAGGCCAACATACCATTTGCCTTCTTCACCGCTTGCTGTACCTGCATGCCGACTTTCAATGACTGATGTACCATGACACCCAGGTCTCATTGCACCTCCCCTTTTCCTAATCTGCCACCATTCAGATAATATTCTGCCTTTGTGCTTTTGCCACCAAAGTGGATAATCTCACATTTATCCACATTGTACTGCATCTGCCATGCAATTGCCCACTCACCTAACCTGTCCAAGTCACCCTGCAGCCTCTTAGCATCCTCCTCACAGCTCACACTGCCACCCAGAGTGTCATCTGAAAACTTGGAGATATTACACTTAATTCCTTCATCTAAATCATTGATGTAGATTGTAAATAACTGGGGGCTCAGCATTGAGCCCTGCGGTACCCCACTAGTCACTGCCTGCCATTCTGAAAAGGACCCGTTTATCCTGACTCTCTGATTCCTGTCTGCCAACCAATTCTTTATCCACATCAGTACATTACTCCCAATAACATGTGCTTTAATTTTGCACACCAATCTCTTGGGTGGGACCTTGTCAAAAGCCTTTTGAAAGTCCAAATACACCACATCCACTGGTTCTCCCTTGTCCACCCTGCAAGTTACATCCTCAAAAAATTCTAGAAGATTTGTCAAGCATGATTTCCCTTTCATAAATCCATGCTGACTTAAAGCGATCCTGTCACTGCTTTCCAAATGCGTTGCTATTTCATCTTTAATAATTGATTCCAACATTTTCCCCACTACTGATGTCAGGCTAACCAGTCTATAATTACCCGCTTTCTCTCTCCCTCCTTTTTTAAAAAGTGGTGTTACATTAGCTACCCTCAAGTCCACAGGAACTTATCCAGAGTCGATAGACTGCATCCACTATTTCTAGGGCCACTTCCTGGGATGCAGACAATCAGGCCCTGGGGATCTATCGGCCTTCAATCCCATCAATTTCCCTAACACTATTTCCCGACCAATAAGGATTTCCTTCAGTTCCTCCTCCTCACTCAATCCTCGGTCCCCTAGTATTTCCGGAAGGTTATTTGTGTCTTCCTTCGTGAAGACAGAACCAAAGTATTTGTTCAACTGGTCTGTCGTTTCTTTGATCCCCATAATGTCAATAACCTTTGATGCTCACTCAAGCTTTGTTTTACTTTGTTTTAGAGCTTGTTTATAGAGACAGAGCTATTTGCCAACCCATCAGACATGGTGAACATGCTGTTAGCTGGTATTTCAACCAGCTAGATTCCATGGTATCTTTTAATAGTTGATTGACAGCTCCATGCCCAGACAGAGAAACATAATCTGCTGCATTCGGCTAGTTCACTCGTTCTTCCTCTTCGATGAAAGTAAACATTTTGTGCCATGAACACTGATCCAGATTCTGTATCATTAGAAGAGTTAACAAAGAGTTCACGTTTTATTATTTCGCAATTAGAAACTGAGCTTTATGCTATAAGGTAATAAATTCAATTTGTTGATTAAAACCTAAGCCACACTGAAGACTAGGAGGCAAGAGAAGGCCTGTGTCATTTCCTGTGAACAAATTATCGTAAAAAGAGTATTCTGTTCAGCTCTGGGAAATGCTGCATTACCAGATGTAGGGGTAGAAATTCGTTCGCTTAACACTCCTGGAAAGAGTCGGAACAGGGATGCACAAGGGGTTGGCGCCGTGAGTGCGAGCACTGCTCAGCACATTCAGTGTGTTGGTGCCAGCAGCGCTGACCAGTACTGCTCGGGAGCGTGGAGCCAGTGTGCAACATCCCCGGTTTTGACAGCACGATGATTTTTGTTGTGCGCTGACCATGTAGCGCCCCTGTAGCGCGCTGTTGTGGGAATGCCTGGGAAAGTGGACGGTTCGAGCTGTTCCGGTGGCGAGAGAAGGAATGACTGAATGAGGTAAGTGTGATTGTTTTTTGTTTTTTTATTTTAGCGATTTATCTTGATGTGGGGTGACCAAGGTATCGAGAATGGTTTTCTTTGTGTGTTTATTTTCTCTTAGGGCACTCTGAGGCTGGCTATTTCGCTCGGCATTTTCATTTGCTCAGCCAGCTTAGCACCCTAAAAGAGGTGTGGAATGCCTCCCTTAGCGCTCCACTCCACACTCAGGGCTCAGCTGCTGAATGTTGTGGCTGCAGACGCAAACCATTTTCCAGCACAAATTTACCGTCCCACCACCATTAGTGCCCTAAGAAGCCGCCAACCGAATGTCCACCTCATTATGTGTGTGCCTCATTTTGTCTCACTTAAAGGAGTGGTCCTTGACACTGAGCACCAGAGGAATATCTGGTGCAGTCTGAAAATCATAAGGAGTGTTCTTGTTTGTTGGTTGTGGTTAAGCATTCTCATTGTGTTGCAGTTTAGGTCTTGATTGTTGTACACATGAATTCTCCTGATTGCTGCATAGCTTGTGTTGCACTGAAGGTTGTGTAGCTAGTGTTGCAGTGTCCTTTCTGTTAGGTTGTTAATGTTGTTGTGCAGATTGTTCTCTTTCTGTTGGTGTTAGTCTAATTACAGTTAGTCAGGCCCTGATAGTTGTCTTTATTCCTAATCTAGGTTTCCCAAGGTAATTTCTGCTATTTGTATGGTGGTCTCTCTTGATTCCTGAAATATTTAGTTGGAGCACTTATTGCAAGTCTGCATTCATTTTGAAAGGATGTCTGGAAATGATTGGTTACATGTAAATTATAATTCTTTGTGCATTTTTGTGGAGTTTATAGTTGTGAATGCTGAAACCTAATCTATTCCTGGGTTATGATTCTTTTGAGGTGTAGTTGCTGTGGAAACGGCAATGTGAGTATAAACTGTGGCACTGTGAATTATGAGTAATGGGTTTTAATGTGTCACATAAAGTTATTAAAACTAGTGGAAAAGATTATTTTTATATATTTTTTCCTTCCAGTTTTCACATCTCTTTTCCTCAAAGAACTGATTCATGGAGGTTTCCAAAGATACTTCCTCCTATCTAAGGGAAAAAATCTCTCTTCATTTACAAATACACAACACATTGGCTTGTTAATCGCATCTAAACTATATTCCAACGGATGTGGCAAATTGGCTAAAAAAGCTTGCTGAAGTTTCAGAGCTTTTAACAATGTATGACTTTATTGTAATGATTAAATGTGTAATGATATAATTGATTAACTACAACCGCAATAAGACATTATTGAAACACCTGAAACTGCCCCCCCCCCCCAAAAAAAGGGGCACTGGAAAAAAAAATGATTTTGGAGTGTGACCCCCCCCTTGCAGGGGGCATTTGTTTAAAGTGCACAACTAAAATAGTTGAAATGCCTGGGATGAGGCATTGCTGAAATGATTCATCTGTAGGTTGGTGTATGTTCTAATGTTGTGGCCAATTGCGAGACCAAATACCAAACAATGTTCTCTCTTAATTAAATCCTTAAGGAGACAACCAGTTTCAAACTTTGAAGAGGTGAGTGATCCTATTTTTTTTATGTGAAGAAAGATTCAGGAATTGAATTCACTATATTAGTAGTACAAAAAAGTGTTCTGTTGTAGGCCACGTGGCCTGCAATCCTCAATTGAAATCCTTGGAGATGAAGGTATTTTTGAGGTGAGCTTTAAACATGTATAAACTCTATGAATATTGTTGAATATAATATCATGTAATGTATGATAGAAAGAAGCATTTACTGCCTCTGAATGCTTGTTTGGGTGTTTATAGGATAGGCAAGTAAAAATTCAACTTTACAATGAAGCCATATGTGACTATTATGTAGAGACAACCATCATGTCCCAAATGTTGAAAATAATTAAGAATAGAACTGTTGTGTATGTATAACATAAATACGTACCCTGTGCACTCAATGTACAGTTACATAAGGCCACTGGATGTAGTTTCACACTGTATACACTGTGCCTGTACCACCAGAGAGTGCAACTGGTGGAGACCTAGGGGTCACCTGTACACTACAGGTAACCAAATATAAAAGGGAGCTCACCATACTGTACCCTCACTCAGGGGCTGCAATAAATGGACTAAGGTCACAACAGTTCAAGTACAATACCTTCCTAGAAAATAACTGTAGACCAGACTATGGGCTCAATTTTCCACGGTCATTTGTGCCATTTTTTTGGCATTGCCATTTTTTCTGGCGTATTTATTGTTTTCAAAGTTTTCCCCTGCGATCTACACCAGCATAACTGACTTAGTTACGATTTTTCTAGACCAGTTTTTTTTTGATGTCATAGAAGGCATTCCCTCATGTCTGCGCCAGTTTTTTCAATTGTTTGCAGTTTGGCCAACATTTTTTTCTCCTAGGTCGGCATATCTAGTCACTCCCGAAAAGCCTTCTGGTGAGTTAAGAAAACCACCGCACATTCACAAATCTGTGCTGAAAGACGCCATTGTTTTTAAATCGAAGATTTTGTAGGAGTCAAGAACACTCTCAAAATCAATAATAAATTTCAACTTTTTTTTACCTGTAACGTAGCAGTGTAAATTTGTTGGATTTCAGATTTCTCATTTTTTTACTCACTCACACGCCACCAGCGAACCTCTTGCAGCAGGGTTGGAGGGTTGTAGGTTTGGCCGGCAGAATTGGCCCTGCGCCTGGACACAGGGGCTCGGGGCTCGACTACAAAACAAACCATGGGGGGAGAAGGGGAGGAGAGAGAGAGAGTGAGGTGCTGATCAGAATGCTTGGAGCCCGGGGAGGGAGAGAGAGAAGTCACAAGACTCCAATTAGTAAAGGCTGTTGGGGGTTGGGGGGGTGGGTGGAGAGGAGAGGAGAGGGGAGAGAGAGAGAGAGAGAAAGAGAGGTGCTGATTGGAAGGCTTGGAGCCCGGGGAGGGGGAGGGAGAGTGTAGAAGTCACAAGACCTTTGGTGTGGTCCATCCATGCAGACCTGGATAGATACAACTGCAAACCTGTGCTGTCTGCTTTTCTGCTGTTTTGAGCTTCTTTCAAAGATTAAATTTAAGTATGGGGGCAATGCTGACAATGCCATACCTTGTGTGAGCCTTCTGCATCATGGTGCTATGTAGGAGATAACTGATTCAACTTCATCGCATCAAGAACATCAGAGCCCGTAGGGTGCTGGGCAGGAGGCCTTACTTACCTCGGATATATCGAGACAGGCATTCGTACCTCCATCTGAGTGATGCAGACTGTGTCAGAAGGCTGTGTTTCCACAAATAAGCTGTAAGTGAGATCTGTAAGTTGGTCAAAGCAGATCTGCAACCTAGAAGCATCAGGAGGACTGCTTTGTCAGTTGAAGTGAAGGTTACAGCTGCACTTTCATTCTATGCCTCCAGATCATTTCAAGCTACAACTGGGGATGTGTGCACCATCTCTCAAAATGAAACACATGTCTGCATTCGCCAGGTCACGGCTGCACTGTATGCGTGTAGGAATGACTTCATAAAGTTCCCCATGACTGCCCAAGCAATCCATGACAGGGCTGTGGGTTTCGCCAGGATTGCTGGCCTCCCAAAAGTACAGGGCTGCATTGATTGTATCCACATCATCTTGTGAATACCTTTTAAGGGTTCCAAGATGTACAGAAATAGAAAAGGCTTCCACTCCATTAATGTGCAGCTAGTGTGTGACGACATGCATCATATCATGTCAGTCGATGCAAGATACCCTGACAGCACCCATGATGCATTCATCCATGACAGCATTATATCTGCCATATTTCAGCAGCAGCCAGAAGGGCAGAGCTGGCTACTGGGAGACAAAGGGTACGGCCTCGCCACCTGGCTCAAGACGCCCCTATGCATAACCCGGACGGAAGCTGACCGGGAATACATGTCGCACATTGCGATGCGCAGCATCATTGAGAGGACCATTGGCATATTGAAACAGCATTTCCGATGCCTGGACCATTCCGGAGGCTACTTGCTGTACTCCCTTGAGACTGTCAGTCAGTTTACTGTTGTGTGCTGCATGCTGCATAACTTAGCCATCATGAGGCAGCAGCAGCTGGTAGTGGAAGAGCCAACTGCAGTGAGAGTGGCTGATGATAATAATGTGTGACGAGCAGGAGGAGGAGGAGGACGTTGAGGATGAGGAAGCCATGCACGTGCATGAGGCCGGAGCATGAGGGCGGAGGAGGGCGGGCCATCGTGCTTCTTTAATGATTGCTGGAGCCTTGCGCCAGCAGCTAATCCGAGAGCGTTTTACTGATGCCTGAGGGCTCAGTGACAACTATTCCACATGGACATGTTTACTGTTTGGAGCTGTTCTGTAATATTGTGTTGTGTTAATGGAACATGATTCAGTTTTAATGTAAAATATATTTTATTCAAAAGTTTACAATGTACTTAACTTAACTTTAATAAAATTCTTGAATTAAATTTTACTTTAAGATCACTTAAAAACTTTAAGATCATTTATAAACTTGTAAATTTACATAACTTACAAAAAACTTTTAATTTGAGAACAGTTACAACAGTAACTATAACAACAACAAGAACAGCAGCAGGAAAGAAAGGCTGCACCCATCTCTCATCCCCCTTAGTGTAAGTCCGCCCGCTGCGCTCGGTCTTGGATACTCCACCATCCCTGCCCGTAGGCGGTTACCCAGTGTTTCTGGGTTTGATACCAAGCTTACTCTTGCTAACATCTCGGGCACTGCGCATCTGTTGAGGGTGGGGGGCATCGGCATCAGGCCGCAAGTTGGAGGGCCCAGGTGGCAAGTTGGGAGGGCCCGGCTTGGGGCTCTTCCGAGGCTGGTGTGGGGATTGGAGTGGGAGTGACAGTTGATTCTGTCCATGGACGCAGGGTCTGGGCATGTTCCTTTATTGCAGCAGCTAACTCTAACATGCCGTCCCTCATGCGCCCTGACAGCCTCTGAACGACCTGCAACATTCCTTTCCTCATGGTCAGTGACGTGGTTTGCACTACCTCTCACATTCCCTTCCTCATGGCCACTATTCCCTCACTGATGGTCCAGGACATCATTCCCATTTCTTGTGTCATTGCTGTTACTTCTCCTGACAGTCTCGCTACCTCATCACTCACCCCACTGATGGCGTCCAGGAGTGATCGGGTAAGGTCAATGCTCTGCGCACTCAATGACATCATCTGAACCGCATCTGTTATATCCTGCACCTCAGGAGAGCGTGGTCAAGCTCTCCATCCCCTCCTCCCCATGGGTGTGGCTCGCACCCCAACACTGGAACCCACAGCCTGAGATGGTGGGCCCTTCGGTGTGCCTCGCTGCACCACACTACTGGGACCCACAACCTCGGAAGGTGTGAAACCATGGAATGTCCCACCAACACTCAAACCACTAGTCACGGAAGGAGCTGTTACCTCCATGAGCAGCACCTCCTCCAAGGTCAGTACAACAGTGGGAGCTTCATCCAGCTCCATCTCCTCGCCCTAATCCCCATGTTCTTGGTCTGGAGGGTTGTTCTCCTCTTCAGGCTCGTCCTCATCTGAATCTTCTTCTGCATTGTCAGGGTTGGCCTCAAGTTATGCAAAAGTTAACAGAACAGTCAAATGGTTAGCAGCAGAGGAGGGGACAGGGTGTGTGGCATGAGCAGGCTCACACATCGCAGACTGATTTGAAGGACCATGATGAATTTGCAGGACTTACCCTCTCCTTCGAGTGTGGGCCCAGCTTGTGCAGTACTGCTTGTTTTTTTCCAGGCAGGATCCATCAAAGCAGCGACCCTCTCTTCCAAGGGTGTCAGTGGGTGCAGATTTTCTGGGACCTCCTCCTGTTCGAGTTCTTTCCCTTTTATTATGTGCCACCTTCCTCTGCAAAGATGAAAATGCAACTTTTTAGAGAGGGTGTCTCAATGCTGGGTGGGACATATACAGCTGGTCACATTTACAATTGCAATTGCAATTCCATTGAATAAATGAAAATATTACTTACACTAACTACTTGACCAAGGTCCTGCCACTTCTTTTTACACTGGTCTCCAGATCTCATGGTGGTCACCACTGAGCGGTAATCTTTTGCAACTTGGTTCCAGCGTTTCTTCATTTCTTTGGGTGGAACTTTTATGTGACCCCTGTAAGTGTCCAGCTCCTGCCATTTGTTCTCAATCACAGTAACTAGTGCCTCCACTTCGTCCTGTAAGAAATTCTTGGTTCTTGCACTGCGTTGCATCTTGTATTGCTGCAGCTGCAATTTTTCCAATGCTCTCACAGCACTCCTTCTCACACGCACAACTGGCTCATTAAAAATGGCCGATTGACAAATCCGAGCTGTACTGAGCATGCGCGTTCATTGGAACGACGTCAAAAATGTAACTTTTTTTTCCCGCGCATGCGCAGAAGGTGCGGTTTTGTTTTTCGGCGCAGAGAGCAAGCTCCAGCCCCGAGGTGACTGGACACACTGGATGGCACCAATTCGAACTATACATCAGGGAAACTTTGACAAAATATTTCTGGGGGGGGACCACCTTAGACTGGATGTTGTGTATTGAGAAAGGATTAATTAGCAATCTCGTTGTGCGAGGCCCCTTGGGGAAGAGTGACCATAATATGGTGGAATTTGACATTAGGATGGAGAATGAAACAGATAATGCAGAGACCATGGTCCAGAACTTAAAGAAGGGTAACTTTGAAGGTATGAGGCGTGAATTGGCTAGGATAGATTGGCGAATTATACTTAAGGGGTTGACAGTGGATGGGCAATGGCAGACATTTAGAAACCGCATGGATGAACTACAACATCCCTGTCTGGCGTAAAAATAAAAAAGGGATGATGGCTCAACCGTGGCTATCAAGGGAAATCAGGGATAGTATTAAAGCCAAGGAAGTGGCAAACAAATTGGCCAGAAATAGCAGCGAACCCGGGTACTGGGAGAAATTTAGAACTCAGCAGAGGTCAATGGGTTTGATTAGGGCAGGGAAAATAGAGTACGAGAGGAAGCTTGCAGGGAACATTAAGACGGACTGCAAAAGCTTCGATAGATATGTAAAGAGAAAAAGGTTAGTAAAGACAAACTTAGGTCCCCTGCAGTCAGAATCAGGGGAAGTCATAATGGGGAACCAAGAAATGGCAGACCAATTGAACAAGTACTTTGGTTCGGTATTCACTAAGGAGGACAAAAACAACCTTCCGGTTATAAAAAGGGTCAGAGGGTCTAGTAAGGAGGAAGAACTGAGGCAAATCCTTATTAGTCGGGAAATTGTGTTGGGGAAATTGATGGGATTGAAGGCCGATAAAACCCAGGGCCTGATGGACTGCATCCCAGAGTACTTAAGGAGGTGGCCTTGGAAATAGCGGATGCATTGACAGTCATTTTCCAACATTCCATAGATTCTGGATCAGTTCCTATTGAGTGGAGGGTAGCCAATGTAACCCCACTTTTTAAAAAAGGAGGGAGAGAAAACTGACATCAGTAGTGGGTAAAATAATGGAATCAATTATTAAGGATGTCATCGCAGCGCATTTGGAAAGAGGTGACATGACAGGTCCAAGTCAGCATGGATTTGTGAAGGGGAAATCATGCTTGACAAATCTTCTGAAATTATTTGAGGATGTTTCCAGTAGAGTCGACAAGGGGGAACCAGATGATGTAGTGTATTTGGACTTTCAGAAGGCTTTCGACAAGGTCGCACACAAGAGATTAATATGCAAAGTTAAAGCACATGGGATTGGGGGTAGTGTGCTGAGGTGGATTGAGAACTGGTTGGCAGACAGGAAGCAAAGTGTAGGAGTAAATGGGTACTTTTCAGAATGGCAGGCAGTGGGGTACCGCAAGGTTCTGTGCTGGGGCCCCAGCTGTTTACACTGTACATTAATGATTTTGACGAGAGGATTAAACGTAGTATCTCCAAATTTGCGGATGATACGAAGTTGGGTGGCAGTGTGAGCTGCGAGGAGGATGCTATGAGGCTGCAGAGTGACTTGGATAGGTTAGGTGAGTGGGCAAAGGCATGGCAGATGAAGTATAATGTGGATAAATGTGAGGTATTCCACTTTGGTGATAAAAACAGAGAGACAGACTATTATCTGAATGGTGACAGATTAGGAAAAGGGGAGGTGCAACGAGACCTGGGTGTCATGGTACATCAGTCATTGAAGGTTGGCATGCAGGTACAGCAGGCGGTTAAGAAAGCAAATGGCATGTTGGCCTTCATAGCGAGGGGATTTGAGTACAGGGGCAGGGAGGTGTTACTACAGTCGTACACGGCCTTGGTGAGGCCACACCTGGAGTATTGTGCACAGTTTTGGTCTCCTAACTTGAGGAAGGACATTCTTGCTATTGAGGGAGTGCAGCAAAGGTTCACCAGATTGATTCCCGGGATGGCGGGACTGACATATCAAGAAAGACTGGATCAACTGGGCTTGTATTCACTGGAGTTCAGAAGAATGAGAGGAGATCTCATAGAAACGTTTAAAATTCTGACGGGTTTAGACAGGTTAGATGCAGGAAGAATGTTCGCAATGTTGGGGAAGTCCAGAACCAGTGGGTCACAGACTAAGGATAAGGGGTAAGCCATTTAGACCGAGATGAGGAGAAACTTCTTCACCCAGAGAGTGATGAACCTGTGGAATTCTCTACCACAGAAAGTTGTTGAGGTCAATTCACTAAATATATTCAAAAAGGAGTTAGATGTAGCCCTTACTACTAGGGGGATCAAGGGGTATGGCGAGAAAGCAGGAATGGGGTACTGAAGTTGCATGTTCAGCCATGAACTCACTAAACAGCAAAATTCTGAAAGGACAAAGGGTGTTAAAAAAAACAAGCCTGAAGGCTTTGTGTCTTAATGCAAGGATTATCCGTAATAAGGTGGATGAATTAACTGTGCAAATAGATGTTAACAAATATGATGTGATTGGGATTACAGAGACGTGGCTCCAGGATGATCCGGGCTGGGAACTCAACATCCAGGGGTATTCAACATTCAGGAAGGATAGAATAAAAGGAAAAGAAGGTGGGGTAGCATTGCTGGTTAAAGAGGAGATTAATACAATAGTTAGGAAGGACATTAGCTTGGATAATGTGGAATCTATATGGGTAGAGCTGCAGAACACCAAAGGGCAAAAAACGTTAATGGGAGTTGTGTACAGACCTCCAAACAGTAGTAGTGATGTTGGGGAGGGCATCAAACAGGAAATTAGGGGTGCATACAATAAAGGTGCAGCAGTTATAATGGGTGACTTTAATATGCACATAGATTGGGCTAACCAAACTGGAAGCAATACGGTGGAGAAGGAATTCCTGGAGTGCATAAGGGATGGTTTTCTAGACCAATATGTCGAGGAACCAACTAGGGGGGAGGCCATCTTCGACTGGGTGTTGTGTAATGAGAGAGGATTAATTAGCAATCTTGTTGTGCGAGGCCCCTTGGGGAAGAGTGACCATAATATGGTGGAATTCTGCATTAGGATGGAGAATGAAATAGTTAATTCAGAGACCATGGTCCAGAACTTAAAGAAGGGTAACTATGAAGGTATGAGGCGTGAATTGGCTCGGATAGTTTGGCGAATGATACTTAAGGGGTTGACTGTGGATGGGCGATGGCAGACATTTAGAGACCGCATGGATGAACTACAACAATTGTACATTCCTGTCTGGCGTAAAAATAAAAAAGGGAAGGTGGCTTAACCATGGCTATCAAGGGAAATCAGGGATAGTATTAAAGCCAAGGAAGTGGCATACAAATTGGCCAGAAATAGCAGCGAACACGGGGACTGGGAGAAATTTAGAACTCAGCAGAAGAGGACAAAGGGTTTGATGAGGGCAGGGAAAATGGAGTATGAGAAGAAGCTTGCAGGGAACATTAAAATGGACTGCAAAAGCTTCTATAGATATGTAAAGAGAAAAAGGTTAGTAAAGACAAACGTAGGTCCCCTGCAGTCAGAATCAGGGGAAGTCATAATGGGGAACAAAGAAATGGCAGACCAATTGAACAAGTACTCGGTATTCACGAAGGAGGGCACAAACAACCTTCTGGATATAAAAGGGGTCAGAAGGTCTAGTAAGGAGGAGGAACTGAGGGAAATCCTTATTAGTCGGGAAATTGTGTGGGGAAATTGATGGGATTGAAGGCCGATAAATCCCCAGGGCCTGATGGACTGCATCCCAGAGTACTTAAGGAGGTGGTCTTGGAAATAGCGGATGCATTGAGAGTCATTTTCCAACATTCCATAGACTTTGGATCAGTTCCTATCGAGTGGAGGGTAGCCAATGTAACCCCACTTTTTAAAAAAGGAGGGAAAGAGAAAACAGGGAATTATAAACCGGTCAGCCTGACATCAGTAGTGGGTAAAATGATGGAAGCAATTATTAAGGATGTCACAGCAGCGCAATTGGAAAGAGGTGACATGATAAGTCCAAGTCAGCATGGACTTGTGAAAGGGAAATCATGCTTGACAAATCTTCTGGAATTTTTTGAGGATGTTTCCAGTAGAGTGGACAAGGGAGAACCAGTTGATGTGGTATATTTGGACTTTCAGAAGGCTTTCGACAAGGTCCCACACAAGAGGTTAATGTGCAAAGTTAAAGCACATGGGATTGGGGTAGTGTGCTGTCATGGATTGAGAACTGGTTGTCAGACAAGAAGCAAAGAGTAGGAGTAAATGGGTACTTTTCAGAATGGCAGGCAGTGATTAGTGGGGTACCGCAAGGTTCTGTGCTGGGGACCCAGCTGTTTACACTGAACATTAATGATTTAGAAGAGGCGATTAAATGTAGTATCTCCAAATTTGCGGATGACACTAAGTTAGGTGGCAGTGTGAGCTGTGAGGAGGATGCTATGAGGCTGCAGAGTGACTTGGATAGGTTCGGTGAGTGGGCAAGTGCATGGCAGATGAAGTATAATGTGGATAAATGTGAGGTTATCCACTTTGGTGTTAAAAACAGAGAGACAGACTATTATCTGAATGGTGACAGATTAGGAAAAGGGGAGGTGCAACGAGACCTGGGTGTCATGGTACATCAGTCATTGAAGGTTGGCATGCAGGTACAGCAGGCGGTTAAGAAAGCAAATGGCATGTTGGCCTTCATAGCGAGGGGATTTGAGTACAGGGGCAGGGAGGTGTTGCTACAGTTGTACAGGGCCTTGGTGAGGCCACACCTGGAGTATTGTGTACAGTTTTGGTCTCCTAACTTGAGGAAGGACATTCTTGCTATTGAGGGAGTGCAGCGAAGGTTCACCAGACTGATTACCGGGATGGCGGGACTGACCTATCAAGAAAGACTGGATCAACTGGGCTTATATTCACTGGAGTTCAGAAGAATGAGAGGGGACCTCATAGAAACGTTTAAAATTCTGATAGGTTCAGACAGGTTAGATGCAGGATGAATGTTCCCGACGTTGGGGAAGTCCAGAACCAAGGTCACAATCTAAGGATAAGAGGTAAGCCATTTAGGACCGAGATGAGGAGAAACTTCTTCACCCAGAAAGTGGTGAACCTGTGGAATTCTCTACCACAGAAAGTTGTTGAGGCCAATTCACTAAATATATTCAAAAAGGAGTTAGATGAAGTCCTTACTACTAGGAAGATCAAGGGGTATGGCGAGAAAGCAGGAATGGGGTACTGAAGTTGCATGTTCAGCCATGAACTCATTGAATGGCGGTGCAGGCTAGAAGGGCTATGTTTCTATGTTTCTATTTCTGGCCTAGAAAAACTGGCATAACTCTGGCAATACGCCAGAAAACGGGCTTGGGGAAAATTGAACCCTATAATAGTAAGCACTGCGTAGAACCTGGAAGATGTAATTTTTATCGAATAAATTGCAAAATTCTGAGCAGTTTAGAAAGTAACATTGATTAAATGGCTGTCTACAATCCTATGCTAATTCCTTTATCGGAAAGAAATATAGGCTGCAGTAAGATAATGTGGACTCAGTGTGGAATAGAATGCGGATGAAGAAAAGCAAAGGGAACAATTAGACATAGAAACATAGAAACATAGAAAATAGGTGCAGGAGTAGGCCATTCGGCCCTTCGAGCCTGCACCGCCATTCAATGAGTTCATGGCTGAACATGCAACTTCAGTACCCCATTCCTGCTTTCTCGCCATACCCCTTGATCCCCCTATTGGTAAGCACGACATCTAACTCCTTTTTGAATATATTTAGTGAATTGGCCTCAACAACTTTCTGTGGTAGAGAATTCCACAGGTTCACCACTCTCTGGGTGAAGAAGTTTCTCCTCATCTCGGTCCTAAATGGCTTACCCCTTATCCTTAGACTGTGACCCCTGGTTCTGGACTTCCCCAACTTTGGGAACATTCTTCCTGCATCTAACCTGTCAAACCCCGTCAGAATTTTAAATGTTTCTGTGAGATCCCCTCTCACTCTTCTGAACTCCAGTGAATACAAGCCCAGTTGATCCAATCTTTCTTGATAGGTCAGTCCCGCCATCCTGGGAATCAGTCTGGTGAACCTTCGCTGCACTCCCTCAATAGCAAGAATGTCCTTCCTCAGGTTAGGAGACCAAAACTGTACACAATACTCCAGGTGTGGCCTCACCAAGGCCCTGTATAACTGTAGCAACACCTCCCTGCCTCTGTACTCAAATCTCCTCGCTATGAAGGCCAACATGCCATTTGCTTTCTTAACCGCCTGCTGTACCTGCATGCCAACCTTCAATGACTGATGTACCATGACACCCAGGTCTCGTTGCACCTCCCCTTTTCCTAATCTGTCACCATTCAGATAATAGTCTGTCTCTCTGTTTTTAACACCAAAGTGGATAACCTCACATTTATCCACATTATACTTCATCTGCCATGCATTTGCCCACTCACCTAACCTATCCAAGTCACACTGCAGCCTCATAGCATCCTCCTCGCAGCTCACACTGCCACCCAACTTAGTGTCATCCGCAAATTTGGAGATACTACATTTAATCCTCTCGTCTAAATCATTAATGTACAATGTAAACAGCTGGGGCCCCAGCACAGAACCTTGCGGTACCCCACTAGTCACTGCCTGCCATTCTGAAAAGTACCCATTTACTCCTACTCTTTGCTTCCTTCTGATAACCAGTTCTCAATCCATGTCAGCACACTACCCCAATCTCATGTGCTTTAACTTTGCACATTAATCTCATGTGTGGGACCTTGTCGAAAGCCTTCTGAAAGTCCAAATATACCACATCAACTGGTTCTCCCTTGTCCACTCTGCTGGAAACATCCTCAAAAAATTCCAGAAGATTTGTCAAGCATGATTTCCCTTTCACAAATCCATGCTGACTTGGACCTATCATGTCACCTGTTTCCCAATGCGCTGCTATGACATCCTTAATAATTGGTTCCATCATTTTACCCACTGCTGATGTCAGGCTGACCGGTCTATAATTCTCTGATTTCTCTCTCCCTCCTTTTTTAAAAAGTGGGGTTACATTGGCTACCCTCCACTCGATAGGAACTGATCCAGAGTCAATGGAATGTTGGAAAATGACTGTCAATGCATCCGCTATTTCCAAGGCCACCTCCTTAAGTACTCTGGGATGCAGTCCATCAGGCCCTGGGGATTTATCGGCCTTCAATCCCATCAATTTCCCCAACACAATTTCCCGACTAATAAGGATTTCCCTCAGTTCCTCCTTCTTACTTGACCCTCTGACCCCTTTTATATCCGGAAGCTTGTTTGTGTCCTCCTCAGTGAATTCCGAACCAAAGTACTTGTTCAATTGGTCTGCTATTTCTTTGTTCCCCATTATGACTTCCCATGATTCTGACTGCAGGGGACCTACGTTTGTCTTTACTAACCTTTTTCTCTTTACATATCTACAGAAACTTTTGCAGTCCTTCTTAATGTTCCCTGCAAGCTTCCTCTCGTACTCTATTTTCCTTGCCCTAATCATACCCTTTGTCCTCCTCTGCTGAGTTCTAAATTTCTCCCAGTCCCCAGGTTCACTGCTATTTCTGGCCAATTTGTATGCCACTACCTTGGCTTTAATACTATCCCTGATTTCCCTTGATAGCCACGGTTGAGCCACCTTCCCCTTTTTATTTTTGCGCCAGACAGGGATGTACAATTGTTGTAGTTCATCCATGCGGTCTCTAAATATCTGCCATTGCCCATCGACATTCAACCCCTTAAGTATCATTCACCAATCTATCCTAGCCAATTCACGCCTCATACCTTCAAAGTTACCCTTCTTTAAGTTCTGGACCATGGTCTCTGAATTAACTGAGAACATCTGCAGAAAGAACTTGAGCTGTGTCAAAATGTGTTTTTTGAAAAATCAGTCACTTTAATGGAGGCCAACTACTGTGTTTCCTTTTAGTTAATGAGGAAATTAAAGCTTGTTTACATAAGGCACTGCTCTTCAAACTAATTGATTATATGTGTAGTGCTTTATGATGATGCTGAGAAATGTGTTTAAGTGCTATTATAAATTCAAGTCTCTAAGGAATAGTTGGGGAAGAGTAACAGATGACTCGGTAAGAGAGGGGGAAGATTATGCCAGTATGGGGTGAAAAAGAAGTGCTATCTTTAATGATGGAAGTGGCGAACAGATTCTTGGATGAGAGCTATGGAAGTCAAACCTTGAAAAGGCGATGAAAGGAAGTTTAGAGATGTAATGTTTTTTTTTTAAAAGAGGATTAGATGAAAGGATTGCAGAAAAGTAATGGAAGAAATAGCATCAGCAATGAGTTGGGGGGATTTTTTAGCTAATATTCCAGAGTTGGTGGTGTAAAGTGTGGGTTCATATTTAAAGCTAGAAGATATAGAATCCCTTAAGGACAAAGGAAAGCCAGCAAAAATAATATTGATGATTACAAGGCCATTTAAGCTTTAAAACGAGGAAGGAGAATGAGAAATTGATTAGCTTTCTATAGATTTCCATTTATTGTTTAAATCATAATTAAAATTGTTTTCATTAAAAATGAAATGCATATGGATGTACTTTTATTACTCATTCCTGGAATGTGAGTGTCGCTGGCAAGGTCAGCATTTATTGCCCATCCCTAATTGCCCTTGAGAAGCTGGTGGTGAGCTGCCTTCTTGAACTGCTGCAGTCCTTGTGGTAAAGGTGCTGTTAGGAAGGAATTCCAGGATTTTGACCTTGCAACGATCAAGGAATGGCGATGTAATTTCAAGTCAGGATGGTGTGTAACATGGAGGTGATGGTGTTCACATGCTGCTCTTGTCCTTCTACGTGGTAGAGGTCATGGGTTTGGGCGATGCTGTCAAAGAAGCCTTGGCGAGTTGCTGCAGTGTATCTTATAGATAGTGCACACTGCAGCCATGGTGCACTGGTGGTGATGGGAGTGAATGTTGAATGTGGTGAATATGGTACCAATCAAGCAAGCTGCTTTGTCCTGAATGGTGTCGAGCTTCTTGTGTGTTGTTGGAGCTGCACTCATCCAGGCAAGTGGAGATTATCCCATCACGCTCCTGACTTTTGCCTTGGAAGGGTTTTGGGGAGTCAGGAGATCAGACACTGACTGCAGAATACTCAGCCTCTGACCTGCTCTTGTAGCCACAATATTTATGTGGCTGGTCCAGTAAAATTTCTGGTCAATGTTGACCCCCCAGAATGTTGAAGGTGGGCGATTCGGTGATGGTAATGCCATTGGAAGTTAAGGGGTGGTGGTTAGATTCTTGTTGGAGATAGTCATTTCTTGACACTGGTGTGGCGGAAATGTTACTTGCCACTTATGGGCCCAAGCCTGAATGTTGTCCAGGTCTAGCTACATCAGGCATGGACTTTTTCATTATCTGAGGGAGTTTCAAATGGAACTGAAGACTGTGCAATCATCAGCAAACATCCCAACTTCTGACCTTATGATGGAGAAAAGTTCACTGATGAAACAGCTGAAGATGTTTGGGCCCAGGACACAGCCCTGAGGAACTCCCGCAGCGATGCCCTGAGGCTGAGATGATTGACCTCCAACAACCGCAACCATCTTCCTTTCTGCTCGGTATGACTCCAGCCAGTGGCGTGTTTTCCGCTTGATTCCCATTGACTTCAGTTTTACTAGGGCTCTTTGATGCCACATTCAATCAAAAGGTACCTTGATATCAAGAGCAAGCTATTAGTGAGTAAGTGCTGCTTGACAGCACTGCCGTCGACACCATCCATCACTTTGCTAATGATTGAGAGTAGACTGATGGGGCAGCAATTGGATGGATTGAATATGTCCTGCTTTTTGTGGACAGGACATACCTGGGAATTGTCGGCTAGATGCCAGTGTTCTAGCTGTACTGGAACAGCTTATCTTGAGGTGCGGTTACTTCTGGAGCACAAGTCTTCAGCACGACAGCTAGGATGTTGTCGGGTCCCATGGCCTTTGCTGTAGTCAGTGCGCTCAGTCATTTCTTGATATCATGTGGAATGAATCAAATTGGCTGAAAACTGGCTTCTGTGAGTGAGAACCTCAGGAGGAGGCTGAGATGGATTATTCACTCGGCACTTCTGGCTGAAGATGATTGGAAAGGCTTCAACCTTGTCTTTTGCACTTGCGTGCGGGGCACCGCCATCATTGTGGATGTGGCTAGTCATGAAGCCTCCTCCTCCCGTTAGTTGTTTAATTGTCCACCACCATTCACGATTGGATGTGGCAGGATTGCAAAGCTTTGATCTGATCCGTTGGTTTTGGGTTTACTGAGCTCTGTCTATGGCATGCTGCTTAGTATGCATGTAGGCCTGTGCTGCAGCTTCCCCAGTTTGGCACTGAATTTTTAGGTATACCTGGTGCTGCTCCTGGCATACTCTTCTGCACTCCTCATTGAACCAGGGTTGGTGCCTTGGCTTGATGATAATGGTAGAGTGAAGGATATGTCAAGTCATGAGGTTATAGAATGTGCTGGAATACAATTCCGTTGCTGCTGATGGCCCGCAGCACCTCATGGATGCCCAGTTTTGTGCTGCTAAATCTGTTTTTAATCTATCCCATTTAGCATGGTGATAGTGCCACACAAAATTATCAGTGAGTGCATTGTAGCTTTAAAAAAGCTTTCCATTCACTGTCATTTCGGAAATTTTCAGGACCAAGCATTGCATGACTGCTTTGTTTGTGGGAGTAAAAATGAAGCAATCAGAAACAAGTTGTTGACAACCCCTAACTTGACTTTTGATTTAGCTTGTCAGACAGTTATGTCGATGGATATGGCCGACCAATACTCTTGATAATTTTACACCATTTCCAGTCGTCAGACAACAGAGATGAATCGCCTGCAGGTTAAAAGTCAAAGGTAGTTGGGCCCCAAAGCCTGAGCAACTGGCCAAGGTAACAGTAAATGTTGTGCTATTGGTGTCTGGGGCAACACATTGCTCAAAGTTGTTCATATGTGAAAGCAAAGTGTTTCTTCTGCAAGAAAGCAGAATATCTTGCGAAGGCATGCCAACTAAAGAGTAAGCCAACTTTCAAGGCTATAAGTAGAAATCACCAGAGACTACATAGCATTGAAGAGAAGCAGCAGGACGAGGAGGTACTGGAGATACAAGGCATCAGGAGCACGAGTGTATCTAATAACGATTTGTGAAGTATCATCATCCAAGTAGACGTTGCAGTAACCAGCATACCCATGGAAATCGACACTGGTGCATCCATGTGCGTAGTGCTGGAATCGTTATATCTCAACAAGTTGAGTGATTTTCCACTAGAGAAGCCAAAGATAGAGCTGCGAGGCTACTCAGGAGAGCAAATCCCTGCAGTAGGATGGATCATCTACTGGTGAAATACAAGGATCAGTTTCAGAGCTTGCCTCTCTTAGTAGTGGCAGGAAACAAGCCTGCCTTGATAGGTAGAAATTGGTTGGGATCACTGAAGCTGGATTGGAATGAGATTTTTTGTGTTGAAACGAAGAATGATGTCATCAAGCAGTATCCAAAGGTGTTCCTCGAAACAGGCAATCTGATCCAAGGTTTCAAGGTGAGTGTTAGAGTACAGAAGGACACGAGACCAGTTTGCTGCAAGCCACGTCCCGTATCATATACAGTTAAGGAGAAAGTTGAGCAAGAACTCAAAAGACTAGAGACTGAGAGCGCTATCTCTAAGGTAGATCTAAATAGTTGGGCTATACCCATTGTTGTTGCATGTAAGCCAGATAGTAATGCTAATGCTATGTTAGGTTGTCATCCCTATCACAAGTTACCTCCAATAGGGAAGAAGTATTCTATTTTTGATACATTGAATATATCAAAATAAATATTCAATATATATATTGAAGAGATTGGTGGAGCAACCAAACATGACCCAGTTATGTCAAAGATGTATGATTACATAGCAAATGGATGGCCAAACCAGGTATCAGAGAAAGATATTCATCCATGCTTTGTTCGTAGGAATGAATTGTCAGTGGATAAAGATTGTATCATGTGGGGTGCAAGAGTAGTTATTCCAGATAAGTTCAGTTCCAAATTGTTAGGAGATCTTCATGACCAGGACCTGGGAATGTGCTTGACCAAGAGTTTTGCATGCAGTTACTTATGGTGGTCAGGACTAGATAAAGATATAGATTACATCATTAGACAGTGTACAACATGTCAATCGGTAAGCACGAAACCACCTTCAGTACCATTACAGCCAAAGAGATAGACTCCCAGGGTGTGGCAAAGGTTATATATAGATTTTGCTGAGCTATAAGGACAACAATTGTTAATTGTGGTTGATAGCCATTCGAAGTATTTCTGATGTGGAAAATACCAATTAGAAAAACATTAGACAATTTGAAAAGATTGTTCTGTTCATTTAGTCTCCCAGAAGAAATTGTGTCTGATAATGGGCCACAATTTTGTTCAGAGAATTTTCACAGTTCATGAGCTGAAACACTGTGAAACATACCAAGGTTCCACCATACCATCTTGCTTCAAATGGTTCAGTAGAGTAAATAGTAGAAATTGTAAAATGTGCCCTCATCAAGAAAATTAGGATCCAAATCCAAAGAAATGGCAGTTGTCATTGGACTACAAATTGGCAAATTTTAATAATTAATTATTGTTATACTCCTCATACAACTACTGGTAGAACACCAGCAGAGTTGTTTCTCAAATAACAGCCACGAACCAGGTTTCCGTTGTTTAAGCCAAACTTGGCACAGTCAGTAGAAGAGAAACAATTAAGACAGAAAGAGAATCATGATAGAGGTAGAGTAAAGACAGAAAAGTGAAATTGAATCAGAAGGTAAGAGTGAAGAAGTATCACCATAAATGGTAAAAGTGGTTAGCAGGAAGAATAGTGAAGATATGTAGTACTTGCACATATTTGGTCAAGATGTTTGATCATGGAAAGATTTGGTTTGTTCACATTGATCATATTTTAGCTACCGATGTGGAAGGAGTTGAAAGTTCGATTATTTCTGATGAGTCAGATAATCTTTTTATAAGTAGAGTACCAGTAGCAAATTCTACATCAGATGTTCTAGAAACAAGTCCAAGAGAAAGTCAGAATTTAAGTCTGAGTCTGAGTCAGGCAGACAAACAGTCTGATGTTGTAGAGAGTGCAAATGTAGAAAAACTTTCCTCAGGCTCAACCTAGAATGAGTCTCAGTTCGACACCAAGTTTGGAAAGTTCTGTTCGAAAGCAAAGGTATCCTCTTCAAAACAGAAAACAAGTGGTTAAGTTTGATTTGAAAATATGGCAAAATAAGTCCATGGGCTAGACTATCCACTTTTGTGCAAATCGACCAAAAATGGGCGTTATTTCCAGCGTAGGTGGTAAATATGGGTTTTGAGATTGCCAGATTATTGCCCATTTCCAAAACCCTAACTTTCCATTTTTTTAAATGGGCGTTACCACGAGTGATCTGAAATGGGCACTAGCCATAAAGTGTCACCGACCATAGCAATGACATGGCAACACTCGTTTCCCGCATTTCAGAAGGTCAGGGGGTCATCATTACATGTGCAGAAGAGGAGACCGAGAGAGAGGGAGCAGAGAGGGACTGAAAACGTGTGTGGGTGTGGTGTGTGCTTGTTTGGCTGTTGTGGGAGGCAAGAGGCAGTTTCACCAGCAGAAAAAAGCCTACTAAGCATCAAGAAGGTAGTTGGCACCGAGTTTTTGTCCAATAAATAATATATAACATGGAAGGGATGGAGGAGGCCCTGGAGCTGTTAGCCAGGAACACTGGTGGCAGAGGGCTCCCAGTGGTCCCGGAGCACTGCACTGCACCCCAAGGTGCCGCACCCCCATTGCCAATGACACATGAGAGCCAGGAGGAAGATCTTGATTCTGGCTCGGAGCACGTTTCCACCTCGGGACTTTCCTCTTCCGTATCCTTCCAAGCAGCAGTTCTGTCGTCATCCCCCCCAATGAAACAGTGCCTGAGGAGTTCCTCAGCCTGGCGGCTTGGAATCAGGAGGGGAAGGGGAAGGGGTAGAGGTGGGGAGGAGGAGCGGGGGTGGGATAAGGAAAGTGAGGTGCATGGCCGCAGGTCTTGTCTGGGGCATATTTCAAGTTGCTGGTGCTATTTTGGTGGGAGGGTCGGGGCAAGGGGCGAGGGGACTATCGTGTTGGTTTGCATTTGTGTTCTGTTTTGCTGGAAATGGGGATCATTGTAATGATGTAAATGTGATAAATTTGTTGTGGGGTGGAACGGGGGTGGGGTGGGGTGTTTTCTACACTTATACTTATGATTTCAGAAAAATGTTTAAATGTTTTTTATTTAACATAACCTTGTTGTGCATTGTCTCAGATAGCTGCACCGTTACACATTGGTGATTCCTTAACATGAAAGGGTATAATTACACTTAACTTGAATCAACTTAAACTTTAACTGTCACCAAGGTGATGCACACCATTGATGCATGACCTGCACACCCAGCAGTGTTGCAGCTTTGTAAATAACAACAACATTCTTTCAAGCAAAGCGCTCATAAGAGTCTTGCAGCTATGCAGCCACCATGGGCCCTTTCCTGAGGTCTAAAGGGGGGTGGGGGCATGGTTTCAGCATCAGCCTGATTGTCGGACCCGAGGTCAGCGTCCACCTCCTCGTCCTCCTCTTCCTCTCTCTCCTGAGATGGACCATCAGTCCCTTCTGGCAATTCTTGCCCCCTCCTGATAGCCAAGTTGTGCAGCATGGAGCACACCACCACGAACTGAGCTACCTGCTCAGGGTGGTATTGGAGCTCACCTCCTGAGTGGTCCAGGCATCTAAAGTGCTACTTAAGCACACCAATAGTTTTCTTGACGATATTGCGAGTGGATCTGTGGCTCTCGTTGTATCGCTTCTCTGCTTCAGTGTGGGTGTCACGCAGGGGGGTCATCAGCCAGGTGGTGAGGTCATATCCTTTGTCATCAAGCATCCAGCATTGACCTTGTGGCTGACTGGTAAACAAGTCAGATACAGTGCTTCCCGCAGGATGTGAGCATCATGGATGCTGCCTGGAAATTTAGCATTCACTGCCATAATAATTTGCTGGTGGTCGACAACGAGTTGTACATTCAGGGAGTGGAATTCCTTGCGGTTCCTAAAAACCTCTTCATCCTGAAAAGGTGCCCGCATTGCGATGTGCGTACAGTCTATTGCTCCCTGCACCTTGGGGAAGTTAGCAATTTGGTAGAATCCTGAAGCCCTCTCAGCCTAAGCCTCCCTGGTCATAGGGAAGCTGATAAAGTCCATCCTGCATGCGTAAAGGGTTTCAGTGACCTGTCTAATGCAGCAATGTGTGGCATGCTGAAATATAGCGCAAATGTCGCCAGCTGAGGCCTGAAAGGAACCCGATGCGTAGAATGAAAGTGCCACGGTGACCTTGACCTCGTGCAGTCCTGATGGTGCTGGCAGGCTGCACATCTCCCTTGATGAGCTGGCATATCTCACTGATAACCTTCTTGTAGAAGCGTAGTCTCTTAAGGCATGTGGTGTCGGACAAGTTGAGGTATGACTGCTTTTCCCTGTAAGTGCAGGGGTGCAACGTCTGGTCCTTCTCATCAGTGTGGTACATCTTACATTGGGCACATAATGCTGTCGAATATATCTTCTGCCATCTCAAGTCTGCAGCATGTGCGTAGTCATCAAGACAGGCTGAGAAATGACAGGCCCCATTCCAATAGCTATCAGTATTACACCGATTGTTCACAAACAATAAATGTCCCCTGCATGTTCAGATGTTCACATCACTTTTAATGACCTTCCGAATACATCCAAACTCCCCCGAAGTTGAAGCAGATCAGCCTTTTAAATGATGTGACCTGCGATTTACAACATGGCATCCGCACCGCTGTGATTACTTCAACTTTTTCACAGCGGCTTTTTTGGTGAGTGTGATTGTGGGCGATATGTGTGCGAGGTGCTGAAAATAACGCTGGGCGATATTCTGGGCGTTAGTTTCAGCAAATGTGATCTTTACGACAAAAAAAGTGGGCAGGCGGTATTATTGAATCTCAGTATTAATTACATGTCGAAAGTAATGCTGGGCGATATTATGGGTGTTGGGTTCGCCCAAAAAAGTAGGCGGCGGCATAATTTTTTATCGCCGTTAAATACATGCCGAAAGTAACGCTGGGTGATAGGTGACCGAGAAATGGGCGTTAGTTTCCATCTTTTGGCTAAATGAGTGATATTTGGGCGTTATACCTCATTTCAGGGTTAAAATGAACGTTAAGTTGTGGTATGCATGCAAAAATAATGAAAAGTTTAGCCCCATATCTTTTGTTGTGTATAACCGTGCAAATTATGTATGATGATTATTTTGTCATGGTTCCTTCCTCATTAAGGAGGGAGAAGTGTAATATAGCTCCACTTATGGACTACTGCTCCACCTAGTGCACGACTGTGATAATGCAACTGCTGATGTATATTATAAAAGCATCATGTCACCTGCCAAGTTCCTGCAGAGCCATTTTGTGTATGTGTGCTTTAGTGATTTTGTAAGAATATATAACAGCAGTGTCCTTACTTCTCTGCTGCACTTGCTTAGATGCCTTTGGCTGTATTCCCCTGGGTTTTGGAGCCTGTGAGGGCCCCACCAGAATTTTCTCCTCCTGCAAATGTGCTGGGGCAGACTTGGGCATCGCTAACCAGAGATGCCTCTGGGGCTCTGACCGAGGGGTTGGCAAGGGGGGAGAAGTGTGAGCGCTTGGAGAGGAGCACCATCTCCCATGTCCCTGCCCACCATCATCCCTCTCGTGGACCTGCACTTTCCTCCTAGCAAGGAGCTGGAGAGCACCTTGCTGTACATCAGTGGGGCCATAAGGACCCAAGTCTACATTGACATTCCTCCTAGAAAGGACATCTATGAGCCTCTGGGTTCTGTCCTCCATAGATTGGCATCTATCCTCCATAGTGTCAGCTGTGGCTCAATGGATAGCACACTCACCTCTGACTCAGAATGTTGTGGTTTCAAATCCCACTCCAGGGACTTGAGCACATAAATCTAGGCTGACATTCCAGTGCAGTGCTGAGGGAATGCTGCACTGTCAGAGGTGCCGTCTTTCGGATGAGAAGTTAAAATCGTCAAAGCACTCCCACAACCAAAAGGAGTAGCTGCGGACAGGTGGCAGTACGCCTCAAACATTACTTCTAACAGATGTGGAGGAGAGGGTCTCTGCCCTCATCGGGGTCCCAGGTCGGACAGTTACTGAGGGCGATGCAGAGCCTCCTTCGGCTGGTGATGGTATGTAAATGGATTGCGCTACTGAATCCACTGCACTGCAAGATATAATGGAATAGCAGCGGCCCTCCAATGAACCTGTGCTATGCCACCTTCTTCATGCCACATTGGCCCCTCCCCTGCCGCTAACTGCTCGTCTGCTGCTTTCTACTTTCAGATGACCAATCAGAGGCACACAAGCCCTTGAGGGAGGCCTCGACTTCAGGCTATGCGGATGAGGACGAGGCAATGGATGGTACTGATCCGGTGGAGCATTCCAGCCCACTAGTTGCACCCTCTGGATTAAGCTCTTCAGGGGATGACGCAGAATTTTCAGAGTTTGAGGAATCGGAGGCTCCTGACCCCAGTGGTGTACAGAATGCAGTGCCGAGATGGAATCCTGCAGGCCATCTCTCCGGAGGGTGAGTCGGCAAAGTCGGTCTGTTAACAGACAGGCAGACCTTGAAGTGGACCTGGTGGAAATGTCCAGGGAGAGCGCAGTGATGAACCGTGACCTTATTGATGCATTGGGACAGATTCCAGTGATTTTGACACGCTCACTGCCACTATTGCGGAGGCAGCGTCAGAGATTGTCGTTGAGAGTTGGGAGTCCAGCGAGTCCATCATTGCCCACTCGCAAATGCTGGTGGTCTCGACCAGCGACAGTGGAGTTCCAGAATGTGTGGCCATTGATCACATCGCCACCTTGGGCGCATCACAGACATAAGCTTTCCTTGAGCTTGGGCAGGTGATGCAGTCCATGTCTGCATCTATATTCTCTGTGTTCCCCACTGTCCATCGGAGAAGTGACGGTGGCAAAGCAGGCCAGCAAGGTGTGTGGATATACCGGTGCTCCGGTTGGAGAGTGAGTGGCTCCAGAGAAATGGGAAGTGGTGTAATTCCTCAGGATGACAGCATTCCGGATCCCACCACTCACTCGACAACCATGCACCATACTCGGTTGATACCCCAGCTACCTGTGACTGGTAACGCACAGGAAAAGGTGCCCCAGTCAAAAGCCGAACCTTCCAGCCCAGGAGCTGGTCCAGTGCGTCGTGAGATGTGGTGTCCATTGTCTGACTCCCAACATAGCAGCTCTCTAGCAGCCTTGCTGTACATCCTGAGGCCTCATGCAGGAGGAGCAGCAGGCGTGGGAGTGGGTTGAAGTGAAGGGGTGGAAATTCTCTCCAAGGTGCAATAATGGCTGGCAAATCATCATGGAGCCTTTCAATTTTGTTCACTGCAGGAAGCAGTCTTTCTTTATTTCAATTTTGTGCACTGCAAAATGCAGTTATTCTTTTCCTAATATGTTGTGAATTGCAGGAAGTAGTTTTGTTTTTTACTTTCAATCTTGTGCACTGCAGGAAGCAGACTTTTTTACTTTCAATTTTCCTTATATGTTGTGCATTGCAGGGATCAGTAATGTGTCCATAAGTGTTCAACCATTCTACATTGTAAGGTTCTGTGGAGGGGGGCGGGGCAGGGGGGGCATATTGAGAGCGTTAAATGTTGTTAAAAATTGTTCTTTGATCTTTGACATTGATGTCTTGTGCCTCATTTGCACAATCATTTGTACATTAGGCATCATGGTGGCATAGAGTGGTGAGGCAGTGCTCAAACCTCCCTTTCCCCGTTCAAGCAAACCGGTCAATGATGAGCTGCCCATGTAAAGCTCTTGCAGCGGCCACATCTCCATGCTGTCTCCCCTGTGGTCGTGGTGGTTGCAGTATGGGTTACATCGCCAGGCTCCTCTTCCTTGTCTAACTCCTCCTCCTTCTCCTGAGGTAGTTCTGCATGCCTCATTGGCAATGCCTGTTCCATCATGATGGCTAAGGTATGTAGCATGCTGCACATGACAATTAACTCATATACCTGCTGAGGAGAGTATTGAAGGCTGCCCCCAGAATGGTCCAGGCATCGGAAGTGCTGCTTCAGCATGCCAATTATCTTTTCAATTATGTTGCGGGTGACTGCATGGCTGTCATTGTAGCTTTGTTCGGCTTCTCTGGCAGGGTTCCAGAGTGGGGGTCATGAGCCAGGTGTCCAGGACATATCCTTTGCCCCCGATCAGCCAGCTTTGTCTTTGTCTCTTAACATGCATGAGACACTGCTCTCACATAAGATGAATGCATCATGTGCGCTCCCTGGATAGCGGGCATTGAGTGTTAGGATGCACTGAATGTGGTCGCAGACCAGCTGAATGTTTAGCGAGTGGTATCCCTTTCTGTTTCGGAAAACCTCTGCATTCTGTTGTTGGTGCTTGCAAGGTGACATGCGTACAGTCAGTCGCACCCGGAACCTTGGGGAAACCTGCAAATCGTCCAAACCCTAGAGCCCTCTCATTCTGTCTGTCTCTGTTGATTGGGAACTTTATGATGTCCATTTTACATGCATACAGTGCCCTTGTCACCGGAATGCAGCAATGTGTGGCGTGCTGCGAGATGCAGCATATGTCCCCTGCTGCTGCCTGGAAGGAGCTGGAGGCATAGAAGGCCAGTGCTGCAGTCACCTTCACCTCGACGGGCAGCGCATTCCTGTTGCCGCTGCTTGTCTGCCTGTATGAGCTGGAACATCTCTGTCAGCACTTCTTTTCTAAAGCGCAGCCTTCGAACGCACTGCACATTAGAAATGTCGAGGTATGAGCGATGTTCCCTGTAAACCCGTGGGGGTAAGCTCTCCTCCCCAAACATCTGCGACCTCTTAGATTCCATTGCCATCCATGGACAATAAGCCTACTTCCAGCTTGAAGCCACCTGCGAATAGCAACCAGCATGATTTGCTACCCAACTAACATTGCCCCCATTGAACTCTCATACTGACCTTGAAAACAAAGGGTTAAGTCATATAAAAGTGCTACTTTAAAGTGTCCATGAACGCAGTGTTCCGCGCGCAACCGTGGCAGTCACAGACAATTGTGATATAAGATTTTCCATCCTCCCTTTAACTATGGCGGCAATTGCACCTGCTGCACCCCGGGATCACCTGGGGTCCTTGGGCAGATGACAAATCAAGCGTAATGCCCTAAAGTTCCACCCAAAGTGCTACCGTAGTCTTGCACAATGATTGACGTCACCTGACGGTCAAAACAGAAGGCGGGACGGTAAGTTTTTGCACCGCCGCAAAACCATTGCCGAAACCTCTGGCCGGCGATAAATCCAGGATGCCCCATTTGACGCCAGAAACACCTTTTTACACCCCGCCGAGGCATGAAATGGGGTGAAAATTTACAGAAAATCCAGCCCCTTGTGTGTTGTTAGTTAGTATGATTGTACTAGGATGAAGGTGAGTGTGAGGGGTGGTTCGTAAGATGGGGATGTGATGATGTCGATAGAGAGAGAGAGAGAGAGGGATAGGTGGAGGTGCAAAGGATGTTGGTGTGAGTAAAGATGTGCAGGAGTACGGCTGGGAAGACAGAGTCAATGAAGTTGAGTGTGACTTTGTACTTGCCTTTCCTGGTCTCAAAAATCATTGAAACGCTTGCGGTACTGCACCAGGTCCTCATCACCACAGACCTGTTGGTCACTTCCTGCGCTATCTGGAGCCAGGCTGCCTTGGTCATTTGGAAGTCTCTTGCAGCCACTGGCAGGGAAGAGAACCTTCCTGTGTGCTCCGATTCCCTCCACAAGCAAATCGAGGGAGTCATCAGTGAATCTGAGTGCAGCCTGCTGCCTCTGGTAACTCTTTATGTTCTTTATGTTCACTACAACCAAGGCAGAAAGATAGTGTCCACACTCTTCGATGTGCCTTCAAATGCAATGTGGACATGCCCCTTTTAAATATACCAGCATCAAACGCATCAGCGCTGATGTCACCAGTCCCATATCTTTTAAGAACATAAGAACATAAGAAATAAGAGCAGGAGTAGGCCACCTGGCCCCTCGAGCCTGCTCCGCCATTTAATAAGATCATGGCTGATTTAATCATGGACTCAACTGCACTTCCCTGCCCACTTCCCATAACCCTTTACTCCTTTATCGCTAAAAAATCTGTCTATCTCCTCCTTAAATATATTCAATGATCCAGCTTCCACAGCTCTCTGGGGCACAGAATTCCGTAGATTTACAATCCTCTGAGAGAAGAAATTCCTCCTCATCTCAGTTTTAAATGAGTGCCCCCTTATTCTGAGTCTATGGGCTCAATTTTCCCCAAAGCGTTTTTTTGGCATACTTGAACAGTTACACCCGTTTTTTTGGGGCATAATTCCGCCCCAAAAAAATTCTAACTTTCCCCGTTGGATTTCTTCATTTTGGCGTGGCGTAACCCAACCTTTAGTTTTGGGGGTGGAGCCTTGATCTGCGCCAAAAAGATCGGACTGCCATGGTAACCAGGGATACAATGCGATCTGAGGCTGCCTATCTCTCTCTCTCTCTCTCTCTCTCTGTACCTGGGACCAGACCGGGAAAATAGGGACCGAGAATGGGACCGGACTGGCAAGCCCTTCGGGCGGGGTTGGATGTAAGTTGCTGCTACATATTTTTCAATTCTTTTAGTGTGTCCAGGCATCTGCTGCGCTGATTTCCATACCTGCACTGATTTCCTTAACTCTCCGGAAGGTTTTTCTGGAGAAGCCACATACGCTGGCCTAAGCAGAACTGGAGTAATTCTCAGCTGGCCAAACTTCCCTAAATGGCCAGAATTGGCATAGGTGGCTGGTTACACCCACTTTGGCTGAAAAAATAACTGATCTAAAAAAATCGTAACTAACTGAATTGCACTGGTGCAAATTGATTAGGGAAACTGTTTTTTCAACTTAGGCTAAAAATAGCAGCCTGCTCAAAAAAAAACAGCGCAAATCACTGGGGAAAATTGAGCTCTATGTCCCTTAGTTTTAGTTTCCTCTATGTGAAAATATTCTCTCTGCATCCACTTTGTTGAGCCCCCTCATTATCTTATATGTTTCGATGAGATCACCTCTCATTCATCTGAACTCCAATGTGTATAGGCCCAACCTACTCAACCTATCTTCATAAGTCAACCCCTCATCTCCGGAATCAACCTAGTGAACCTTCTCTGAATAGTCTGCAATGCAAGTATATCCTTCCTTAAATACGGAGAACAAAATTGTGCACAGTACTCTAGGTGTGGCCTCACCAATACCCTGTACAGTTGTAGCATTTATACTCTCTTCCCCCTTGCAATAAAGGCCAACATTCCATTTCCCTTCCTGATTACTTGCTGTACCTGCATACTAACTTTTTATGTTTCATGCACAAGGACCCGCAGATCCCTCTGTACTGCAACACTTTGCAATTTTGCTCCAATTAAATTATAATTTGCTTTTCTATTTTATCTGCCAAAGTGGATAACCTCTCATTTTGTAACATTATACTCCGTTTGCCAAATTTTTGCCCATTCACTTACCCTTTGCAAATGTCATGTGTTCTCCTCACAATTTGCTTTCCCACTCATCTTTGTATCATCAGCAAACTTGGCTACATTACACTCGGTCCCTTCATCCAAGTCATTAATACAGATTGTAAATAGTTTGAGGACCCAGCACCGATCCCTGCGGCACCCCACTAGTCAATGTTTGCCAACCGGAAAATGACCCATTTATCCTGACTCTTTCTGTTAGTTAACCAATCCGCTATCCATGCTAATATATTACCTCCAACCCTGTAAACTTTTATCATGCAGTAACTTTTATGTGGCATCTTATCGAATGCCTTCTGGAAATCCAAATACACCACATCCACTGGTTCCTCCTTATCCTTCCTACTTGTTACATCCTCAAAGAACTCCAGCAAATTTGTCAAATATGATTTCCCTTTCATAAAACCATGCTCACTCTGCTTGATTGAATTATGCTTTCTCAAATGTCCCGCTATTGCTTCCTTAATAATGGATCCCAGCATTTTCCTAACAACAGATGTCAGGCTAACTGGTCTATAGATTCCTGCTTTTTGTCTACCTCCCTTTTTAAATAAGGGTGTTACATTTGTGATTTTCCAATGCGCTTGGACCATCCCAGAATCGAGGGAATTTTGGTAGATTACAAGCAATGTATCTCTGCCGCCACCTCTCTCAAGACCCTAGGACATAAGCCATCTGTTCCAGGAACTTGTCCGCCTTTAGTCCCATTATTTTACCGAGTACTACTTCATTAGTGATAGTGATTGTCTTGAGTTCCTCCCCCCTCATAGCCCGTTGACTATTCACTGTTGGGATATTTTTAGCGTCCTCTACCGTAAAGACTCTTACAAAATATTTGTTCAGAGTTTCTGCCATCTCCATGTTTCCCATCACTAATTCCCCAGTCTCGTCCTCTAAGGGACCAACATTTATTTTAGCCACTCTTTTCCTTTTTATTTACCTGCAGAAACTCTTGCTATCTGTTTTTATATTTCATGCTAGTTTTCTTTCATCGTCTTCCCTTTCTTAATCATTTTTTTAATCATTTTTTGCTGGCTTTTAAAAGCTTCCCAATCTTCTGTCCTCCCACTAGTTTTGGCCACTTTGTATGCCCTTGTTTTTAATTGGATACCATCCTTTATTTCTTTGGTTAGGCACGGATGGCTATCTTTTCTTTTACACCCTTTCATCCTCACTGGAATGTATTTTTCTTGAGAGTTATAAAATATCTCCTTAAATGTACGCCACTGTTCATCAAACGCCCTACACTTTAATCTATTTTCCCAGTCCACTTTAGCCAACTGTATCCTCATACCTTTGTAGTCTCCTTTATTTAAGCTTAGTACGCTGGTTTGAGATCCAACTTTCTCACCCTCCATCTGAATTTGAAATACAACCATGCTATGTGTAGTGTATGGAGAAAGAACACTGTGAGCTCTAAGTAAAGTGTGACAGTTTTTTATTGCAGGTCTCCAGAGTGCCTCTTCAACCTGTGAAGCCTCCTTAAATACCTGTGCTCCCAAGGGATTATGGGATCCCTTGGGACTCCAGGGGATGAGCCCTCTGGTGGCTGTACAGAGTAAATACAAGTTTACATATATAACACTCTGGTCATTCATTCCAAGGAAATTGTTTATTAATCCTGTCTTATTACACAGGACCAGATCTAAGATAGCCTGACCCTTGGTTGGTTCCGTTACATACTGCTCAAGGAATCCATCCCTTACGCACTCTATGAAGTCTCCTTCAAGGCTACCCTGACCAATCTGATTTGTCCAATCAATATGGAGGTTAAAATCACCCATGATTATTGCTGTTCCCTTTTTACAAGCCCCCACTATGTCTTGGTTTATACTGCGACCAATGGAGTTTCTACTGTTAGGGGGCCTATAGACACACCAGTAACTTTTCCCCCTTATTATTCTTTTTCTCCACCCAAACTGAATCAACATCCTGATCATTTGATCCAATATCGTTTGTCACTATTGCAGTGATTCCATCCTTTATCAACGAGCTATCACGCTTCCTTTTCCTTTCTTTCTGTATTTCTTGTGACCACTCATTTCACTTATTTGCCTATTGTTCACTTGCTCTGACAGTTTAAAGGTTACACTACAATTTGGTGGCGAAAGTGAGGAAACATAGTGGCACATGAAATATTCAGAAAGACACAATAGTGATCAGGGTTCTCTTGAACCCCTGGACTCACTAAGTTATTAGATATTGGGCATGTGAAAGCAGAATCCAGGTTGTGGAGGTTATTGTATGGGAGTTATGTGATGCTGAAGCCTAGGAAAATATAAAGACTCAAATCATGAGATGTAATTGGTTTTTACTAATGTTGCATATATATGCAAACACCCAAAGTGAACCAATTTATAATGAACTATGATGGATACTAGTGAAGAGCTTGAAGTTGAGGCTGCAAGTTGTGTGAACACTTAAAACTCCAAGAACCAGGAACTCCCTTCACAGCAGGCAGGCAGTGTTAAAGGACGCCTATGAGTCCTACCTTCTGATATGTGGCTTACTGGCCAAAAAATAGTTCTAGATCTTTGCAGAATGAATAACTTATTTAACTTACAATTTTAATATTGATAGACTTAAGTACCTTTCAATTGAAATCATTATTGCTAACAGTGAAATTAAGCAGAAACACTAGTTTCAAAACATTTTTTAATTTATTTTCCCTCTGCTCCTATTGACTCATGTTGAAATATTGGTCCAAACATACTGACTTCTCTCAAGTAGTGGCTATTCCTGATGTGTAAGCCTAATCAGTACGTGTCAGTAGGCTATTTGATCTTCACAGCCCACCATGATCCTGTGCCCAATGTCACTGAATGGAGATTGAGAGAACACCATAGCTTTTGGTCCCCTTGCAGGGTGTTTGTTTTGTTCACTCTACTTTGATTCTTAGACCTCAGAACTTATAGTGGGAAAGGACAACATGAGGCACAAAATTTAGGCTTAATCCAGTGTCAGTTTTATTATGCAACAAAAAACGACTAAAACTACAGGACAAGACTTCTGAGAGAAATTGACTTAAGACATACAATCACCAGCCCTGGTTGTAGCTATTGTAGGTTCGTGGTCATTGATTCTGTGACCGGTTGGTTCTTCTTCTGTCCATTCTCTGCAGTGCTGTTCTCGTTTCTGTTCTTCTGTCTCTCTGTTTGTCCTTCTTCATTCTCCTTCTTTTCCTGTGTTTCTGTGTTCGTATATTTATATCCATAGTATGAATAAGTTTCCCGCTGGGCCGGGGTCTGATTAATGCATCTGTATCGATGTGCTGATTTGTTTAACTGGCTGTGGTGATGAGTTTGAATGGTTACTAATTTGCACACGGAGTCGACAGTGCAAAAGATAACTCCTTATCCTTAATGCCCTGTTATCCAAAAATGTGCATTTCGTAGGGTCCTTTGTAGTCCTGGTTTCTTGCAGAATTGTAGTCTCTGGGGTGAACTGTTTTACCCCCTGTGGCCAATCAACTCCAGAGCTCTTCTGATAGATGGTATCAATCGCTTTGTCTGTATGCATAACCAGGTTTAGTCCTTGACCACAGAGATTGCTTTTAATTGGTGATAAGTCACCACTTGCCTCAGGCTGGTGCCTTTTACCCTCCCAGGTAGTCCAAAAGTTTTTACTTTAAAACAGTTTGTTCATGGCCTCATCCTGTGCCTTGTTCCAAGAAAAATAGGTGTGTACCCTTACACTCCCTCCTTTTAATGTCTTATAATAAACTCAGAGACATTACTCTGGGTGGCATCTTCTTTTCCACAAGCATTTTGGGTGATTGCAGCCTTCAGTCAAATCTCCCCATTACATTCCTTTTACACAAAGGAATGTAATGTTTTTACAACACAACAGTGTTTCTTACAACAAAACTATGTTTGGCCTTATTCTGACTTTGGTTTATAACTTTTTACAAACACTTCAGCCTGGGTTTACTTTAATAACCCTTCCAGATTCCCTTCCTTCATCCTTTTCTTTAATTTACAGGATAGGACAAGTAGATACAACACGATTATCAACTGTACATTTACTAATGAGTGTGATACGATTCGAATCCAGGGGGGATTTCAATATTGAGTCCCAGATCCCATCATGGAGGGGCCATCATTTCCTCGATTTCTCCCCTTACTTTATTATTCTCCTGGTGTAATGTGTAATAATATTTGTGGGACAGCTCGATGTTCTTTAATAGTTCAGTCAAATGTTTGGGTAATGGCGGGATATCGTATCTAAAACACGATATGTATTCCTGGAGGTTCGATAAACTACCATTGACTGTGATACTTATGTGTTTGTGGTGTGAAATAGGAATTATCCTTTCTTGTGCTACATGAAACAAAAGGTAGAATCCCTCACTGAGCACCAAGTGTCCTGGTGTACTCTATACCGACTTTTGCTGGTGGTGACACAGTATGTCCCGTTTCCCTTGTGCGCCACCTATGGCGGAACATGGTCGTGAGCTGTCACTTCCATGATACAGCTTATAGGCTGCCTGTCCTCGTACTTCAACCCACATACCGGCATGTCGAAAGCGTTCAGATGATACGGGCACAATATCAAGTGGGTACCTCCTCTCTGGCATCTCTCCAGACTAGTATCAGTTATTGAGTCTCCCAATTTTACCACATACTGCGGGGTTTTATGATGCCTCACATGTACCCCGTTCCAAATTACCCCAATATTTTACACCTGGTATGGATCGTTGTGACTGATCCAACACAGTATTCAAAGCACTTTCCCATTATGGATTGTTTATTCTGACCACAGTTGACTGGGACTGGATACGCTTCAGAGGCTGACCATAGCTGGCACAAATTCAGGAGGTTGTTATAGACATTCAATGCTTTTAGATGCTTGTTACTGACCCACGACGGTACGTAGCCTTGTTTTAAATCCTCTAAATTACTACATCCTTCATTTAACAACCAAGCTCTGTAAATGACACACATGTCATTCTCAGCAGCTTGATCTGACGCGTTTCTACCCTCTTTGATTAAAGCATTGATGGTGTGATCGTGTTTTTCCACCTCAGCTACCATTTCTTTCAAATGGATTGTCATTGCCTGGTCTTGCTATAGTTCGTTAGACTCTATGTCACTACCCTCCTCCAGTATTTTCTTTAACTGGTCCCTTAAGGTATTCACTTGGACTTGCAACTGCGCGTTGTCCACACTATTTACCAGTGATGTCCCAGTATTAAATGCTGTAGCTACATCACTCATTAGCCCCCTTTCCATCTCGGTCTGTACGCTTACCCCTAACTCTCACCCCTGTAATTCTTTTGATAGAATTGTTTAAACATTTCCTTTAACAATTTTTCATACAACTTTTCCGTTTCTGGCAGGCACCACCGGGGTAATTGTAACTCTGTTAATTTAGAATAACCGACGCTACTTCATAATATACAGAATGATATAACATTTTCCCTGTTGGGATTGACTCCAGCCTGTTCTTAGGCCTGGGTTTTAGGACAGGACATGGAATTTCTTGGTTTGGAATCGCCAGCATTTTAGGGAGAGGTTTTAATTTGCTTGCAATCAGTTTGGTTGCATTGACTGTTTTTGGCGGGTTCAGGGTTAGACAGGAATCAAAACCCTGCGTCCAATTCATACCTGACCCAGAATCCTGCCATTACCGTTTAAAAAGACAATCCCCACGCCTCCCCTGCACTTGTGGCTAGATCCAACCACACAGACATAAATCCCTTGTTCCTTGTTCCACTACTTTTCCCAACATAATTTCGCCCCTTCTTTAGTTCCTATAGTTCGCCTGTTAGAACTATTACCCAGTTTCTTCCATTCTGTGGATGCATTAACTTTTCCCCTGTCTGTTTTCTGTAACCACCACCATCCTCCCATGGGGGTAATCCCTTTACATTCCACACAAACTCGTCTACCTTCTCTCACCCGTACCTTCCTGGTCATGATGTTGAGCCTGGCGCAGGACACTAACACCTCCACAAGTTTGTTTCTGGTTTGGCTGGAGTACTTGGTCGAATTTGACCCTAACCACCCTGGCCAACTCCCAGTGTGTGCATAGGCGTTTGTGCCCTTGTTGCTCCATATGGCTCCCCCTTGAGTTACAGTGGGGCCGGTTCCTCCCATACACCGGTATGTAAGGAATGTCTCGATGTCTCCCCAATCTCCCAATCCTTTAATAATAATGGCCATCCACAGGTCTATCCACAACATCCACCTCATCTCGGTATCCCTGGCTCGATTCACTGCTATAAAGACAAAATGAAATAAATACTTTTGCTCTGTGGGGGGCTCCCCCTCACAGGTCCTTCTTCAGTTATACACATATGTACATAACACCTTTTTATGATCACTGCTTCCCTCTCCTTTTATCCCAATGCTTGGGCTTTCAGAGGCTCGGGGGTGGAGATGGAGGAGGTGTCCAGAGCATCCTAGGTCGCAGCACCCGACCACTCCGCCTTACTGCTCCGTCCCTTACATCTCCATCATCATCATCCCACAGCATTGGTGGAAGGCTTACATCGATCAAACTCATCGCAGTTCCTTGGGCCTTGGCCCACTTTTTACTTTTCTCTCCGGGGTTGTACAGCTTATATTGGTTTATATGGAACCATTTTACACGTTTTGGCACCACAGGGCTTGCCTTGTCTACAAGCTATATGGTCCTTTGTAGAATGGTTCAAATGCCCCTATTCTGGCATAATTTCTGACCATTACCTGATCCCCTACCTTCCATTCCTGTGCAACCCGGGGTTCCAGCAGCAGTTTATTCTGCTGGTGCTGTCTGCCCATATTGTTAGCTGCTTCCCAATGCAGCCCCTTCAGAGTATCATACAGATCTCTGACAAACCCGTCTCGTGTGACTCTTTAACCTGCATTTTGGTCAGGACTGGTGCTAGGATATGGGTTGGGGCCCTCATAAGTCTCCCTGTCATCAGCGCATGTGGGGAGTGTCCCGTACTCTTAGAGAGACTGGCTCGGTGGCTCATCAGTATTAGGGGTAGGATCTCATCCCATTTCTTCAGGGTATCTCCTATCTCTTTCCTAAGCCTCTATTTTAAGGTCCGGTTTCTCCTTTCTACTGGACCTGATGATTGGGGGGTTATACGCCACATGCCATTTCCTCTGCATCCCTAACAGCTTTAGGGTAGCCTGCATTTCTACTCCGGTGAAATGACTCTCTTGATCTGATTCCACTATCAGGGGCAGTCCCCATCGAGAAAATACTTCTCGTATCAGAATCTTTGCAGTGACTACTGGGGTGGCTGCCCTACAAGGAAAAGCTTCTACCCATTTTGTAAAGAGATCTATTAACACCAAGCAATATTTATTGCCTCTGCCTGAGGTGGGCAGTGGCCCAATGAAATCTGTCTGTATAGACTGCCATGGCCCCTCTACCCTCCTCGTGTGTACCAATGGAGCCTTTCTCCGGTGGGGATCTGGATTGTTTGCGGCACATACCAGACAATTCTGGCAATAATCCCTTACATCGCTTCTAAGCCCGGGCCAACATCTCACGGCCTCTACTTTATTCCAAGTTGTTTCTGGCCCTGGATATCTAGCTCCTGGACCCCCATGAGCCAGCTGCAAGAATGTTTCCCTGCACTGCCCTGGCACGATCCAACTATCTCCCTTAAACAACATTCCCTGCCTTACTACTATGTCTGCAGCTCCCAAAGGTCCCACTACAGACTTCCCGTCTATCTTGTCCCTATTCGCTGCTCGAAGATCTGCACCCCGTAACTGAGTCTGTTTTAAATCAGGCGGCAATGGTACTTCTTTGGCCCACTCTCTGCCTGTTACAGCCATAATCTGTCCACAGTGATATGGATCCCAAGGTGTCCCTTCTCCTGCCCCTGTTTTAGCCTTTGCTTTTTCATTCACTTTTCACTTGGGCTCTGTCTTAGATTGTACTTTGACCTTTTGGATATAGTAATCCTTCTGGTCCCTACCCGTGACGTCCAAAATGACTTTTAACACAGGAGCCGTCACCAATGGCTTTCCATCTGAGGACTTAAACTGTCGTCTAGCCCATATTGCTAAATACTCTGTACAGGAGTCCAAACATATCGTATAGGGAGTTGGGAATTTGTTAGGATGTGTGATTACGTACGCTACTGCTGCTAGCTCGGCCTGTTGTGCACTTAAAGTGTTGGGGAATTTATGACTCTCTGCATCAGGATCGTAAATCCCACAGCCTGTTTTTCTCTCTCCTTTTATTGCTGAACTAGACCTAGCTACATAGATGTCCCTGCCTGTGTCCTGCTTGGAATCCCACATCTACATCCCGTACTCGTTCCACTGAACACACATGAGCTGCCCCTGGATAAACCAGGTTCAGGGCTAGCTTTGGTTCTCATAGCCTCTAAGTAAGCAACAACGTCCAGCGAGTAATCCTGTTACTACTCACTGTCCCATCTTTCATTTTACTGTCCAGTAACATTTGTATCTGGGTGTGACGAGTCTAAAGTTACTGTAGCTAACCCTGTGAGTGACCAAAAATGCTTTACTGCATAAAAAGTTGCTAACAGATGTCGTTTGCAGTTTGAAAAGCTCTTTCTACTTTGGTGTGAACCCGGGAGGTGTAGGCCACCGGTCTCAGCTTGTCATGTCGCTCCTGGAGTAACACTGCACTCAAACTGTCCCCAGTCGCTGCTACCTCCAAACCAACGTCCTGGTCTCATTTACTGCTCCCAACGCTGGTGCTGTCTGGAACACCTCTTTTAACCTGATGAATGTTTCTTGACAACTCTCACTCCATTCCCACTCTACTCCTTTCCTAAGAAGCCTCAACAAAGGAGCTGCCATGACTGCATATCCCTCTATGAATTCCCTGCAGTAACTCGTTATTCCCAGGAAAGACCTTACTCCAGATACGTCCTTAGGAACGGGTAGTTCCTGGACTGTCTTTCTCTTAGCTCCATCTATGGCTCTCTCTCCTGCCCTAATGGTTAAACCTAGAAAATGCACCTTCTCTTTGCCGATTTGAGCTTTCTTGGGATTTACTTTAAAACCTGCTTCTTTCAGCAAGTGCAACAATTCATTCAATAATGGCTCGTGGTGCTCCGCACTTTCGGAGAATAACAACAGGTCGTCCACATATTGGACCAACCGATCTGGCTGACTAAAACCTTTTAATGCATCGGCCATACTTTGGTGAAAAATCGAGGGACTATTGTGAAACCGTTTTGGAAGACATAGCTATGTGTACTGCTGACCCTTAAAAAGGTAAAGGCAAATTTATACTGGTCCTCTCGTCTCTGTGGAATAGACCAAAACCCGTTTGAAATGTCTAGCACAGTGAAAGTCGTAGCGGTTGTGGGATACTTCTGATTAAATCTGCTACCACCGCTGCCGTGGGTGCACAGGCTGGAATATTTTTATTCAGGACTCGGTAATCTACCATGGCCCTCCATGAGTTATCGAGCATCTTTACTGGCCATAGGGGTGAGTTCACATGTGTTGCTGTTGTGTATGCAATAACTCAATAGGCTTAGTACCGTGAACTCAATCAGGTGCGACCTGACTCTACTTTATTAGCTCTCAAAGTGAGAATTAAACATGGAGGCTTTCTTTATATACAAGGGTTGCACGTGTGTGTCTGTGGCCCAATGACCTCCGACGGTCGCTCCCCAGGGTGGCAGGTAGAACTAGGCATAAATACATTACATCATTCCCCCCAAGATCTTGGTATCAGTCCTATTTACAAATTGAGATGGTCTGGTGCTTTCTGCTCCCTAGTTGATCGTCGTAGTTCAATTCCAGATCTGGGTGAGCTCTCTGAGTCATTCATGGCTTGAGGCTGGGTAGCCGATCTAATTTGAGTGGCAGTGTCCATGTCGGGGACTGAAGGTCCAGATTCATTGACAACAGCAGGGTCTTCTGATGGCTGAATATGAATCGGTTGGTCATTGATGGTGTCTTCTTCAAGCTGTTCCGGTTCGTCTGTGTGCCGCAATTTCATCTGATCAATGTGCCGCCTGCATGTTTGCCCATTAGTGAGCCTGACAATAAGCACCCTGTTACCCTCCTTGGCCGTAACAGTGCCAGTGACCCACTTGGGGCCTTGACTGTAATTTAGCACATACACAGGATCATTCATAGAGATGTCGCGTGACACGGCAGTGCGATCATGATACCACTGCTGATGTTGACGTCTGTTTTCAACGTGATGGTTAAGATCAGGGTGGACAAGTGAGAGCCTGGTCTTGAGACCTCGCTTCATCAACAGTTCAACAGGGGGGATCACGGTAAGCATGTGGGGTCTTGTCCTGTAACTAAGCAGTATGCGTGACAAGCAAGTCTGCAAAGAACCGTGAGTTACATGTTTCAGGCTCTACTTGATGGTTTGGACGGCCCGCTCCGCTTGACCATTGGACGCAGGTTTGAATGGTGCTGACCTTATGTGCTTGATACCATTGAGTCTCATAACTCTTGAAACTCCAAACTCGTGAAGCACGATCTGTTGTCACTCACAACGATGTCGGGCAGACCATGAGTGGCGAACATGGCACGACGGCTCTCAATGGTGGCTGTGGATGTGCTGGATGACATGATTACACATTCTATTCATTTGGAATACACATCCACCACCACCAAAAACATTTGCCCAGGAAAGGACCCGCATAGTCAATGTGGATCCTCGACCATGGTTTGGATGGCCATGACCACAGAGTTAGCGGAGATTCCACTGGTGCATTGCTTAACTGCATGCCAGTGTTGCACTGATGCACACATGACTCCAAATCAGAGTCAATGCCAGGCCACCAAACATGAGACCTGCCAATGGCTTTCATCATCACAATATCAGGATGGGTATTGTGTAAATCCTGTACAAGTCTCTCCCTGCCTTTCTTGGGCATAACAACACGATTACCCCATAGCAAACAATCAGATTGAATGGATTGTTCATCTTTGCGACAGTTGTAAGGATTGGTCTCATCACACACTTCCCTGGGAATGGCCAACCACTAAGGGCACAATGTTTTACAACTGATAAGATCGGATCCTGGCTGGTCCAGGTCTTAACTTGTTGAGCAGTGACAGGCGACCCTTCCCTCACAAAGGTATCCATGACCAACAGTAGGTGTGCGGGCTGTGGCGTTTCCATCTCCGGCGTGGGCAACGGTAAACGGCTCAATGCATCGATACAATTCTCGGTGCCAGGCTTATGGTGAACGACACAATCATAGGCAGATAATGTCAGCGCCCACCTCTGGATGTGGGATGGCGTGTTGGTATTGATACCTCTATGCTCTGAAAATAAAGATATGAGCGGCTTGTGATCGGTATCAAGCTCAAAACGAAGCCCAAACAAATACTGGTGCATCTTTTTAACCCCATATACGCAGGCTAAAGGTTCTTTCTCTACCATGCCGTAGGCTCTTTCCGCTTTAGACATGCTTCTTGATGCGTACGCAATGGGTTGTAGTTTGCTCGACTCATTGGGTTGTTGGAGCACGGAACCAACCCCATGTGATGATGCGTCACAGGCCAATACTAAACTCTTGCACGGGTCATAATGTACCAGCAATTTGTTGGAACAAAGCAGATTTCTAGCCTTCTCGAAGGCCCTGCGTTGAGACACACCCCAAGCCCAGTTGTCGCCTTTTCTAAGCAACATGTGCAGTGGCTCTAATAATGTGCTCAATTTAGGTAAGAAATTACCAAAGTAGTTGAGAAGACCAAGGAACGAAAGCAGCTCCATCACATTCTTGGGTCTGGGTGCATTTTTGATGGCCTCTGTTTTCGAGTCTGTAGGCCTGACGCCATCTGCAGCAATCTTCCTTTCCAGGAATTCGACTTCCAGTGCCATAAAGATGCACTTTGAATATTTCAGCCTGAGCCCCACTTTGTCCAGACGACGTAGAATCTCTTCCAGGTTGTGCAGGTGTTTGGCAGTGTCACGACCTGTGACCAGAATGTCGTCTTGGAAAACCACGGTTCTAGGATGGACTTCAGTAAACTCTCCATGTTTCTCTGAAACATGGCTGCAGCAGAGCGAATTCCAAAAGGACAGCTGTTGTAAATGAACAGCCCTTTATGCGTATTGATGCACGTAAGATTCTTCGATGATTCGACAAGCTCCTATGACATATAGGCCGACGTCAGATCCAATTTGGTGAATGACTTTCCCTCGGCTAGCATTGCAAACAGGTCATCAGCCTTTGATAACGGGTACTGGTCCTGTTTTGAAACTCAGTTGATCGTAACCTTGTAGTCTCCACAAATCCTGACAGTGCTATAACTCTTCAGCACAGGAATAATGGGCCTAGCCCATTCGTTAAATTCGACCGGTGAAATGACCCCTTCACGTTGGAGTCTGTCCAGTTCGATTTCGACCTTCTCCCTCATCATGTGCGGGACCACCCGGGCTTTGTGATTGACGGGTGTTGCATCCAAGTCCAGGTGGATCTGCACCTTGGCTCCCATGAAGTTGCCGATGCCTGGTTCAAACAGCGAGGGGAATTTGCTCAACACTTGAGCACACGAAGCATCATCCACCGATGACAAAGCTTTAATATCGTTTCAGTTCCACTTTATTTTTTAGAGTGAACTCCTGCCGAACAGTGTTGGACCATTGCCTGGAACGATCCACAGCGATGGATCATGAACCGCCCCATTGTACGACACCTTGACTGCTGCACTGCCAAACATTGGTATGAGCTCTTTGGTGCATGTATGCAATTTTGCATTTACTGGACTCAGCTTGGTGTCCCACAACTTTTCAAAAGTCCTCTGGCTCATAATTGACTGACTCGCACCCATGTCTAATTCCATAGCTACTGGCAAGCCGTTCAATTTTACTTCCATCATTATCGGTTGGCTCTTTGTCAGGAACGAATGTACACTATACAATTCCTCCTCGGGTATCTCGGGTTGCATTGCCGGATCTGCTCCGGATCAGTCATTATCATTCACGTGGTGTGTCATAGCACGCTTGCTGAGCTGCGGAAACATTCGCTGAAGGTGCCCCATTTTCACACAGCCTCTACAAATATATTGCCTGAAATGGCACTGATGAGGCTGATGATTGCCCCCACAACACCAACAGGGTGAAATCAGATTCCTGCCCAATGGCAGACTTCAAACAGCTACAGGTTTCGCAAACACAGTCGGGTAGGCTCTGCCAGGTGCAGCTCTGCCAACCGACGACACAATCTGGTGCGCAGTACTTGCAGTGGAGTTCCGACTCTGCGAGGACATCTGCTTTGTATTATTGACCGTGGTCAGGCAAGCCTGGGCGATCGTGATGGCCCTGCTCAGATCCAGCGTCACTGCAGCCAGCAGTTTCCGCAGGATCACCTCGTGGTTTATGCCTATTACAAAGACGTTGAGCGGTTCCAAACTTACACTGCCCAGCGAGATGTCTCAGGTCAGCAACAAATTCCACCACGTCCTGGCCTTCAGAACGAACATACTTATAAAAGCGATGTCGCGAGATAATAATGCCTTCTTTAGGTTTGAGATGGTCCTGGATCAGAGCACACAATTCCTCATAGGTCTTTTCCGTTGGACGTGCAAGTGAGAGCAGATTCTTTATGAGGCCATAGATATTTGGACCACAAACTGCGAGGAAAACTGCCGGTAAAGTGGGGTGGGCTCTATGAGGGGGTCAGGTTCCCTTCTGACCAACTTGAGCGGTTCGAATCGCTCCCACTCCCTTGGGTTCTGTACTCTGGATTTATTTGGGGGGGTGTGACAAAAGTGCAAAGGACACTGGTTTGACGCAATGAACTTTGTTTTTATTACAGTCAAAGTAATCCAGTCTTATTACTCTAGTAAGAAAATACAAGGTCAAACTTACAATCACTCGAATAAAGAACAATACAAGGAAAGGTACAAGGTCAAACTTACAATCACAAATCACTCTAATAAAGAACCATGCACTACACATTCAAAGGGGGGTCACAGTAAATTATACCTCCCACCTCCCAATACCTAATTTTAGTTAGGTTAGACTCCAGGGCATGTAGGGACTATGCTTACCAACCCTTTTGATAGTTAACGGTAGATTGCAATTGTTTTTCCCTTGATACCACGTTGACTGTGGTCGGTCGCTGCTACGATCGTGATGTTCTTCCTTCCTTCAGGACTTCAGGACTTCGAGGCTGGAGAAGTTAGTTTACAAGTGTCGTGTTGGTTTCTCTCCTTGTCTTGATGACACAGCGTAGTGTGGTACTAGTCTGTCAGTCAAAGTGTCATCTGAGGTGGTAGCAACCTTGTAGCTACCTAGCAACCACCTAACCTCTGTTGAAAACAGGGGTCAGTTATACAATTTCAGTGGTTCTAATCTGAGCACCTCTTCAAAATCCTTTGTCTAACTTTGGCGGACTTGGTTCTTCTTTGTAATATTTTAGTGGACTCGTTAAAAGTTGATATGTCTTGGGTAGGTTGATGTTTGAAAACTGTTTCCTGATAGAAATATTAGTTTGGTAATTGCAATGTCCTTTTGTGCTTAGTCTTTTGCATACAGGCTGGATTGGGCCTCTTTGCTGTATATGCTGAAATGGTTGTCCAGACCCATGTTGATGAGTAGTTATTTTGTAATGTTAATGTTCCTTGTGGAGAAAGATTCTTGACGAGTAAATTCTCCAGACAAAGTTACTTCAATTCCAACACCTAGGCAGACCCATTAATCAGGGTGTCTCCTGTGTGTTCTTTAGGTCCGCCCACAGCCTTGAATTTGTCTTTTAAAACCCAAAGTTCTATTAAAGTTCGTAGTTTCTTCCATAATCACATTAGAGTTCCAAACTTTTCGGTAGATAGTCCCAAATTAAATTTCCTTTCGAATGAGCCCAAACACAGAGGGGGTTTCTTGTGAATTTTGCATTCCTTCATTCCCCCCTGTTGACACTTCACACTCTTGAGTGTCAATCAAGGTAAGCGAAATTCCTGCTCCCGAGATTCAACCTTCCCTGCATTTATACTTGCTAAACATTACCCTGCATCCCCCGTTGAAATGCAATGCAATATACAGGCGAATATAATCATTTAATTAGGTTATAGCATAGAGGGGGTCTGATGTCCCTCTTTTACTCGGTTTTCACTGTAAAATGACGGTACACAGTCATACACAACTTCAAGTAAAGTAAAATAAAAACACATTGTAACACATTCTCAAATAGCATAAAGGTCCATAGTCAAACACGTTTTAAGTTCAGAAAAATAAAGGTACATAGTCAAAGCATTTAAGTAACACTCTTACAACACTCGCGATGTTGCGGTTTGCAGCAGGTAAAATCAAACACAAATTAAACATGGCAGTATGGTGTCACCCCTTCCTGCGCGATTCCCAAGTTCAGCCAAGGAGCGTATATCACCCTTAGGTGCCTGATCTGACGGCCTCTGCGTTTCACTCGGCAAGTAAGACACCATAAGTAAAGTATAATCGCGAGTTGGCAAATAACTAAAGTGTGGGAAGCGATTCGGATCCAGACTGGGACCTCTATATTTCTGAAAAGGTCCCACCAAGGCGGAATGGTGATCGCAAGAATCTTTTTCCCTATCTCAGTGGTTTTCTGTTCTAGAGTATAGAAGTGTTTTTGTGAGATAATTACAGCTTTTAGTAGAGCGGTGAGATGTTCGGGTAGAGGGGGAATTGCATAGCCAAAATGTACAACATAATCCAGCAGGTTTGTGATGTTTTCTCTCACAGTGAGGTGGACAGTGGAGGGTTCAGGAATGGGGACAATCCGTTCCTGGGCCACTTGAACTGATGCCTCAGGTTTGAAGCAAAAACTGCTGTCACTTACCGGACACCAGAAGTGTCCATGCTGGTAGTGGGACGCACTGGTGGTGACACAATATGTCCCACCCACTATGTATGCTACCTGTGGAGGGACATGGTCTTCTGCCATTACTTCCATGGTGCAGTTAATCGGCTGTGCGCCAGCAGCTTTAAACCCACACTGTGACTTTGAATGGGCACTTTAGTACTGGGGCTCCGGCACCCGGAGAGGTCAGTACCCGTTACAGCGTGCTCCCACTTTATGACATAGAGTGGGACCATTGTGAAACGAATGTATGCACTCACTGAATAACTCCAATGTTCTCCATCCGCTATACCGGTGCGGGTCGGGCTGTCCCACCCATGACCAGCATTGTTAGTACTATCTCCATAATGGTGTGGTTAGATTTCCCACAGTCTACTGGGACAGGGTAGGCTTCAGAGGCTAGACAAAGCTGGCATGGGCTTAGTGAATTGCTGTATGGGTAGAGGGCTGCGAGGTACTTGTTCCTGATCCAAGAGGGGACTATACCTTGTCTTAAATCCTCCAGGTTGTTGCGGCCCTCGCCCAACAACCATGCCCCATACAGTACGCACACCTCGTTCTGTGCAGCCTGGTCAGAAGCATTTCTATCCTCCCGTATGAGTGCATTCACTGTCTGTACATGTTTTTCCAGCTCAGCCACTATTTCTTTCAAATGGACCGTCATAGCCTGGTCCTCGTGTAGTTCTGATCCTACTACTGTGTTCTCTCAATTGGGTCTTTAAATTGTTTATCTGTGTTTGCAGCTCTGTGTCATCTAGGCTATTTATTACAGAGGATGCTGTAATGTAGGTAGTGAAAACGTCGTTTATGATTCCCCTTCAAGGTCTCCCCGAGCCCATGGTGTCCCTGCCGTTTAGGGTGTATAGGTTTGCTTTGTCTACATTTCCAAAATCTAACTCATAAAATTTCTTGAACATATCTCTAAGTAGAGCCTGGTATAGCAGCTCTGTTTCCTTCGGACACCATGCAGGTAGGTGTACCTCGGTAAGGTTTAAAATTACTAAAGCTACTGCATAATGTACCCCCTGATATAACACCTTTTCGGTCAGTACCAATACTAATCCGTTCCCTGGTCCCTTGGTGGTGTTAGGACACCTTTCTATTACTGTGCGTATTGGCGGGGTTGTGGATAGGTGTTCCTTAATGTGTGCTCTTAGTTCGGTGGCGTTAATTGGGAGTGGGGAGTGTGGGACCGCGCACCATGTAGGCTAGAATCCCACCCCATCCCTTCCCCTTCATCTTGCCATTGCCTGGCGAAGGCGATCGATATGCCTGCGGGACAAATACTCTCTCATTCCCACATGCCAACATAAATTCCTTGTTCAGATTCCCACCATTTGTCCCAACACACTTTTACTCCTCCCCGTGTCCGTGATGGTGCGGTACGTATCCTTACCGAGTCTTTCCCAGTCCGATTCCTGGTCCCATGCATCCTTACTGAGTTTTCTGAGCCACCACCATCTTCCCAGGGGAATGTTTCCTTTGCAAGTCAAACATACACGTTTTCTCTCTGTAACACTGACTCGGGCAGCGATGATCCGTGTCCGGGGGCATGGAACTGAGGTGTCCCCGTAGGTAAAGTCTTCCTGGCTGGAGTAGCGGGTAGAATTAGATCCCATCCACCCTGGCCATCTTCCCTCGTGGGCGTAAACGGCGAGTTCTTCCATGTCTCGGGGGCCACCCCCGGCAGTTACGATCGGTGCTCTCCCTCCTGAACACCAGTAAATGAGGGATTCTTCAGTCACTACTGCTCATCCTTATCAGGGCGAGCAGGAACAGGATCCTTCTCATGCTGCTCTCTTTCCTGTAGGGGCACATAAAACAGGTTGTCTAGCCCTGAGAAAGCTCTCTGGCTTGACAAAGGTGACCGAGTTCCAATTTGGGCTCATAGTCTTTAATTGACTGGCTGTCTTATTCAGTTCCTTGTGGACTGATTTCTGTTTTTACTTTTATCTCATAACCGTTTTGCTTATTATCTTACCGGTGCTTCCTTAATAGCTATACCGGTAGATTCTTCTTTCTCCCGGGTATTACCCGACCTGTGCCTCTTTAAATAGCTGCACAGGTAGATTCTTTTTCCTTATCCCAGTTAAATAATATATATACATATTTATCATTACACAGATAATCTTACACTACTCTAACTTATTACTAAACATACTTAAATCCATATCATACTATATATGTACATCTGCCACCCGTCTTCGGGTGGCCAGGTTAATTCCTGCCTTTTTTCTTTCTTCTTCTCCCGCTGGGCATCCAGCGAGGTAGGTGATAGGTCGGTCTGCATCGTCTAACCCTAAGTACCCTGACCTGACGTGGGTTTGAATCCCACACTATCGGGGAAATGTCCCCTGCAGTGCTGCAGCATATCGCTCCTCTGGGGTGGCTGCCTGGTTCGTTTCTTCCCCTGGGGGTTCGGCCTGGCTGAGGGCTACGGGCTGGGGACTCTCACTTGATGGCTGTTCCACCGCTATCTCTTCTGGGGGTCCCTTGTTGCCCGAGGCTACTGGCTGGGTGTCCCTACTCGCGGGCTGGTCTCTGACCTTAGGTGCCCTTTTGCGGCTGGTCCCTCTCCCGGGGCTGAACCATTCAAATTGGAGCGCTGGTGACCACGGTGTCTTTGGCCGTGGTGTGCGGTGAGTCCTTCTTAATGCTCCGGCTGCTGGAGGTGCGTCCGATTCCCAAATGATTGGTGGGACAGCTCCTCAAGTAACACAGTCCACCGCCCCTCTAGGTGCAGTCTGTGGGTCTGCCACGTCCCCTGTGGGTATTCCACAGTCGGGGGCTGTTGGCTGGGAGTCCCTGTCTTTAGTACGGTTTACGGGTTTTGGCTGTCCCTTACGTTTTGCTGCAGCCCCTGGGTTGAAAAGTTTGCACTGATTTATGTGGAACCACTTTGTACGGGCGGGGCATTTTTATGGCATAGACCATGGGGCTTGCCTTGTCGACAATGTGGTACGGTCCCATGTACAGTGCCTCAAAGACCTCTACTCTAGCGTAGTTCCTCACCATAACCTGGTCCCCTATCTCCCACTCGTGGTGTTTGCGGGGTTCTAGCAGCAGTCAGTTGCTCCGATGCTGTTTCCCATGTTGTTAGTAGTGAATCTGTTTAAGGTGTTCAAACAGATTCCTGTCAAAGCTGTCCCGGTTCGCTTCCCTAAGCTGACCTTCCGTGACTCCCGGGGCTAACACATGGGTGGGATCTTCACATGGCTCGGCCGGTCATGAGCTCGTACGGGGAGTACCCCGTGCTCTTTGACTGGCTGGCCCGCATCCCCATGAGGACCTGGGGTAGGACCTCTACCCACCCTTTGGGTGAGACCCCTGTCTCTTTGTGCAGCCATTCTTTGATGGTATGGTTTAAACGCTCCACAGGCCCGGATGACTGCGGGTTGTGAGCGACATGCCACTTTCCTTTGATGCCAAGTACCTTAAGGGTCTCCTGCATCACCTGCCCTTGGTCGGATTCCACGTATTTAGGTAGTCCCCATCGGGAGAACAGTAGCTGTTCCCAGGACAGTGGCTGTTCGGCATGGGAAGGCTTCCACCCATTTGTTGAATACATCCACTAATATCAGGCAGTACTTGTAACCTCCCTGGGCAGTGGGTAAGGGCCCGATGTAATCAATTTGGATCGACTGCCAGGGTCCCTCTACCCTCCTGATATGTCCCATAGTCACCTTTCTTTTCTGGGGGTCGGGGTTGTTGGCCGTGCACACCAGACAGCTAACACAGAACTCGCGGACGTCTTCCCTGAGTCCTGGCCACCACCCTGCCTGTTCCACTCGTTGCCAAGTGGTCTCAAGTCCGGGGTATCCTGCTCCTGGACCTTCGTGATCTAGCTGGAGAAATTCTCTCCGGTGCTGTTGCGGTATTACCCATTGCTCCCCCTGAACAGCATGCCTTCTTTAATGGCAATTGCTGCAGTGCCGTATGGGTCGTCTATCCTTTCCCCTTTAGCTAGTGTGTTTAGGACAGTTTTGAGGATGGGGTCTTGGGTCTGGACCATTTTTAGGTCCGGGGGCAAAGCTATTCCCGCCTTCCCTGCCGTCCCTATCTTGCCCCTGACTGCTGCAATATGTCCTGGGTTGTATAGATCCCAGAGCTTGCCCGTGTGGGCACCTTGCTTGGCTAACATGTCAGCCTGCTGGTTTCCCTCACTATGGGGTTCTGTGGTGGAATGTGCCTTCACTTTATATAAGTAGATATTCCCTTCCTCCCCGAAGGCTTTCATGATCTTTTCCAGTGGGGCTTAATTGCCAGGGGTCTCCCGTCTGCAGATGTGTATCCGCGGCGGGACCAGATAGCCAGGTACTCTGTACACGAATTGCATGTGAACATACTGTCCGGGCAAATTGTGTATGGGGTAGGGAATTCTTCGGGGTGTGTGACTACGTACACCACCGCAGACAGTTCAGCGAGCAGGACGCTCATAGTACTGGGGAGTTTAATCGCCAGGGCAATGTCTGCCTCTGGGTCATAAACACCGCAGCCTGTGAGTCGTTCACCCGCAGATACCGTGCTTGAACCATCCACATAGATCTCTTAGCCTATGTTTATTTCCCATACCCCGGTGGGCTGTCCCTGGATAAATCATGTTGGCTGCGAGTCTTGGCTCGCAGAGACCCATTACCCTTCGGTCCATTTGAGAGAGGAGCAGGGTCCAGCGAGCAATGCGGGCATTGCTCATTGTCCCGTCCTTGATTCTCCCATCCAGGAGCATTTGGGTCGGCTTATGGTGGGCAAGGAGTGTGATAGGGAACCCCTCTGTGAAGATCAGTGATCTTTTCACAGCCCAGTGAGTGGCTAGGAGGTGCTGTTCACAATTGAAGTATCCCTTCTTCAAGTCCGTGAGTATCCTGGAGGAGTAAACCACTGGTCTCAGCCGGCTGTGCCACTCTTGGAGCAGTACTACACTCAGGCTGTCCCCACTGGCTGCTACCTCCAGGAAAAACTCTTTACCCCCATCTATGGCCCCTAGAGCTGGCGCGGTCTGCAGGTCTTTCTTGAGTTGAATAAATGCTGCCTCGCAACCTTCGTCCTATTCCCACTCCACTCCCTTGTGTAGGAGTCCGAGCAGAGGGGCTGCGGTGGCTGCATAATCCTCAATGAAATCTCTGCAGTACCCGGTCAGCCCTAAAAAAGATCTTACTCCTGTTACTGTGTTGGTGGCTGGTAACTACTGCACTGCTTCCCTTCTAGCTTTGTCAATGGCTCTTTCCCCTGCGTGCACAGTCAGTCCCAGGAACTTTACTTCCTTCTGGCCGATCTGTGCCTTCTTGGGGTTTACTTTAAACCCTTCCTCTTTCAGCAGCTCCAGCAGTTCAGTCAGCAGTGGGCCATGCTCCTCCCCCTCATCAATGAATAGGAGCAGGTCGTCCACATACTGTACCAAGTGCTGGGGTCTGCTGAAGCTCTTTAAACAGTTGGCCACACATTGGTGGAAAATGCCAGGGCTGTTGTGGAAGCCCTGAGGGAGACAGTTCCAAGTGTATTGCTGGCCTTTAAAGGTAAAAGCAAACTTGTACTGATCTCCCCTTCTTAAAGGTTGGAAATATCCAGCACCGTGAAGGTGGTCGTGGAGGCTGGGATACTTCCAATGAGGTCGGCGACTGCAGCAACGGTGGGTGCACAGGCGGGGATGTTACAGTTGAGTATTCGATAATACACCGTGGCTCTCCAGGAGTTGTCCAGTTTCTTAACCGGCGACAATGGAGAGTTCACATGGGTAGCTGTTGGTCTCAATACCCCCTGTTTAACCAGAGAACCCAAGGCTCTTTCCATGGTCTGCCTCCACCTCACTGGGGAAGTTGTACTGTTTCTGTGGCCGGGTCATGGGGTCCCCATCTACGCTAACCTCGACCCCATTTATTCTCTCACAGTCGTGTTTGTGAGTGGCAAAAGCTGCAAGGTTTTTCCTCGCATACTCTTGATATTCTATAGGGGTGTTACTGACCAGTGATTCAAGGTCATAACCCTCCTTTGGTTTCATGGTGCACACCGTCCCTTTTCCCTGTTTTCCCGGGATAACCATCACCTCACTCTTCTGTCCCGTACAGACTGACCTCCAAAGACAGTGGTTTCTTAAATCCACTAGGATCCCGTGGCCTAGGATGAAGTCAGCCCTCAGGATCCCTCTCCCTTCCTGCTCCAGTTCATCAGGACACAAGTCCACTTAGTGTGGAGTGTATCTAAATGAATGGAGAGCGGACTGGAGAATGAGCCAGTCTGTTCAGTGCCTGTGAAACCCACCAAGCTGTAGGGGACCCCATTAGACAGAGGTAAGGTGGCGGGGTTAGCTGCATAGACAAGGGTGCTTGAGGCACCGGTGTCCAGCAGGTAAGTCCCTTTCACCTTTTCCACTTCCATCTGGACGGTCGGTCTCCCCCACGCATCATACTCGAGGGCACACAGGTGGACAGGCTGCGCCTGTCCTAGTCATGGTTTTGGTTGGGAGGGGGCAGATGGGATTTTGGTACCGGCGGCGGTGGCTACCTTTCCAGGGACATCTAACCTGGCTCAGAGCGCAGTTAAAAAGGTCTCAAACGAGTGGGGAGGGACTGGCTTATCTGTCTCGGTCTTTTGGGCAGGGGCTGGAGAATTCTTTTCTGCACTATTCTTCCAAGGATTTTTACAATCCCTTCTTTAGTGCCCACTCTTTCTGCACCCAAAGCACATACGTTTTGTATCAGAGGAGTTGCCCCCCTCGTGCCGCCATTCCCTCTTGTCTTGGTTAGGTCCGATTTCGTGAATCCTTCCCTTTTGTGGGTGCTCTTCTGTCCCTCTGCCGTTTCTGTAAGCTAGGGTCAGCTCCATAAGCAATCCCTGTTCTGTGGCTTGGGGATCTCCAGGGTCGAGCCAGGCCTCAGCCTTGGTTCTTATTCTGGGTAAATTGTTAGCTACTAGGCTTCAGAGCCTGTGTGCTAATTCGTCCGGGTTTAATTGATCTCTGTCTATGTGCCCACTACAGGTGCTTTTGTACACCGGCCACAGTCAGTCTGTGAAAGCCTGTGGGGTTTCTCCTGTGAGCTGCACTGTTTTCTCCACTCTAGAGAAGGGACTCCCGTCATTGCAGCACATAGCTTCTAAAATGTCTTTCTGGACGGCAGCAAGTGTTTTCTGTTCTCTTTTGCTCTCAGTAGAGAGGGACTGGTACAATTTGCTGTCTAGGAATAGGAGAAGCATCTTTGCCATTTCTGCATCATCGCACCCATTAATATCCCCTGCCTGTTCCACTTCCACAAAGTGAACTGAGGGAGTCTCCCTTTGGAGTTAGCTTTCCCAGGTGGCTTATCATAGCCCTAAGCTGGTGGGGAGTGTGGGGGACCACAAACTGACTTTCCAGGGGCCCTGGACCCCCGGCACTGGTGGGCGGGCCAAACTTCTGTTGCCACACTGGGTACATTGGCCCTGGTTCTGGCTCTCCCTGTTCTGGCTTGCCTCCCTCTCTTCCCTGCGGCCAAGCTGAGCTGAAACTCGGTGTCATAGATGGTGGTGGTTCACTATCCCTGTCCGCCCCGCAACTAATTTGCCCCTCCTGCTGCTGAACCGGTGTAGTCACCGGTGCCACAGATGGTGGCCAGGTAGTTTCTTCCTTCTCTTCCAGGTTTACCTGGGGCGTACCCGGGCTTATTAGGCATACCATGCCTTTTGTCTTGGACAGAGCAAGGTTTAATCTTTTAATTTGTTGCTGGCCCGATTCAAATCCATTAGTGCTAGCTACTTTATACGCTGTTTGCACATCTTTTAATCTTTCCTGGAGCTCTTTTACTTGTAGGGTGAGGTGAGTGCTTTCCTCCCTCAGTGACTTTTCATTACTTTTGGCCTCAGTAACCTGACGTTGAAAATAGTCCTGACTGTTTTTAAACCTTTCCATTATTTGGGTCCTTTCCTGTTTTAGCTTATGGAGTTCTCCTGATAATCTTTCTTCTGACATAACCCTTTCCTGATAGTTCTCTGCGCATTCCCATAACTCTGCCTGTAATGTTTCATTCATTCTGTTTAACAGTTGGACCTGTTGCTGGAGACAGACCAACCAAATTGCCTTCTCTACTGCTTCTTTGTGATCTTTGCTTGCTATCCACTGGGCTGCAGCGTCAGCTGGACGCTCAGCGCGCAATAGACTAAGCACCCATTCCTTAGTTACATTGACCTTCTTATACACATAGGAGGAAATCCTCTCTTCCATTTTGGTTTTTTGCCCCAAACCAGCACTCTCCACATCACACCCCTTGTACCAGAGTCCTGCCGCGGTCGCCATTTTGTAAGGGGGGTCTCCATGAGGGGGTCATTGTCGGGCTCGTTAAAAGTTGATATGTTTTGGGTGAGTTGATGTTTGAAAACTGTTTCCTGATGGAAATGTTAGTTTGGTAATTGCAATGTCCTTTTGTGCTTAGTCTTTCGCATACAGGCTAGATTGGGTCTCTTTGTTGTATATGCTGAAATGGTTGTCCAGACCCATGTTGATAAGTAGTTATTTTGTAATGTTCATATTCCTTGTGGAGAAAGATTCTTGACTGCTCGATTCTCCAGACAAAGTTACTTCAGTTCCAACACCTAGGCAGACCCATTAATCAGGGTCTCTCCTGTGTGTTCTTTAGGTCCGCCCACAGCCTTGAATTTGTCTTTTAAAATCCAAAATTCTATTAAAGTTCGTAGTTTCTTCCATAATCACATTAGAGTTCCAAACTTTTCGGTAGATAGTCCCAAATTAAATTTCCTTTCGAATGAGCCCAAACACAGAGGAGCTTTCTTGTGAATTTTGCATTCCTTCACGTCCTGCGCCTAACTGTGTCAGCGTCTTCATGAATCTTGTTGACCAAGAAATACTGGTCGAGGCGATCTGTAAAATCCTCCCAGTCTTATCCCTCCACGAATCGCTCCAGGATTTCAAAGGTGCTAATTTTTTTTTGTGCATGAAAGTTCGTATTGTGCCTCATCGCCAAACGTTGCGTATGCAGTAACTTAATAGGCTTAGTACCGTGAACTCAATCAGGTGCAACCTGACTCTACTTTATTAGCTCTCAAAGTGAGGATTAAACATGGAGGCTTTCCTTATATACAAGGGCTGCACATGTGCGTCTGTGGCCCAATGACCACCGATGGTCGCTCCCCCTGGTGGCAGGTACACCCAGGCATACATACATATAGTTGCTATGGTCCTCAACACACCTTGATCCACCAGGGAATTTATAGCAGTTACCAAATCCCTTTCTACGTCCCGGGGAAAATTATACTATTTCTGGGGCCGTGTCATCGGATCCCCGTCTATCTTCACCTCTACCCCAGTTACTCTCCCACAATCATGCTTGTTTGTGGCAAATGCATACATATTCTCCCGTACATACCCTTCATACCTGGCTGGAATGTTGTTGACTAATCCTTCAAAGTCATAACTCCCTTTCGGCTTCATTGTGCAGGTGCTGCCTTTGTCTGTACTGTCTCTGGGAGTCACCAGGATCTCTCCCATTCTATCTGCATCAACTGCCCGCATTGACAATTGTTTTTCATATCCACTATAGCGTGGTGTGTCAGTCCCAAGAACTCTCTAAATGGGCTATTCCCACTTCATTAAAATGCACTCCCATTTCGGTACGTTAGGTCATAACTCTATGGTTAAGGGTTTCGACACTGCTCCAGCCTGCTCATTACCCGTAAATCCCAGTGTAAATGGGATTCCGCTCGACCACGGGGAAGTGGTCGGATTTGGTGAATGGACAACCGTACTAGAGGCTCCTGTATCTACTAAATACTTTCCGCTAAATGTTTCCACTTACACATCCACACATGGCCTGCTCCATTCATCATGTAAGAACATAGAACATAAGAAATAGGAACAGGAGCAGGTCATATGGCCCCTCGAGCCTGTTCCTCCATTCAATAAGGTCATGGCTAATCTGATCATGGACTCAGCTCCACCTCCCTGCCCACTCCCCATAACCCCTTATACCCTTATCGTTTAAGAAAATGTCTATTTCTGTATTAAATGTATTCAATGTCCCAGCATCCACAGCTCTCTGAGGCAGCAAATTCCACAGATTCACAACCCTCTGAGAGAAGAAATTTCTCCTCATCTCAGTTTTAAATGGGCGTCCCCTTATTCTAAGATCATGCCCTCTAGTTCTAGTCTCCCCCATCAGTGGAAAGATCCTCTCTGCATCCACCTTGTCAAGCCCTCTCATAACCTTATACGTTTAGATAAGATCACCTCTCATTCTTCTGAATTCCAAAGAGTAGAGGCTCAACCTACTCAACCGTTCCTCATAACTCAGCTCCCTCATCTCCGGAATCAACCGAGTGAACCTTCTCTGAACTGCCTCCAAAGCAAGTATATCCTTTCTTAAATATGGAAACGAAAACTGTACGCAGTATTCCAGGTGTAGCCTCACCAATACCCTGTATAACTGTAGCCAAGACTTCCCTGCTTTTATACTCCATCCCCTTTGCAATAAAGGCCAAGATTCCATTGGTCTTCCTGATGAATTGTTGTACCTGCATACTAATCTTTTGTGTTTCATGCACCAGGACCCCCAGGTCCCGCTGTACTGCAGCACTTTGCAATTTTTCTCCATTTAAATAATAACTTGCTCTTCGATTTTTTTTCTGTCAAAGTGCATGACCTCGCACTTTCCAACATTATACTCCATCTGCCAAATTTTTGCCCACTAACTTAGCCTGTCTATGTCCTTTTGCAGATTTTTTGTGTCCTCCTCACATATTGCTTTTCCTCCCATCTTTGTATTGTCAGTAGACTTGGCTGCGTTACACTCTGTCCCTTCTTCCAACTCGTTAATGTAGATTGTAAATAATTGGGGTCCCAGCACTGATCCATGTGGCACCCCACTGGTTACTGATTGCCAACCTGAGAATGAACCATTTATCTCGATTCTCTGTTTTCTGTTCGTTAGCCAATCCTCTATCCATGCTAATATATTACCCCCAACCCTGTGAACTTTTATCTCGTGCAATAACCTTCTATGTGGCACCTTGTCAAATGCCTTCTGGAAGTCCAAATACACCACATCCACCGGTTCCTTTTTATCCACCCTGTTCATTACATCCTCAAAGAATTCCAGAAAATTTGTCTAAACATGACTTCCCCTTCATAAATCCATGCTGACTTTGCCTGACCGAAGTTTGCTTTTCCAAATGTCCTGCTACTGCTTCTTTAATAATGGACTCCAACATTTTCCCAACCACAGATGTTAGGTTAACTGGTCTATAGTTTCTTGCTTTTTGTCTGCCTCCTTTTTTAAATAGGGGCTTTACATTTGCAGTTTTCCAATCTGCTGGGACCTTCCCAGAATGCAGGGAACTTTGGTAAATTACAACCAATGCATCCACAATCCCTGCCGCTTCTTCTCTTAAGACCCTAGGATGCAAGCCATCAGGTCCAGGGGATTTATCTGCCTTTAGTCCCATTATCTTACTGAGTACCACCTCCTTAGTGATTGTGATTCCTCCCCCACTATAGCTCCTTGACTATCCACTGTTGGAATATTATTAGTGTCCTCTACCGTAAAGACTGCGGACACAGATATTCCTGACTGGGCGCATCATCACAGTGCGGGTACCGATGCATTGGGTCCCTTTTCTCCCACTGCTGCAACCAGCTTTTCTACACCCGTGCCCATAACCTGCACTAAAATCTATCCGGGGTCATTGGCTGCCTTCCTATGGCTCTGTTTTGCATCAGCACCCTCGTAACCTGGCTTCCCTTTTTTCGGGAGCCTAAAATCACTGCTCCAGTGTCCCAACTTCCCACAGTGATAACACTCTTGGGATCGACCCGCATTACCTCCCTCTTGACTCCATTATTTCTTTTGCCTAACCTCTCCTTTAACTTCGTGCACCTTCCCTTTTAATTTCACCTCCTTCCCTTGCCCTGACTTAAAAGCTAGCGTTAATCTTCGCAACACCCCTGCCTTTGTATTCTGGAGGTCGTCTGGGTCAAACCATGCTTCGACCTTTGCTCTGAACTCTGGTAAACTGTTAGGCATAATGGTTCTCAGCCAATGGTTCCTGGGTTCCCCTATTAAGTCTGCTTGTACCATATTCCTTCCAGTGGCCCTTAAATAAGTCGGCCACTGTCTATCTGCAAATGTATCGGGTGATTTGTTTACTTGCTGCCTAGTCTGTTCTACCTGCCAGGATGGACAACGCTGACTGTACCCTAGCACTGCCATGATTTCCTTCTTTAAGCCCTGTGGGCTCCTCCACCTAACTTGGTGGCTGTCGACAAGCTCTGATAAAGCATCCCCTCCAGCGAGAGCAGTGTTACCTTCACTTTCTCCTCCTCGCTGCAGTTATTTATACCCCCTATTTGCTCTATATTAGCAAAATGAACGGAGGCATTTCCTTCTTGTTTTAACATTACTACACCCGTCATCATCTCCTGCAGCTGAAGCGGCGTGTACGGGATCACATAGTCGCTCTGTAATTGAGCCGGATCACTGTTTGGTGGGGGTGGGCCGAGTTTCTACTGTCTCAAGGGACACATCGGTTTCGGTGGTCCCGGTGCCTCGGGAGCTGGCCAATGCTCACTTTAGTCGGAGCCTATCGTCTGACTCTTTCCCTTCTGGATCCCAACCTTCCTCGCATGTTCCGGGCGCCATGAGACAAACCATCCCTTTGGCCCCGTCTAACTCTGCCGTTAGCTGGCAGATCTTTTCCTTACAAGGTCCGTGATCTGCCCTCTTGTAACCCTGTTTCTGTGCTACCTGATATGCTATCTTGATTCTTCTGAACTGTTCCTCTTCCTCTTTGGCTCTTTCTAAGTGCCTTTCATTTTGTTCAGTATCGGTCTGCTGCTGCTTTTTACACTCGATCATCTGGCACTGTAAATACTCTAAGTGATTCCACGTCATTTCTTCCCTCATACTTTGGTCTTGCCTTTCTTTCTCGAAACTTGCTACCTCGCCTTTTAACTTTTTATTTTCCTCCTCCAGCTTTCCTACCCTTTCTCTTAACAGTTGTGCCTGAACCAAGCTGCCTTCTCTTTTGGCCCTTTGTGGTTGCTACTGACTGTCCACTCTGCTACTTTTTCCTGTGGATCCCCAGAGTGCAGCATTTCTCGTGCCCATGGCTCTGAAATGTCTAATTTGTTGCATATATATGCAGCTACCTTAGCCTCCATAGACTTTCTACGACTACTCTTAGCCGCGGGCTCTACCGTGTTTTGCTGCGGTGAGTCCATTTCCAGTGCCTCTGGCTGAGAAATTCTCCCTGACTACCTTGATCTCCCCTGAGACCACCTCACAGTGACCTGAAGTTCCCGTTACTCAGGCTTCTATTTTTGGCTACCCTAGTCGACCCGAGACTACTCCGGCCTGTCAGAGACTGTTTCTCTCCTGGTCCCCTAGTCGCCTTTGAGATCACCCTTGGCCTCCCTGAGACCCCTTTTTTTTCGCAGACTACCCATGACTACTTCTCCTGGTGGCTGCCCTAGTTAGCCGGAGCTTTTCGGCTACCCTAGTCACCCTTGGGAGTACTTGGATCTCCCTGAGGCCCCTTCGCAGACTATCTGCGGCTTTCTCGGTGGCTACCCAAATCAAACCGGGATTACTCCAGCCTACCCAAGACTGTTTCCTTCCTCTGCTGGCTGCCCTAGCTACCCCTGACAAGATAACTTTTGGTCTTTCACAGACCCTTGCGCAGACTACCCCTGCGACTTCTTTTCTCCGTGGCTACCTTAGTCGACCGAGATTACTCCTGCCTGTCAGAGACTGTTTCTCTCCTGGCCGTCCTAGCTACCCTTGAGAAGATCCTTTTTGATTACCTTAGCTGACCTTAGATTAACCAAGCCTCCCTCGGGGTCCTTGCCCTGGTTTTGTGTCTGTGATCCTATTCCCAACGCCGAGGTCCTGCCGCCGGTCGCCAATTTCTGTAGGCTGTTTGTTTTTTACTCTACTCTGATTCTTAGACCTCGGAAGTTATAGTGGGAAAGGACAACACGTGGCACAAAATTTAGGCTTAACCCAGTGTCAGGTTTATTACGCAACAAAAACCGACTAAAGCTAAGGACGAGCCTTCTGAGAGAGATTGACTTAAGACATGCAATTACAAGCCCTGGCTGTAGCTATTGTAGTTTTGTGATCGTTGATTCCGTGACCAGTTGGTTCTTTTTCTGTCCGTTCTCTGCAGGGCTGTTCTCATTCCTGTCCTTCTGTCTCTCTTTTTGTCCTTCTTCATTCTCCTTCTTCTTTTCCTGTATTTCTGTGTTGGTATATTTATATATCCATAGTATGAATAAGTTTCCCACTGGGCCAGGGTCAGATTAATGCATCTGGATCGATGTGCTGATTTGTTTAACTGGCTGTGGTGATGAGTTTGAATGGTTACTAATTTGCACATGGAGTCGACAGTGCAAAAGATAACTCCTTATCCTTAATGCCCTGTTATCCAAAAATTTGCATTTTGTAGGGTCCTTTGTAGTTCTGGTTTCTTGCAGACTTGTAGTCTCTGGGATGAATTGTTTTACCCCCTGCAGCCAATCAACTCCGGGGCTCTTCTGATATTTAGTATCAATGCTTTGTCTGTATACATAACCAAGTTTAATCCTTGATCACAGAGATTGCTTTTAATTGGTGATGAGTCACCACTTGCCTCAGACTGGTGCCTTTTCCCCTCCCAGTTCGTCCAAAAGTTTTTACTTTAAAACAGTTTGTTTGTGGCCTCTTCCTGTGCCTTGTTCCAAGAAAACTAGCTGTACCCTTACACCATCCTCTCTAATACATGGGCACTGAGGTTAATTTTCCAGCACGATCCCATCTGCCCTTTCAGGTGGACGTAAAAGATCACACAAACCTATTTCAAAAAAGAGCTGTTAGTTCTCTCTGGTGTCCTGGCCAATACTTATCTGGTTGCTGTTTATGGAACAAATTGTGTGCAAATTGGCTGCTGCATTTCCTACAACAGTGACTGCACTTCAAAAGTACTTTGGCCCCGACCCTGGTGGAAGCTAAGTTCCGCCAAGTGCTACCCGAAGCACCGCTGAGATCCTGATGTTTCTTTGGGCAGAGCATTCATGGAAAAGCCCTGGAAAGACCGCCCGGCGGCAAAAAAAAGACTTACACCATGAATCTGGGCGGCAGCGGGCGGGAGATCCCAATCTCCGCAACAAATGCAATCCTCGCCAAAGTACCACCGAGAATTGAGTCAGGCCCAGGGACGGGGGGAAACAGATAAAAACTAAAATTTCCAAAAATAAAAGACTGGAAAACCTAAGGGGACACTATCCACCTGAATCGCTGGAAAAAAAATAAAGAAAAGAAGTTTACTAACCTTTTTTTGCAGGTCTTCATACTTACCGTTGAGGTTAGACCTGTCTCCACGTGACGGTCCTTTCCCCTGTTGCAGTGAACTCCTGCCCGGATCAAACTGGCAACTCGGTGGGTGGGAGGACGCTCGTGTGCGTTGCGCGCAGTCCACAGCAGTCTTCCCTCCCCGCCGGTGGGAGGCCTCCACCAAACTTGCTCAGAGGGGAGACCGCCCAGAAAACTCGGCGGCAGCGGGTGGCAGTGGGCGCTGAGTCCACCAAGTTTGGCCCCATAGTTGGCTGTAAAGAAATTTTCGACATCCTGAGGTTGTGAAAAGTGCTATGTAAGTGCAAAATTGGCTCCTGTATCCATCCAATGTTAGAATATTGCAGCTCAGTTTAACAAGTGGTAGAGAAGCCTATGCCTTGATCCCAGACTCACCATGATGACAAGACAGGGGACTCCAGAAGGATCAACCTCATGCTACAGTCTATCTTTGATAAATTGGCATAACAACAGTTGCTGATGCTCAAGCTAAACCTTCATATTTATGCCTGGAGAGTGAGTTATTGTAGCTCCACTTCAGCATTTGCATCAATCTAAAATCCGTATAGGATATCAAACACTGTTCTTCCTGTGGAGCTCTTTCTGCCTTCACTTCTCTATAGCTCTACTTCCTGCCTCCAGCCTATTTATTCTGTGGTCCATATGCTTTTCACTCTGGCATTTCCTGGCCAATATTTATCCCTCAATCAGCATCACGAAAAACAGATTATCTGGTCATTATCAAATTGCTGTTTGTGGGACCTTGCTGTGCGCAATGTGTTTCCTACATTACAACAGTGACTACACTTCTAAAGTACTTCACTGTAAAGCGCTTTTGGATGTCTTGAGGTCATGAAAGGTGGCATATAAATGTAAGGCTTTTTCTAAGCTTTCCTGACTGCCTTTGCTCCTTAAATGAACTTCAAGATCCTGCTCCTTGTTTTCAGTTCACTTCTACTGACATGAATAGAACTGAGTACACGCCCCTAAAATTGGATTGTGGCTTGCTCTCTCTGCCACCATCAATATCTATTCATTCAGACATTATCCCAGTCTTCTGGGACATTCCCAAAATTGTTTTGCCTTGCTACCTCTCTCCCAATCTTTAAAAGTCTACACTTAAATCATTCTGTTACCTCCCTACCTCAATTCTGTTCTGCTTGGTGTCTACCTTTTTTGTTCTTGCCTTGAAAAGTGTGTTGCATTTTTTTTTCTGAGGAGCACGACAAAAATGGAAGTCTTTATGAAGTGACTTAAACACATGGCTAAATTAAAGGCTGCTTTGTTGCTGTGTGAAGGACTGTTCACATCCTGTTTGGGTCACTGCAGCCTGGTTATCTAATTATAGGAAGGATTTAATTCCCCTTTAGAGGGGACAGAGACGAACAATAGGATAGCTCAGATGAATACGTGGCTTGAGCAGTGGTGCAGCAGGGAGGGATTCAAATTCCTGGGGCATTGGAATCGGTTCTGGGGGAGGTGGGATCAGTACAAACCGGACGGTCTGCACCTAGGCAGGACTGGAACCAATGTCCGAGGAGGAGTGTTTGCTAGTGCTGTTGGGGAGGAGTTAAACTAATATGGCAGGGGGATGGGAACCAATGCAGGGTGACAGAGGGAAACAAAATGAAGCAAAAGACAGAAAGGAAATGAGTAAAAGTGGAGGTCAGAGAAACCCAAGGCAAAAAACAAAAAGGGCCACTTTGCAGCAACATTCTAAAGGGTCTAAGTGTGTTAAAAAGGCAAGACTGAAGGCTCTGTGCCTCAATGTGAGGAGTATTCGAAATAAGGTGGACGAATTAACTGCGCAGATAGCAGTTAACGGATGCGATGTGGTTGGCATCACGGAGACATAGCTCCAGGGTGACCAAGGCTGGGAACTCAACATCCAAGGGTATTCAACATTTAGGAAGGAGAGACAGAAAGGAAAAGAAGGCTGGGTGGCGTTGCTGGTGAAAGAGGAAATTAATGCAATTGTAAGGAAAGACATTAGCTTGGATGATGTGGAATCGGTATGGGTGGAGCTACGGAATACCAAGGGGCAGAAAACGCTAGTGGGAATTGTGTACAGACCTCCAAACAGTAATAGTGATGTTGGGGAGGGCATCAAATAGGAAATTAGGGGTGCATGCAATAAAGGTGCAGCAGTTATCAGGGGTGACTTTAATATGCATATAGATTGGGCTAACCAAACTGGAAGCAATACGGTGGAGGAGGATTTCCTGGAGTGCATAAGGGATGGTTTTCCAGACCAATATGTTGAGGAGCCAACTATGGGGGAGGCCATCTTAGACTGGGTGTTGTGTAATGAGAGAGGATTAATTAGCAATCTCGTTGTGCGAGGCCCCTTGGGGAAGAGTGACCATAATATGGTGGAATTCTGCATTAGGATGGAGAATGAAATGGTTAATTCAGAGACCATGATCCAGAACTTAAAGAAGGATAACTTTGAAGATATGAGGCGTGAATTGGCTAGGATAGATTGGCGAATGATACTTAAGGGGTTGACAGTGGATGGGCAATGGCAGACATTTAGAGACCGCATGGATGAACTACAACAATTGTACATCCCTGTCTGGTGTAAGAATAAAAAAGGGAAAGTGGCTCAACCGTGGCTATCAAGGGAAATCAGGGATAGTATTAAAGCCGAGGAAATGGCATACAAATTGGCCAGAAATAGCAGCGAACCCGGGGACTGGGAGAAATTTAGAAAGCAGCAAAAGAGCACAAAGGGTTTGATTAGGGCAGGGAAAATAGAGTACGAGAGGAAGCTTGCAGGGAACATTAAAATGGACTGCAAAAGCTTCTATAGATATGTAAAGAGAAAAAGGTTAGTAAAGACAAACGTAGGTCCCCTGCAGTCAGAATCAGGGGAAGTCATAACTGGGAACAAAGAAATGGCAGACCAATTGAACAAGTACTTTGGTTCGGTATTCACTAAGGAGGACACAAACAACCTTCCGGATATAAAAGGGGTCAGAGGGTCTCGTAAGAAGCAGGAACTGAGGGAAATCCTTATTAGTCGGGAAACTGTGTTGGGGAAATTGATGGGATTGAAGGCCGATAAATCCCCAGGGCCTGATGGTCTGCATCCCAGAGTACTTAAGGAGGTGGCCTTGGAAATAGTGGATGCATTGACAGTCATTTTCCAACATTCCATAGACTCTGGATCAGTTCCTATCGAGTGGAGGGTAGCCAATATAATCCCACTTTTTAAAAAAGGAGGGAGAGAGAAAACAGGGAATTATAGACCGGTCAGCCTGACATCGGTAGTGGGTAAAATGATGGAATCAATTATTAAGGATGTCATTACAGCGCATTTGGAAAGAGGTGACATGATAGGTCCAAGTCAGCATGGATTTGTGAAAGGGAAATCATGCTTGACAAATCTTCTGGAATTTTTTGAGGATGTTTCCAGTAGAGTGGACAAGGGAGAACCAGTTGATGTGGTGTATTTGGACTTCCAGAAGGCTTTCGACATGGTCCCACACAAGAGATTAATGTGCAAAGTAAAAGCACATGGGATTGAGGGTAGTGTGCTGACGTGGATCGAGAACTGGTTGTCAGACAGGAAGCAAAGAGTAGGAGTAAATGGGTACTTTTCAGAATGGCAGGCAGTGACTAGTGGGGTACCGCAAGGTTCTGTGCTGGGGCCCCAGCTGTTTACATTGTACATTAATAATTTAGACGAGGGGATTAAATGTAGTATCTCCAAATTTGCGGATGACACAAAGTTGGGTGGCAGTGTGAGCTGCGAGCAGGATGCTATGAGGCTGCAGAGTGACTTGGATAGGTTAGGTGAGTGGGCAAATGCATGGCAGATGAAGTATAATGTGGATAAATGTGAGGTTATCCACATTGGTGGTAAAAACAGAGAGACAGACTATTATCTGAATGGTGACAGATTTGGAAAAGGGGAAATGCAATGAGACCTGGGTGTCATGGTACATCAGTCATTGAAGATTAGCATGCAGGTACAGCAGGCGGTTAAGAAAGCAAATGGCATGTTGGCCTTCATAGCGAGGGGATTTGAGTACAGGGGCAGGGAGGTGTTACTACAGTTGTACATGGCCTTGGTGAGGCCACACCTGGAGTATTGTGTACAGTTTTGGTCTCCTAACTTGAGGAAAGACGTTCTTGCTATTGAGAGAGTGCAGCAAAGGTTTACCAGACTGATTCCCGGGATGGTGGGACTGACATATCAAGAAAGACTGGATCAACTTGGCTTGTATTCACTGGAGTTCAGAAGAATAAGAGGGGAGCTCATAGAAATGTTTAAAATTCTGACGGGGTTTGACAGGTTAGATGCAGGAAGAATGTTCCCAAAGTTGGGGAAGTCCAGAACCAGGGGTCACAGTCTAAGGATAAGGGGTAAGCCATTTAAGACCGAGATGAGGAGAAACTTCTTCACCCAGAGAGTGATGGCCCTGTGGAATTCTCTACCACAGAAAGTTGTTGAGGCCAATTCACTAAATATATTCAAAAAGGAGTTAGATGTAGTCCTTACTACTAAGGGGATCAAGGGGTATGGCGAGAAAGCAGGAATGGGGTACTGAATTTACATGTTCAGCCATGAACTCGTTGAATGGCGGTGCAGGCTCGAAGGGCCGAATGGCCTACTCCTGCACCTATTTTCTATGTTTCTATGTTTCTATAACATGATTCCAGGGCATCAGGAATTTAAGTTACAAGGAGAGCATAGGAAAGTTGGGCTTCTCTTTTGAAAGTGATTCTAATTGAAGATTTCAAGGTTATGAAAAAAGTGCAAAGTTGGTTTTGGGTAAATTGTTCACTGAGGCAAATAGCTCAAATACTAGAGTCCATATGTTAGAAATGTGTGTGTGGAAGGCTGGGGTGGTGGTTGATTTATAACCCTTTTACAATGCTAGCCGGACTATGTATCTCTCATGGTGTCCAAAAAGCAGGAAGAGTTAACTTTGTCACTTCACTTAAATTGAATGCACTTTCTGCACACATTGCTGAAAGCACAGGGAGCGCAATTAAAGTTTACGAGATATGCATAATACCAAGAGATGTTGCCAGTTTAGAGGAAGTGGCTGCATGTGAGGCGAAGAGCCTTTAGAAAGATTCCAAATAGTGTTTAAATATTTTAGGCTGTAAAGACAATGTGGCAGGCCAAAATAGAGAAAACCCAATGCAGTGCCAAATGGGCGCAAGTGGCAGAGCATCACAGAATCTGACCTCTTGTTTGGTGAAGTGAATGAGTTGCAATGTGGGTAGGGGTGCTCTGTTAGGAACATGGGGCTGAATTTTCGGCTGGGTTACGTCTCTGTTAGTGCCCCGGAGGAGCGGTAAGGGTTGTTTCTAGGCGTTACGGCGGGCGTCCAGCTTTTACCGCTCAGCCGGCATATTTGGCTCATGGTTTGCAGAGGCGCAAAAACTTACCGCCCCGTCCTTTAGTTTCACTGAGATCATGATGTCAATCATCATTCAACACTCTGCTAGTGCCCCGGATGCAAAATTAGTCCCCAACACCTAATTAAACGGCCACCCCAAGAAACGGCTGATAAACCAGGCATTCCCAGGGTACAGCAGGCGGTATTGGCAGCATATTTAAATGGAGGGATGAGGATCCTATATCGCAGGTCACATTAACTGCAAAGGTTGGGCACACCACATTGCGTGAAGCTCCGACTTTCAAACAGCACTTTTGTCTGCCATTACAGTGTCCTTACAAGGTCAGTGAGAGAATTTAATGGGGGCATTACTAGTTCGCAAGCGTATTGTGCTGCATGCTATTGCTAGGAGGTGTCAAGGTAGAAGAAAGGTTGTTGGCCATGTCGGCCTACGGATGATGAGAAACCAAAGATGTCTGGGGAGGAGGGATTACTCCCACGGGGTTACAGGCACCAACACTCATACCTCCAGCTCTCTGAGAAGCAGTGTGTGAGAAGGCTGCACTTCAAAAAAGTACTGACAGAGATATGACATGTCCTGCAGGTAGACGTACAGCCTAGCAGCGCCAACAGGACTGTGCTGCCCGTCGTAGTGAAGGTGACTGTGGCACTGGCCTTCTATGCCTCTGGCTCCTTCCAGGATGCAGCAGGGGACATTTGCAGCATCTTTCAATAGGCTGCTCATCGCAGCATTTGCCAGGTCACAAAGGCTCTGTCTGCCCGCATAATGGAATTCATAAAGTTCCCAATGAGCATGGAGAGCCAGAATGAGCTGGCATGTGGGTTTGGCAGAATTGCGGGCTTCCCGAAGGTTGAAGGAGCCATTGACCGCGCACACCTTGCCTTGCGAGCACCACGCAGATTTAGTCAGAAGCCGAAAGGGATCCCACTCCCGAAACGTCCAGCTGGTATGTGAGCACACACAGCGCACCCTCGCAGTTAATGCCCACTCTCCAGAGGGTGTACATGATGCTTTCATCTTGCGTCAGAGCAATATCTCATAAATATTTCAGTGAGAAAGGGAAGGGCGTGTCTGGCTGGTTGTGGACATAGGATACAGTCTAGCCACCTGGGTCATGAGATCCCTCCACAACCCCACCACAGAAGCCGAGCAGCACTACAATGAGAGCCATGCAGCCACCCACAACATCATTGAACAGACAATTAGGGTGCTCAAGCAGCGCTTCCAATGCCTGGACTGCTCTGGAGGCAGCTTTCAATACTCCCCTCAACAGGTCTCCAAATTCATTGTGGTGTGCTGCATGCTGCACAACTTGGCCATCATGAGCGGCCAGGCATTGCAAGTGGGGATTGCAGGCCCACCTCAGGAAGAGGTAGATGACAAAGAGGAGCCAGTCGAGGCACGGATTGGACAACCAAACCATCCACATGGGTGGTTGCATGGAGAATCTGCGGGAACAAGAGCCACACTTTGCTAGCTCATAATGGACGGGGTTGGTTGATTGGAGGAAGCTGAGGGATGCATCTAATACTGGTGACGCTATGTGCCACCATAAAGGCACATCTACGCTGAGTTTTGGAATGATAAACAAGTATAAGATTTCTATACTTTTAAAACAATTTGGATTAGTTTATTAAACACACACACATGCACATCTATCAGAGAAGCAGCAGTCGTCAGCTATCCTACGGATCTACATAATTACACCAGATACAATGATGTTACAATCATGATTTATAACAAGGTATACTTCACTTCCGTCTAGCAAAGCACACGGCATGCTTCTCGGTCTGTAGAGGAAGTTCCTGTTATGCCGTGTGCTTAAGAAAAGAGAGCTAACAATCTTTTGCTTGGGTTATTATACCCCTTAAGTCTATTGTTTCTCAGAAAGCCCCAGGATTGGTTATTGTTTCCAGGGTCATTCCTGATTGGCATCTCCTCATACATGTGTCTGTCTGGAGGCCTGGTGCCATTCCTTGATTAGGTTTTCCAATTAACACCTTTTCTAGTTTGCTTCCTTTGTTCCTTGGGCTCTGCCCAGCCAGAGAACACATGGGCTTGGGGAAAGTATCTATTTTGTTTCTTTCAAAACTATAGCCATCCCATATAATCTACATTTCTAACATTCATATATCTATATACATGATCAATTTTATCATTACTAAACAGTTTTATTCTTGCAAACTCCCCATCTTGAGGAAGAAATATCCTTATTGACTCCTTATATGGTTTTAATCTCCTCAGGGTTCACATATCATAAACATTGAGAGGGTTCTGATAGCTCTGCTGTTTATGTTTCTGTGAGGTGGATGACCGCTGTATAATGGGTTTTAACCTTAGAGAGAGAGAGAAAAGTAGATGGCCTGACTCGGTCTCCACCTCGTAAGGTGTGTGCCACACATTTACTCTGGTACAATAATATCTTCAGCGGACACCCTCCCCTTCCCGTATCTTCAGCCACCGTCGCTTCTCGAAGCACATTGATGATGTTCGTAGATCATGTTGCAGCTCCCGCTTCTCCATCTTCCCTCGGCTTCGGTCGTGGCCAGTGTTGTCCCAGCAATCATAAAGATCCGTATCATGGTCTGTGGGAAACAAGATCAGTGCAGTATTTACTCTTTGGCAGTTTTTAACTGATTAATGTGAAACCATTTCTTGTACTTACTGCCCCTTCTCCCGGTAACTGAATCAAATAAACCGCGGGGTTCAATCGGTCTATAATGGTATGTGGTCCCCACCACCTGGGCTCAAAGGCAGCTTCTTTTTCTCATAATGTGAAACCATTACTGAGTCTCCCACCTGGTATACAAAGGGACGTACTTTCTTGTCACAATACCTTTTAATTTGTCTTTTTGACTTCCCCAATTTGATGGCCACAAATCGATTGATCTGATCGGTTTGATCTACCACTTGTTCCAGCCATTTGGAACGACATGATTTCATTGTCAGGGGACTCATCCCTGTTAGTGTTAGCTGGCCTCCCCATCATGGCCTGATATGGGGAGACCCCTGTTGTTTTGTGAGGTGTGGACCTCATTGCCATTAAGCACATTAGCAGCATGTTAGCCCATTGAGTGGGGTGGTGCGCGCACAATTTTTTTAACATTAACTTGAGGGTCCTGTTCCCCTTTCGACCCCTCCGGATGACTGGGGGTGGTGAGCAATATGTAATTTGTGATTTATCCCCAACATTTCCTGCAGGGGGGTAAAAAATTTAAAGTGTGAACCTTGATCGCTGACAACTTGTACTGGTACTCCTCATCTACAAAACACATGATTTAAGAGTGTTTTGGCTGCCGTGATTGCGTTGTTGGAGTGGCAGGGGAATGCTTCGATCCATTTAGTGAATTGATCCACCACCACTACGGCATGCTGAAAATTGCCTTGCGCCTGTGGAAGTGGCTCAATGAAGTCTTATAGAAGGTTACCAGGGCTGAATAGTACCCTACTGTGGGGTGGAAGTGAAAGAGGGAGAGCAGTTCCTGACCCACCTCTGGTGGAACACACACCACCGGGCAGGCGTTTGGCTTTCTTTTGAACATCAGCAACTGCTCATCTGAGTCAGGGGCAATGACTACTATGGTATTGGGAGCCCAGGCTGTTGGTTGAGGAAGGGGTCTGCCTTCCTTCTGCCAGGCGCTTACTTCAGTATATGGCCAGTATTGTTGCTGTAGGGATTTTAAATCGAGGTGATCTGTTGAATCTAGGAGCAGCGTCGGAGCGGCCTATAAAGGCCCAGCGGAAGCTCGAGAGCCAGCGGCAGTTGGTGAGAGGCGGGAGCAGCGTCGGAGCGGCCTATAAAGGCCCAGCGGAAGCTCGAGAGCCAGCGGCAGTTGGTGAGAGGCGGGAGCGGCGTCGGAGTGGCCTATAAAGGCCCAGCGGGAGCTCGAGAGCCAGCGGCAGTTGGTGAGAGGTGGGAGCAGCGTCGGAGCGGCCTATAAAGGCCCAGCGGGAGCTCGAGATCCAGCGGCAGTTGGTGAGAGGCGGGAGCAGCGTCGGAGCGGCCTATAAAGGCCCAGCGGAAGCTCGAGAGCCAGCGGCAGTTGGTGAGAGGCGGGAGCAGCGTCGGAGCGGCCTATAAAAGGCGTACTTGTGCAGCTACAGTGGGAGAGAAAGCAAAAAAGAAGTAGAAAGGAATCAAAAGGTGACATCACAGCCAATGGGATAAGTGATTGGCTGGTGATTGGTGAGTAGCTTTTCTTTTTCTTTTTTATATCAGTAAGTAACCTGTAACATTGTTGTTATCAATTTAAGGGTATCTAAGGGTTAAGGCATGGCAGGAGAGCTCGGTCACGTGATATGCTCCTCCTGTACCATGTGGGAACTCAGGGACACTTCCGGTGTCCATGACAACTACGTGTGTGAGAAGTGTATCCACCTCCATCTCCTGATGCGGAATTAGAGCTGAGGGTGGATTCACTCTGGAGCATCCACGATGCTGAGAATGACATAAGTGGCACATGTAGTGAGTTGGTCTTACCGCATGAGAAGGATCCACAGCCAGCTAGGGAAAGGAAGACCAGCAGGAAGAGTAGTACAAAGAAGGTAGTGCAGGGGTCCCATCTGGTCATCCCCCTGCAAAACAGATACACTGCTTTGAGTGCTGTTGAGGGAGATGACTCATCAGGGGAGAGCAGCAGCAGCCAAGTTCATGGCACCATGGCTGGCTCTGTTGTACAGGAGGGCATAAAAAAGAGTGGGAGAGCGATAGTGATAGGGGATTCAATCATAAGGGGAATAGATAGGCATTTCTGCGGCCGCAATCGAGACTCCAGGATAGTATGTTGCCTCCCTGGTGCAAGGGTCAAGGGTGTCTCCGAGCGAGTGCAGGGCATTATAAAAAGGGAGGGAGAACAGCCAGTTGTAGTGGTGCACATTGGTACCAACGACATAGGTAAAAAAAGGGATGAGGTCCTACGAGATGAATTTAAGGAGCTAGGAGCTAAATTAAAAAGTAGGACCTCAAAAGTAGTAATCTTGGGATTGCTACCAGTACCACGTGCTAGTCAGAGTAGGAATCGCAGGATAGCACAGATGAATACGTGGCTTGAGCAGTGCTGCAGCAGGGAGGGATTCAAATTTGTGGGGCATTGGAACAGGTTCTGGGGGAGGTGGGATCAGTACAAACTGGATGGTCTGCACTTGGGCAGGACCGGAACCAATGTCCTAGGGAGAGTGTTTGCTAGTGCTGTTGGTGAGGAGTTAAACTAATATGGCAGGGGGATGGGAACCAATACAGGGAGACAGAGGGAAACAAAAAGGAGACAAAAACAAAAGACAGAAAAGAGATGAGTAAAAGTGGAGGGCAGAGAAACCAAAGGTAAGAAACAAAAAGGACCACTGAATATAAACGGGCTGCAGGAGGGGTCAAAACTAAAAATCATGGTTTAAAAACTAGGATGAAAACACTCTACCTAAATGCACGCAGCATTCGAAATAAAGTAAATGAGTTGACGGCACAAATTATTACAAATGGGTATGATTTGGTGGCCATTACAGAAACATGGTTGCAAGGTGGCCAAGACTGGGAATTAAACATACAGGGGTATCTGACGATTCAGAAAGATAGGTAAGAAGGGAAAGGAGGTGGGGTAGCTTTGTTAATAAAAGATGATATCAGGGCAGTTGTGAGGGATGATATTGGCTCCAATGAACAAAATGTTGAATCATTGTGGGTGGAGATTAGAGATAGTAAGGGGAAAAAGTCACTGGTCGGCGTAGTTTATAGGCCCCCAAATAATAACTTCACGGTGGGGCGGGCAATAATCAAGGGAATAATGGAGGCATGTGAAAAAGGAACGGCAGTAATCATGGGGGATTTTAACCTGCATATCAATTGGTCAAATCAAATCGCATGGGGTAGCCTGGAGGAGGAATTCATAGAATGCATACGGGATTGTTTCTTAGAACAGTATGTAACAGAACCTACAAGGAAGCAAGCCATCTTCGATCTGGTCCTGTGTAATGAGACAGGAAAAATAAACGATCTCCTCGTAAAAGATACTCTCGGAATGAGTGATCACAATATGGTTGAATTTGTAATACAGATTGAGGATGAGGAAATTGTGTCAGAAATGAGCGTACTATGCTTAAACAAAGGGGACTACAGTGGGATGAGGGCAGAGTTGGCTAAAGTAGACTGGAAACAAAGACTAAACGGTGGCACAATTGAGGAACAGTGGAGGACTTTTAAGGAGCTCTTTCATAGTGCGCAACAAAAATGTATTCCAGTGAAAAAGAAGGGCAGCAAGAGAAGGGATAACCAGCCGAGGATAACCAAGGAAATAAAGGAAAGTATCAAATCAAAGACCAATGCGTATAAGGTGGCCAAGGTTAGTGGGAAACTAGAGGATTGGGAACATTTTCAGCAACAGCAAAGAATGACTAAAAAAGCAATAAAGAAAGGGAAGATAGATTACGAAGGTAAACTTGCGCAAAACATAAAAACAGATAGTAAAAGTTTTTACAGATATATAAAACGGAAAAGAGTGACTAAAGTAAATGTTGGTCCCTTAGAAGATGAAAAGGGGGATTTAATAATGGGAAATGTGGAAATGGCTGAGTCCTTAAACAATTATTTTGCTTCCGTCTTCACAGTGGAAGACACAAAAATCATGCCAAAATTTGCAGGCGACAGGAATGTAGGAAGGGAGAACCTTGAGACAATCACTATCACTAGGGGGGTAGTGCTGGACAGGCTAATGGGACTGAAGGTAGACAAGTCCCCTGGTCCTTATGAAATGCATCCCAGGGTATTAAAAGAGATGGCGGAAGTTATAGCAGATGCATTCGTTATAATCTACCAAAATTCTCTGGACTCTGGGGAGGTACCAGCGGATTGGAAAGCAGCTAATGTAACGCCTCTGTTTAAAAAAGGGGCAGGCAAAAGGCAGGTAACTATAGGCCGGTTAGTTTAACATCTGTCGTGGGGAAAATGCTTGAAACTATCATTAAGGAAGAAATAGCGGGCCATCTAGATAGGAATAGTGCAATCAAGCAGACGCAGCATGAATTCATGAAAGGTAAATCATGTTTAACTAACTTACTGGAATTCTTTGAGGATATAACGAGCATGGTGGATAGAGATGTACTGATGGATGTGGTGTATTTAGATTTCCAAAAGGCATTCGATAAGGTGCCACACAAAAGGTTACTGCAGAAGATAAAGGTACGCGGAGTCAGAGGAAATGTATTAGCATGGATAGAGAATTGGCTGGCGAACAGAAAGCAGAGAGTCGGGATAGATGGGTCCTTTTCCGGTTGCAAATCAGTGGTTAGTGGTGTGCCACACGGATCAGTGCTGGGACCACAGCTGTTTACAATATACATAGATGACCTAGAAGAGGGGACAGAGTGTAGTGCAACAAAATTTGCAGATGACACAAAGATTAGTGGGAAAGCGGGTTGTGTAGAGGACTCAGAGAGGCTGCAAAGAGATTTGGATAGGTTAAGCAAATGGGCTAAGGTGTGGCAGATGGAATACAATGTCGGAAAGTGTGAGATCATCCACCTTGGGAAAAAAAACAGTAAAAGGGAATATTATTTGAATGGGGAGAAATTACAACATGCTGTGGTGCAGAGGGACCTGGGGGTCCTTGTGCATGAAACTCTTTTGAGTTTATCTGCAAAACATAAAAACATTAAACGGTGCCACCCGACCTGGGTGACACAGCAGACATTTTCAAGGCCCCTTTTTTTTTGTTTTGTTTTTTGGTTTTTTTTTGGGGCGCTAAAATCAAATTTTCCCAGTGCCCCCTATAAAAGGGGAGGGGGACACTAAAAGCACCGGCAATTAAAACAAATTAAACTTTAAAACGTAAAATCAAATTAAAATTTGGTTGCCGGGCGTGATGATGCACTCCAGTCCCTCCGGTGCCCACCTCTCGCGGAAGGCCGCGAGCGTACCGGTGGACACCGCGTGCTCCATCTCCAAGGACACCCTGGACCGGATGTAAGAGCGGAAGAGAGGCAGGCAGTCAGGTTGAACGACCCCGAACCCGAAAGCGCGCAGAGTTCCGAGCAGATAGTCGTGATCCACCCTGTCGAACGCCTTCTCTTGGTCGAGGGATAGGAAGGCGACCGACAGACCAGCCTCCTGGGAGCAATGGATGAGGTCCCGGACCAGATGGATGTTGTCGTGGATCGTCCGGCCCGGGACCGTGTATGACTGGTCGGGGTGGATCATGTGGTCCAGCACGGCACCAAGGCGAGCAGACATCGCCCTGGCGAAGATTTTGTAGTCCGTGCTGAGGAGGGAGACCGGGCGCCAGTTCTTAAGGAGGCGGAGATCGCCCTTCTTAGGCAGCAGGACGATGACTGCCCTGCGCCAAGAGAGGGGCATCTCCCCGGTCGCCAGACTTTCCCCCAGGACCCGCGCGTAGTCGCTCCCCAGGACGTCCCAGAACGCCCTGTGGAACTCCACGGTCAGCCCGTCCAGCCCCGGGGATTTTCCCCTCGAGAGCCGGGCGAGGGCACCGGTCAGCTCCGCCAGGCTTAGCGGAGCTTCCAGATTTTCGGCGCCCTCCGGGCTGACCTTCGGCAGGTCCTCCCACAAAACTCTACGCGCTTCCTCGCTGGACGGATCCGGAGAGAACAGAGCCCCGTAATATTCACGGACCCTGTTGTTGACGCCCTCCGGATCCGAGACGAGAGAGCCGTCGTCGGCCAGCAGCGTCAAGAGCTGCTTACGGACACTCTGCCTTTTTTCCAGCGAGTAGAAGAAGGGGGAGCCGCGGTCCAGATCCCGCAGGAACCGGATCCGCGACCTCACGAACGCGCCTCGGGACCCGACGAGCTGCAGGTCCTTCAGCGCGGCCTTCTTCGCTTCGTACACCGTCCGCAGGGCCGGGTCCTGGACGACTTGACCGAGACGGGCTTCCAGGTCGAGCACCTCTTTTTCTAGGCGCCCGACTCTGGCCGCCCGCCTCTTGGTCGACCCCCTCGCGTACTCTTGACAGAAGACGCGGACGTGAGCCTTGCCCACGTCCCACCATAGCCTCAAGGAGGGGAAGCCCCCCTGCTTCCTTCTCCAGTCGGACCAGAATCGACGGAACGAGTCCTGGAACCGCACGTCCTCCAGCAGCCGGTTGTTAAAGTGCCAGTACGCGGACCCCGTCCTCGCGCGGAGCGAAGCGAGCTCCGCCCACACCAGGTGGTGGTCCGAACACGGCACCGGCCGCATGGAGGCCGCCGGGATGCAGGAAACGTACGCCCGAGACACGTAAAGGCGGTCGACTCTAGACCATCCAACTCCAGGCCTCACCCAAGTAAAGGCGCTGGAGTCGGGGTGGAGATTTCGCCAGACGTCCACCAAGTCGAAGGACCCGACCAGGTCCCTCAACTTCTCCATCGCCGTCATGCACTGCGGGGCACCGGAGCGGTCCCTCGCCTCGAGGGTGCAGTTAAAATCCCCCCCGAGGACAATGCAGTCGCCGACGTCGACGGAGCCAAGAAGAGCGGACACCTCTTCAAAGAAGCGCGTTTGCTGCGGGCCGGGATGAGGGGCGTACACGTTCACGAGATGGAGCGGCACGTCCCCCAGGCGAACCGTTACGTGCAGCAAGCGGCCTGGCACGGGCTCCTCGACCCCCAAGATCTCCGGCTGAAAATGCGGGCCCAGCAAGATGGCCACCCCACTAGAAATGGCGGTGAGGTGGCTCATGCGGACCTCTCCTTGCCATTCCAGGAGCCACGTGGCTTCGTCTCCCGGAACGGTGTGGGTTTCTTGCAGGAAGCACACCGCATATTTCCCCTCCCGCAGGAGCGAAAAATTGTCAAATCTACGGCGTGCCCCTCTGCCGCCGTTGATGTTGAGGCTGGCTATGGTTATCTTCATGGCAAAAGCATAGTGCAACCTCTACCTTAACCTATTGTGGGGGAGGGAGCGGAGTCTTTTGTTGAACTCCGCTCCCTCCGCAGCCCAGCGAGGAGTCCCTCGAGCTCGCGCAGCTCAAGGTGCTGCTCCTTTGTCAAGGGCCCGCCCGCGGCCAAGGTTTTAACGGCGGCGCGGACGGACCCCTTGATCAGCTCCGGCTCGGACCATTTTTCCAGGGCCAGTCGGGCTTGGTCGCGGCGACCCCGGCTCTGGGCCAAAAAGTCCCGGAGTTCCTTTGCAGGAATGAGGAGGGCCTCAGCGGCGGCCGCGAGCAGATCCACCGCCTCCCTGGCGGTGGTCTCTAGTTCTTCTCCCGCGTCCCCCACCGAGTCCCCGTCCTCCTCCGGGAGGTGGCCGCCAGCAGCCGGCCCATCGACCGCACAAGGTACGGCAAATGAACCGGCCGCTCCAACCGGCCCTGGCTCTGCCCCGATCCCACCCCCAGGATCGTCGGCAGAGGAGTCCCCACTGGGCTCTTTTAAAATTGGTGCTGGGTCGGGAAATGACAGCGGAAGGGGTTCCCCCTCCGCCCCAGGAACCGGGGAACAAGGAGAGACCCGGCCATAGGAAATCCCCAGGCCCTCCAAGTGCACCAGCTCCAAAGTAAGGGGCGAGGGTGGGTGTTCCTCCCCCTCCCCGCTGCCACCCCCCGGCCCAGCATCTACAGTGTCATAATTATTTGTTTGTATTTCTGCCGGGTCGAGCGACTCCCGGGGGAAGTTGGATAATAGCTGGGCGGGCTCAGGTTCGGCCTTTTCGGCCTCGCCCGCCTCAGTCCCCGGGACGCCCGGCCCGGCGGCTACGCATTCCTCCGCGGTCCCCACGCCCCCCACGACAGGCAGATCTTCCACTCCATCCCCGGGAGGCAGAGGCTGGGCAGCCTCAACTGTCTCACCCTCCCCGGGGAAAGACTCCTCGCGCCTGCAGCGCAATTTGGGGGCGCTGGTGGGGGACGCGGGACACGCGGCGGGCACCGACTCCTCCGCGGAGGGATGTTGTTCCCCCTCCGCGTCATTGGGGCGGTGCCTCTTTTTGTTCCTGGGGGCGCGCGGAGTCAGGGAGACCTCCATGTCTGCCGAGGCCTCCCGCTCCGCCCCCCCCTTTTCCTTTTCTTGCCCGCGCCCGGGCCCCTCTGTGGTGTTGTTCAAGGGCTCGGGCACGGGCTCGGGGCACCCCGCGCTCGCCGGTGACGGGGTTGGGCTGAGCGCGGTGGTCAAATTATCCGGCGCACTGAGGGGACCCGCCTCTTGATGTTTTGTCTTCTTCCGCGCCTTCTTTCCGGTCGGACGCTCTCCCTCCCCCCCGCCGGAGGCCCTGAAAACAAAGGCCTCCGACGATGCCCGCGCACCCATGGCTCCCGGCACGCGGACGCAACTAGGGGGAGGGGTGGCGGCGGCGCCAGCTATGGCCGCCTTCGGTGGTTTGGCGGCCTTGGAGGCGGGGCAGTTCTTACGAACGTGCCCCACCTCCCTGCAGGCATGGCACCGCACGCCGTCCGACGTCCAGAAGACGCGGTAGGCAGTCCCCTCGTGCACCACATTAAAGTGCCCTTCTGTCATGTCCTCCCGCGCCAGCCGGACAAAGAGCTGGCGGCGGAAGGAGAACACGTGGCGCAGGCTGTTCTCCCTGAGGCCGAGCGGTATGGGGTTGATCCCTGACCTTACCTCCCCCAGTTGTTGTAGGTGAGGGAGGAGGAGCTCAGCGGAAACAAAGGGCGGGACGTTTGAAATGATGACCCTCTGCGCGGTGGCCTCGAGAGGGTCCACCGGCAGGAACGTCCCGCCCACCGTGAGCCCCTTTTCAAGGGCCAGGGACACCGCCCGCTCCGACCCCAGGAAGAACACGGCCTTCCCAGACATCTTGGAGGCTGCGACAATGGCCGAGGGGCCGACTACCCCAGCCATCGCCCGCACGCACTCCTCAATGCTCATTGTGGGGTGAGTGTAGCTCTTGACCCCGTGTTTCCTGGTTATAAGTCTGAACGGTGGCAGGGCAGCGGGTGGCGCAGGAGGGGCCGTGGAAGCGGTTGCCACCTGCGCATACGTCCTTGCTGGCCCTGCCACCGGCGTGGATGGGGTCGCCATCACGGGGTCCCTTTAAGGGCTACACCCACCCCAAAGTCACAGGCCTTAATGGTCTTTAATGGCCTCGTATGTTAACTGAGCAGAGGAGCCCTTAACGAGGCACCTCTCCCCTCGTTGACAATTGGGGAGAGGCCTTGCTCCCTCTGCTCAGTTGTCTTAATTGGTTTTTTTTTTTTGCAAATTTGGAAGGAAGAGGCCTCAGAGAGAGAGGGGAGAAACAGAGTAGCAGAGAAAGAGAGAGGGGGGTGGGAAGGGGGGGGGGGACTGCGAGGGCAGGTCTCCCCTCGCAGCTGTGGGTGGGTGCACTCCCCAGATGGCAAAAACACAAAAGTCCTTGGGGTGGTCTTCAGGTGGGGGGAGAAGATGTCTTCACCTGGGGTAGCTGGAGCCACCAGGCACTCCTAACGATCTTTAATTGGGTGATTAATAACAATCTTCAGCCTGGTAGCTCCAGCTATCCCAGGCTAGGCAAATGTGGGGGGGGTGGGGGGGGTTCCAATTGTGGGGGGGGGGCCTAGTTGTAAGCACGGCCCCCACGCACACTACCACACACACACACACACCCCCCGCGATGTTCCGGCCCTCAGTGGTCTTCTTTCCTCCCCCCACCGAAACAACAAAGTCTGTTTGGGGAAATGCACCAACACCCACCTGTTGAAATGTAGAGTCTCCCTCCTTCCACACTGGATGTTGTTGGTTTTTTCCCCCTCTCTCCAACTCCTTGCAGAATGGTAATAAAGATGTTGTAATGATTTCTGTTCTCCTCCTCTCCCTCTGGATAAAAGTTGGGATGAAGCCTCTTCCTTCCTTCTCCTCCTGGGCTGGTCTCAGGGCTCTCCAGGCAGGAGCTCAAGTTGCTAGCTGCTCTCCTCACTGCTCACAGCTCCAACTGAGCAGGACACGCCTCCACAGCTTCACAATTGGTCCTTGTGCATGAAACTCTTTTTTTTTTTTTTTTTTTTTTAGAGTCTACCTGCAAAACATAAACATTAAACTGTGCCACCCAACCTGGGTGACACACCAGACATTTACAAGGCCCTTTTTTCCTTTTTTTGGTTTTTTTTTTGTGTTTTTTTTTTTTTTTTTTTTTGGGCACTAAAATCACAATTTCTCCGGTGCCCCCTATAAAAGGGAAGGGGACACTAAAAGCACCGGCAATTAAAACAAATTAAACTTTAAAACGTAAAATCAAATTAAAATTTGGTTGCCGGGCGTGATGATGCACTCCAGTCCCTCCGGTGCCCACCTCTCGCGGAAGGCCGCGAGCGTACCGGTGGACACCGCGTGCTCCATCTCCAAGGACACCCTGGACCGGATGTAAGAGCGGAAGAGAGGCAGGCAGTCAGGTTGAACGACCCCCTCGACCGCCCGCTGCCTGGACCGGCTGATGGCACCCTTGGCCGTGCCCAGGAGCAGTCCTACGAGGAGGCCTTCGGACCTACCCGCTCCCCTCCGCACAGGGTGCCCAAAGATCAGGAGAGTGGGACTGAAGTGCAGCCAGAATTTCAGGAGCAGCCCCTTCAAATAGTGGAACAGGGGCTGCAACCTCGTGCATTCAATAAAAACATGGAACACGGACTCCTCCAGACCGCAGAAATTGCAGGCGGCCTGGGAGTCCGTGAACCGGCTTAAAAATTTATTGCACGGCACTGCTCCGTGCACCACCCTCCAGGCCAAGTCCCCGATGAATAGTGGGAGGACCCCTGCGTAGAGTGCCCTCCATCGGGGACCCCCGCCTCCTCCGGACGGCAAGATGGTGCGCCATGGCGTGTCCGGACGGCCGGCGAGGATGGCAAAGTTGAGGGTGTGCAGGAGCAGCCCGTACAGGAAGCCCCTCCGCGCGGAACTGAAAGGCACGGAGGGGATTTCCCCGAGGCGGCTCAAGTTGTGAGGCGCCGGCCCCCGAGGGAGGTTCCGGGGTTTGGCGCCGATGAGGAATTCCGTCCGGACGGGGGTCAGTTCGGACGGGATCTCCCCACGTGCTTGAGCCTCCTCGATACACCTAACGGAGTCAGGGCCCAGAGCTGTTTTTAGCGACTCGATGGCATCGGCCGCGTGGCGGACGTTGGCAGAATTTAGGCGCCGCGCCAGCGTGTCTGGCGCCATCCAGCCCGCTCCTCCGCCATCGAGCAGGTCCCTGACCCTGGTCACCTCACCAGCCACAGCCCTCTCTTCCGACCGCCACATAAAGCCTCGGCCGTGGAGGTACGGATTCCCGAGCAGCGGTTCCTGCAGGACGGCCGCCACTCCAGCCGGCGGAGAGCTGCGCTTGGTGGAGACTTTGTTCCAGACCCTGATGAGTTCCCTGTAAAAGACAGGCAGCTCCCGGAGGGCGGTCCTGGCACCCCCCAAGTTCACAAACAGGAGCTGTGTGTCATAATTGAGGTCGAGCTGCTGGCGGAAGAAATACCTCGCCAGAGTGCACCACCTAGGAGGGGGCTCGACGTAAAGGTATCTCTGCAGGGTCTGAAGACGGAAAGTCGCGAGCTGGGCGCTGACGCACACCAACGACTGACCGCCCTCCTCAAGCGGGAGACTCAAGACCGCAGCAGAGACCCAGTGCTTCCTGTTGTTCCAGAAGAAGTCCACCAGCTTCTTCTGTATCTTGGCGACAAACGCAGGGGGAGGGGTCAAAGTGACCAGCCGGTACCACAGCATTGCGGCCACCAGCTGGTTTATGACTAGCGCTCGACCCCTGTAGGACAGCACTCGGAGCAGTCCTGTCCAGCGCCCTAGGCGAGCGGCGACCTTGGCCTCCAGCTCCTGCCAGTTCGTCGGCCAGGCTCCCTCGTCGGGGCTAAGGTAGACTCCCAGATAGAGGAGATGGGTCGTGCTCCAGGCAAAAGGCCTGAGCTCCTCCGGCAGGGAGTCCACCCGCCACTGACCCACCAGGAGTCCGGAACATTTCTCCCAGTTGATCCTGGCGGAGGACGCGGCCGAGTAAATCTCCTGGCACTCACGCATCCTCCGCAGGTCAGCGGGATCCTCTACCGCGAGGAGCACGTCATCGGCGTAAGCCGAGAGGACGACCTCCACGCCCGGCCCTTGCAGAGCCAGTCCCGTCAACCTCGTCCGCAAGAGGCGCAGGAAAGGCTCCACGCAAACAGCATATAACTGGCCGGACATGGGGCATCCCTGGCGCACCCCTCTCCTAAAGCGAAGGGGCGCCGTCAAGGACCCGTTAACCTTAATCAGACACTCCGCGGCGGCGTACAAAAGTCGGATCCGGGCGACGAAATGCGTCCCGAACCCGAAAGCGCGCAGAGTTCCGAGCAGATAGTCGTGATCCACCCTGTCGAACGCCTTCTCTTGGTCGAGGGATAGGAAGGCGACCGACAGACCAGCCTCCTGGGAACAATGGATGAGGTCCCGGACCAGATGGATGTTATCGTGGATTGTCCGGCCCGGGACCGTGTATGACTGGTCGGGGTGGATCATGTGGTCCAGCACGGCACCAAGGCGAGCAGACATCGCCCTGGCGAAGATTTTGTAGTCCGTGCTGAGGAGGGAGACCGGGCGCCAGTTCTTAAGGAGGCGGAGATCGCCCTTCTTAGGCAGCAGGACGATGACTGCCCTGCGCCAAGAGAGGGGCATCTCCCCGGTCGCCAGACTTTCCCCCAGGACCCGCGCGTAGTCGCTCCCCAGGACGTCCCAGAACGCCCTGTGGAACTCCACGGTCAGCCCGTCCAGCCCCGGGGATTTTCCCCTCGAGAGCCGGGCGAGGGCACCGGTCAGCTCCGCCAGGCTTAGCGGAGCTTCCAGATTTTCGGCGCCCTCCGGGCCGACCTTCGGCAGGTCCTCCCACAAAACTCTACGCGCTTCCTCGCTGGACGGATCCGGAGAGAACAGAGCCCCGTAATATTCACGGACCCTGTTGTTGACGCCCTCCGGATCCGAGACGAGAGAGCCGTCGTCGGCCAGCAGCGTCAAGAGCTGCTTACGGACACTCTGCCTTTTTTCCAGCGAGTAGAAGAAGGGGGAGCCGCGGTCCAGATCCCGCAGGAACCGGATCCGCGACCTCACGAACGCGCCTCGGGACCCGACGAGCTGCAGGTCCTTCAGCGCGGCCTTCTTCGCTTCGTACACCGTCCGCAGGGCCGGGTCCTGGACGACTTGACCGAGACGGGCTTCCAGGTCGAGCACCTCTTTTTCTAGGCGCCCGACTCTGGCCGCCCGCCTCTTGGTCGACCCCCTCGCGTACTCTTGACAGAAGACGCGGACGTGAGCCTTGCCCACGTCCCACCATAGCCTCAAGGAGGGGAAGCCCCCCTGCTTCCTTCTCCAGTCGGACCAGAATCGACGGAATGAGTCCTGGAACCGCACGTCCTCCAGCAGCCGGTTGTTAAAGTGCCAGTACGCGGACCCCGTCCTCGCGCGGAGCGAAGCGAGCTCCGCCCACACCAGGTGGTGGTCCGAACACGGCACCGGCCGCATGGAGGCCGCCGGGACGCAGGAAACGTACGCCCGAGACACGTAAAGGCGGTCGACTCTAGACCATCCAACTCCAGGCCTCACCCAAGTAAAGGCGCTGGAGTCGGGGTGGAGATTTCGCCAGACGTCCACCAAGTCGAAGGACCCGACCAGGTCCCTCAACTTCTCCATCGCCGTCATGCACTGCGGGGCACCGGAGCGGTCCCTCGCCTCGAGGGTGCAGTTAAAATCCCCCCCGAGGACAATGCAGTCGCCGACGTCGACGGAGCCAAGAAGAGCGGACACCTCTTCAAAGAAGCGCGTCTGCTGCGGGCCGGGATGAGGGGCGTACACGTTCACGAGATGGAGCGGCACGTCCCCCAGGCGAACCGTTACGTGCAGCAAGCGGCCTGGCACAGGCTCCTCGACCCCCAAGATCTCCGGCTGAAAATGCGGGCCCAGCAAGATGGCCACCCCACTAGAAATGGCGGTGAGGTGGCTCATGCGGACCTCTCCTTGCCATTCCAGGAGCCACGTGGCTTCGTCTCCCGGAACGGTGTGGGTTTCTTGCAGGAAGCACACCGCATATTTCCCCTCCCGCAGGAGCGAAAAATTGTCAAATCTACGGCGTGCCCCTCTGCCGCCGTTGATGTTGAGGCTGGCTATGGTTATCTTCATGGCAAAAGCATAGTCAAACCTCTACCTTAACCTATTGTGGGGGAGGGAGCGGAGTCTTTTGTTGAACTCCGCTCCCTCCGCAGCCCAGCGAGGAGTCCCTCGAGCTCGCGCAGCTCAAGGTGCTGCTCCTTTGTCAAGGGCCCGCCCGCGGCCAAGGTTTTAACGGCGGCGCGGACGGACCCCTTGATCAGCTCCGGCTCGGACCATTTTTCCAGGGCCAGTCGGGCTTGGTCGCGGCGACCCCGGCTCTGGGCCAAAAAGTCCCGGAGTTCCTTTGCAGGAATGAGGAGGGCCTCAGCGGCGGCCGCGAGCAGATCCACCGCCTCACTGGCGGTGGTCTCTAGGTCTTCACCCGCGTCCCCCACCGAGTCCCCGTCCTCCTCCGGGAGGTGGCCGCCAGCAGCCAGCCCATCGACCGCACAAGGTACGGCAAATGAACCGGCCGCTCCAACCGGCCCTGGCACTGCCCCGATCCCACCCCCAGGATCGTCGGCAGAGGAGTCCCCACTGGGCTCTTTTAAAAATGGTGCTGGGTCGGGAAATGACAGCGGAAGGGGTTCCCCCTCCGCCCCAGGAACCGGAGAACAAGGAGAGACCCGGCCATAGGAAATCCCCAGGCCCTCCAAGTGCTCCAGCTCCAAAGTAAGGGGCGAGGGTGGGTGTTCCTCCCCCTCCCCGCTGCCACCCCCCGGCCCAGCATCTACAGTGTCATAATTATTTGTTTGTATTTCTGCCGGGTCGAGCGACTCCCGGGGGAAGTTGGATAATAGCTGGGCGGGCTCAGGTTCGGCCTTTTCGGCCCCGCCCGCCTCGGTCCCCGGGACGCTCGACCCGGCGGCTACGCATTCTTCCACTGGCCCCACGCCCCCCACGACAGGCAGATCTTCCACGCCCTCCCCAGGAGGCAGCGGCTGGGCAGCCTCGACTGCCTCACCCTCCCCGGGGAAAGACTCCTCGCGCCTGCAGCGCAATTTGGGGGCGCTGGTGGGGGACGCGGGACACGCGGCGGGCACCGCCTCCTCCGCGGAGGGATGTTGTTCCCCCTCCGCCTCATTGGGGCGGTGCCTCTTTTTGTTCCTGGGGGCGCGCGGAGTCAGGGAGACCTCCATGTCTGCCGAGGCCTCCCGCTCCGCCCCCCCCTTTTCCTTTTCTTGCCCGCGCCTGGGCCCCTCTGTGGTGTTATTCAAGGGCCCGGGCACGGGCTCGGGGCACCCCGCGCTCGCCGGTGACTGGGTTGGGCTGAGCGCGGTGGTCAGACTTTCCGGCGCACCGAGGGGACCCGCCTCTAGATGTTTCTCCTTCTTCCACGCCTTCTTTCCGCTCGGACGCTCTCCCTCCCCCCCGCCGGAGGCCCTGAAAACAAAGGCCTCCGACGATGCCCGCGCACCCATGGCTCCCGGCACGCGGACGCAACTAGGGGGAGGGGTGGCGGCGGCGCCAGCTATGGCCGCCTTCGGTGGTTTGGCGGCCTTGGAGGCGGGGCAGTTCTTGCGAACGTGCCCCACCTCCCTGCAGGCATGGCACCGCACGCCGTCCGACGTCCAGAAGACGCGGTAGGCAGTCCCCTCGTGCACCACATTAAAGTGCCCTTCTGTCACGTCCTCCCGCGCCAGCCGGACAAAGAGCTGGCGGCGGAAGGAGAACACGTGGCGCAGGCTGTTCTCCCTGAGGCCGAGCGGTATGGGGTTGATCCCCGACCTTACCTCCCCCAGTTGGTGTAGGTGAGGGAGGAGGAGCTCAGCGGAAACAAAGGGCGGGACGTTTGACACGATGACCCTCTGCGCGGTGGCCTCGAGAGGGTCCACCGGCAGGAACGTCCCGCCCACCGTGAGCCCCTTTTCAAGGGCCAGGGACACCGCCCGCTCCGACCCCAGGAAGAACACGGCCTTCCCAGACATCTTGGAGGCTGCGACAATGGCCGAGGGGCCGACTACCCCAGCCATCGCCCGCACGCACTCCTCGATGGTCATTGTGGGGTGAGTGTAGCTCTTGACCCCGTGTTTTCTAGTAATTAATCTAAATGGTGGCAGGGCAGCGGGTGGCGCAGGAGGGGCCGTGGAAGCGGTTGCCACCTGCGCATACGTCCTTGCTGGCCCTGCCACCGGCGTGGATGGGGTCGCCATCACGGGGTCCCTTTAAGGGCTACACCCACCCCAAAGTCACAGGCCTTAATGGTCTTTAATGGCCTCGTATGTTAACTGAGCAGAGGAGCCCTTAACGAGGCACCTCTCCCCTCGTTGACAATTGGGGAGAGGCCTTGCTCCCTCTGCTCAGTTGTCTTAATTGGGTTTTTTTTTTAAAAATTCGGAAGAAAAGGGCTCTCAGAGAGAGAGGGGAGAAACAGAGGGTAACGGAGAAAGAGAGAGGGGGGTGGGAAGGGGGGGGGGCTGCGAGGGCAGGTCTTCCCTCGCGGCTGTGGGTGGGTGCACTCCCCAGATGGCAAAACACAAAAGTCTTTGGGGTGGTCTTCAGGTGGGGGGAGAAGATGTCTTCACCTGGGGTAGCTGGAGCCACCAGGCACTCCTAACGATCTTTAATTGGGTGATTAATAACAATCTTCAGCCTGGTAGCTCCAGCTATCCCAGGCTAGGCAAATGTGGGGGGGGTGGGGGGGGTTCCAATTGTGGGGGGGGGGCCTAGTTGTAAGCACGGCCCCCACACACACTACCACACACACACACACCCCCCGCGATGTTCCGGCCCTCAGTGGTCTTCTTTCCTCCCCCCACCGAAACAACAAAGTCTGTTTGGGGAAATGCACCAACACCCACCTGTTGAAATGTAGAGTCTCCCTCCTTCCACACTGGATGTTGTTGGTTTTTTCCCCCTCTCTCCAACTCCTTGCAGAATGGTAATAAAGATGTTGTAATGATTTCTGTTCTCCTCCTCTCCCTCTGGATAAAAGTTGGGATGAAGCCTCTTCCTTCCTTCTCCTCCTGGGCTGGTCTCAGGGCTCTCCAGGCAGGAGCTCAAGTTGCTAGCTGCTCTCCTCACTGCTCACAGCTCCAACTGAGCAGGACACGCCTCCACAGCTTCACAATTGGTCCTTGTGCATGAAACTCTTTTGAGTTTATCTGTGAAAACATAAAACATTAAACGGTGCCACCCGACCTGGGTGACACTCCAGACATTTACAAGGCCCATTTTTTTTCCCCTTTTTTGTGATTTTTTTTTGTGTTTTTTTCTTTTTTTTTTTTGTTTTTTTTTTGGGCACTAAAATCACAATTTTTCCCCAGTGCCCCCTATAAAAGGAGAGGGGGACACTAAACGCACCGGCAATTAAAACAAATTAAACTTTAAAACGTAAAATCAAATTAAAATTTGGTTGCCGGGCGTGATGATGCACTCCAGTCCCTCCGGTGCCCACCTCTCGCGGAAGGCCGCGAGCGTACCGGTGGACACCGCATGCTCCATCTCCAAGGACACCCTGGATCGGATGTAAGAGCGGAAGAGAGGCAGGCAGTCAGGTTGAACGACCCCCTCGACCGCCCGCTGCCTGGACCGGCTGATGGCACCCTTGGCCGTGCCCAGGAGCAGTCCTACGAGGAGGCCCTCGGACCTACCCGCTCCCCTCCGCACAGGGTGCCCAAACATCAGGAGAGTGGGACTGAAGTGCAGCCAGAATTTCAGGAGCAGCCCCTTCAAATAGTGGAACAGGGGCTGCAACCTTGTGCATTCAATAAAAACATGGAACACGGACTCCTCCAGACCGCAGAAATTGCAGGCGGCCTGGGAGTCCGTGAACCGGCTTAAAAATTTGTTGCACGGCACTGCTCCGTGCACCACCCTCCAGGCCAAGTCCCCGATGAATAGTGGGAGGACCCCTGCGTAGAGTGCCCTCCATCGGGGACCCCCGCCTCCTCCGGACGGCAAGATGGTACGCCATGGCGTGTCCGGACGGCCGGCGAGGATGGCAAAGTTGAGGGTGTGCAGGAGCAGCCCGTACAGGAAACCCCTCCGCGCGGAACTGAAAGGCACGGAGGGGATTTCCCCGAGGCGGCTCAAGTTGTGAGGCGCCGGCCCCCGAGGGAGGTTCCGGGGTTTGGCGCCGATGAGGAATTCCGTCCGGACGGGGGTCAGTTCGGACGGGATCTCCCCACGTGCTTGAGCCTCCTCGATACACCTAACGGGGTCAGGGCCCAGAGCTGTTTTTAGCGACTCGATGGCATCGGCCGTGCGGCGGACGTTGGCAGAATTTAGGCGCCGCGCCAACGTGACTGGCGCCATCCAGCCCGCTCCTCCGCCATCGAGCAGGTCCCTGACCCTGGTCACCTCACCAGCCACAGCCCTCTCTTCCGACCGCCACATGAAGCCTCGGCCGTGGAGGTACGGATTCCCGAGCAGCGGTTCCTGCAGGACGGCCGCCACTCCAGCCGGCGGAGAGCTGCGCTTGGTGGAGACTTTGTTCCAGACCCTGATGAGTTCCCTGTAAAAGACAGGCAGCTCACGGAGGGCGGTCCTGGCACCCCCCAAGTTCACAAACAGGAGCTGCGTGTCATAATTGAGGTCGAGCTGCTGGCGGAAGAAATACCTCGCCAGAGCACACCACCTAGGAGGGGGCTCGACGTAAAGGTATCTCTGCAGGGTCTGAAGACGGAAAGTCGCGAGCTGGGCGCTGACGCACACCAACGACTGACCGCCCTCCTCAAGCGGGAGACTCAAGACCGCGACAGAGACCCAGTGCTTCCTGTTGTTCCAGAAGAAGTCCACCAGCTTCTTCTGTATCTTGGCGACAAACGCAGGGGGAGGGGTCAAAGTGACCAGCCGGTACCACAACATTGCGGCCACCAGCTGGTTTATGACTAGCGCTCGACCCCTGTAGGACAGCACTCGGAGCAGTCCTGTCCAGCGCCCTAGGCGAGCGGCGACCTTGGCCTCCAGCTCCTGCCAGTTCGCCGGCCAGGCTTCCTCGTCGGGGCTAAGGTAGACTCCCAGATAGAGGAGATGGGTCGTGCTCCAGGCAAAAGGCCTGAGCTCCTCCGGCAGGGAGTCCACCCGCCACTGACTCACCAGGAGTCCGGAACATTTCTCCCAGTTGATCCTGGCGGAGGACGCGGCCGAGTAAATCTCCTGGCACTCACGCATCCTCCGCAGGTCAGCGGGATCCTCTACCGCGAGGAGCACGTCATCGGCGTAAGCCGAGAGGACGACCTCCACGCCCGGCCCTTGCAGAGCCAGTCCCGTCAACCTCGTCCGCAAGAGGCGCAGGAAAGGCTCCACGCAAACGGCGTATAACTGGCCGGACATGGGGCATCCCTGGCGCACCCCTCTCCTAAAGCGAAGGGGCGCCGTCAAGGACCCGTTAACCTTAATCAGACACTCCGCGGCGGCGTACAAAAGTCGGATCCGGGCGACGAAATGCGTCCCGAACCCGAAAGCGCGCAGAGTTCCGAGCAGATAGTCGTGATCCACCCTGTCGAACGCCTTCTCTTGGTCGAGGGATAGGAAGGCAACCGACAGACCAGCCTCCTGGGAGCAATGGATGAGGTCCCGGACCAGATGGATGTTATCGTGGATTGTCCGGCCCGGGACCGTGTATGACTGGTCGGGGTGGATCATGTGGTCCAGCACGGCACCAAGGCGAGCAGACATCGCCCTGGCGAAGATTTTGTAGTCCGTGCTGAGGAGGGAGACCGGGCGCCAGTTCTTAAGGAGGCGGAGATCGCCCTTCTTAGGCAGCAGGACGATGACTGCCCTGCGCCAAGAGAGGGGCATCTCCCCGGTCGCCAGACTTTCCCCCAGGACCCGCGCGTAGTCGCCCCCCAGGACGTCCCAGAACGCCCTGTGGAACTCCACGGTCAGCCCGTCCAGCCCCGGGGATTTTCCCCTCGAGAGCCGGGCGAGGGCACCGGTCAGCTCCGCCAGGCTTAGCGGAGCTTCCAGATTTTCGGCGCCCTCCGGGCTGACCTTCGGCAGGTCCTCTCACAAAACTCTACGCGCTTCCTCGCTGGACGGATCCGGAGAGAACAGAGCCCCGTAATATTCACGGACCCTGTTGTTGACGCCCTCCGGATCCGAGACGAGAGAGCCGTCGTCGGCCAGCAGCGTCAAGAGCTGCTTACGGACACTCTGCCTTTTTTCCAGCGAGTAGAAGAAGGGGGAGCCGCGGTCCAGATCCCGCAGGAACCGGATCCGCGACCTCACGAACGCGCCTCGGGACCCGACGAGCTGCAGGTCCTTCAGCGCGGCCTTCTTCACTTCGTACACCGTCCGCAGGGCCGGGTCCTGGACGACTTGACCGAGACGGGCTTCCAGGTCGAGCACCTCTTTTTCTAGGCGCCCGACTCTGGCCGCCCGCCTCTTGGTCGACCCCCTCGCGTACTCTTGACAGAAGACGCGGACGTGAGCCTTGCCCACGTCCCACCATAGCCTCAAGGAGGGGAAGCCCCCCTGCTTCCTTCTCCAGTCGGACCAGAATCGACGGAACGAGTCCTGGAACCGCACGTCCTCCAGCAGCCGGTTGTTAAAGTGCCAGTACGCGGACCCCGTCCTCGCGCGGAGCGAAGCGAGCTCCGCCCACACCAGGTGGTGGTCCGAACACGGCACCGGCCGCATGGAGGCCGCCGGGACGCAGGAAACGTACGCCCGAGACACGTAAAGGCGGTCGACTCTAGACCATCCAACTCCAGGCCTCACCCAAGTAAAGGCGCTGGAGTCGGGGTGGAGATTTCGCCAGACGTCCACCAAGTCGAAGGACCCGACCAGGTCCCTCAACTTCTCCATCGCCGTCATGCACTGCGGGGCACCGGAGCGGTCCGTCGCCTCGAGGGTGCAGTTAAAATCCCCCCCGAGGACAATGCAGTCGCCGACGTCGACGGAGCCAAGAAGAGCGGACACCTCTTCAAAGAAGCGCGTTTGCTGCGGGCCGGGATGAGGGGCGTACACGTTCACGAGATGGAGCGGCACGTCCCCCAGGCGAACCGTTACGTGCAGCAAGCGGCCTGGCACGGGCTCCTCGACCCCCAAGATCTCCGGCTGAAAATGCGGGCCCAGCAAGATGGCCACCCCACTAGAAATGGCGGTGAGGTGGCTCATGCGGACCTCTCCTTGCCATTCCAGGAGCCACGTGGCTTCGTCTCCCGGAACGGTGTGGGTTTCTTGCAGGAAGCACACCGCATATTTCCCCTCCCGCAGGAGCGAAAAATTGTCAAATCTACGGCGTGCCCCTCTGCCGCCGTTGATGTTGAGGCTGGCTATGGTTATCTTCATGGCAAAAGCATAGTGCAACCTCTACCTTAACCTATTGTGGGGGAGGGAGCAGAGTCTTTTGTTGAACTCCGCTCCCTCCGCAGCCCAGCGAGGAGTCCCTCGAGCTCGCGCAGCTCAAGGTGCTGCTCCTTTGTCAAGGGCCCGCCCGCGGCCAAGGTTTTAACGGTGGCGCGGACGGACCCCTTGATCAGCTCCGGCTCGGACCATTTTTCCAGGGCCAGTCGGGCTTGGTCGCGGCGACCCCGGCTCTGGGCCAAAAAGTCCCGGAGTTCCTTTGCAGGAATGAGGAGGGCCTCAGCGGCGGCCGCGAGCAGATCCACCGCCTCACTGGCGGTGGTCTCTAGGTCTTCACCCGCGTCCCCCACCGAGTCCCCGTCCTCCTCCGGGAGGTGGCCGCCAGCAGCCAGCCCATCGACCGCACAAGGTACGGCAAATGAACCGGCCGCTCCAACCAGCCCTGGCACTGCCCCGATCCCACCCCCAGGATCGTCGGCAGAGGAGTCCCCACTGGGCTCTTTTAAAAATGGTGCTGGGTCGGGAAATGACAGCGGAAGGGGTTCCCCCTCCGCCCCAGGAACCGGAGAACAAGGAGAGACCCGGCCATAGAAAATCCCCAGGCCCTCCAAGCGCTCCAGCTCCAAAGTAAGGGGCGAGGGTGGGTGTTCCTCCCCCTCCCCGCTGCCACCCCCCGGCCCAGCATCTACAGTGTCATAATTATTTGTTTGTATTTCTGCCGGGTCGAGCGACTCCCGGGGGAAGTTGGATAATAGCTGGGCGGGCTCAGGTTCGGCCTTTTCGGCCCCGCCCGCCTCGGTCCCCGGGACGCTCGACCCGGCGGCTACGCATTCTTCCACTGGCCCCACGCCCCCCACGACAGGCAGATCTTCCACGCCCTCCCCAGGAGGCAGCGGCTGGGCAGCCTCGACTGCCTCACCCTCCCCGGGGAAAGACTCCTCGCGCCTGCAGCGCAATTTGGGGGCGCTGGTGGGGGACGCGGGACACGCGGCGGGCACCGCCTCCTCCGCGGAGGGATGTTGTTCCTCCTCCGCCTCATTGGGGCGGTGCCTCTTTTTGTTCCTGGGGGCGCGCGGAGTCAGGGAGACCTCCATGTCTGCCGAGGCCTCCCGCTCCGCCCCCCCCTTTTCCTTTTCTTGCCCGCGCCTGGGCCCCTCTGTGGTGGTATTCAAGGGCCCGGGCACGGGCTCGGGGCACCCCGCGCTCGCCGGTGACTGGGTTGGGCTGAGCGCGGTGGTCAGACTTTCCGGCGCACCGAGGGGACCCGCCTCTAGATGTTTCTCCTTCTTCCGCGCCTTCTTTCCGCTCGGACGCTCTCCCTCCCCCCCGCCGGAGGCCCTGAAAACAAAGGCCTCCGACGATGCCCGCGCACCCATGGCTCCCGGCACGCGGACGCAACTAGGGGGAGGGGTGGCGGCAGCGCCAGCCTTGGCCGCCTTCGGTGGTTTGGCGGCCTTGGAGGCGGGGCAGTTCTTACGAACATGCCCCACCTCCCTGCAGGCATGGCACCGCACGCCGTCCGACGTCCAGAAGACGCGGTAGGCAGTCTCCTCGTGCACCACATTAAAGTGCCCTTCTGTCACGTCCTCCCGCGCCAGCCGGACAAAGAGCTGGCGGCGGAAGGAGAACACGTGGCGCAGGCTGTTCTCCCTGAGGCCGAGCGGTATGGGGTTGATCCCTGACCTTACCTCCCCCAGTTGTTGTAGGTGAGGGAGGAGGAGCCCAGCGGGAACAAAGGGCGGGACGTTCGACACGATGACCCTCTGCGCGGTGGCCTCGAGAGGATCCACCGGCAGGAACGTCCCGCCCACCGTGAGCCCCTTTTCGAGGGCCAGGGACACCGCCCGCTCCGACCCCAGGAAGAAAACAGCCTTCCCAGACATCTTGGAGGCTGCGACAATGGCCGAGGGGCCGACTACCCCAGCCATCGCCCGCACGCACTCCTCGATGCTCATTGTGGGGTGAGTGTAGCTCTTGACCCCGTGTTTTTTTGTTATAAGTGTAAATGGTGGCAGGGCAGCGGGTGGCGCAGGAGGTGCTGTGGAAGCGGTTGCCACCTGCGCATACGTCCTTGCTGGCCCTGCCACCGGCGTGGATGGGGTCGCCATCACGGGGTCCCTTTAAGGGCTACACCCACCCCAAAGTCACAGGCCTTAATGGTCTTTAATGGCCTCGTGTATTTAACTGAGCAGAGGAGCCCTTAACGAGGCACCTCTCCCCTCGTTGACAATTGGGGAGAGGCCTTGCTCCCTCTGCTCAGTTGTCTTAATTGTTTTTTTTTTTAAATTTGGAAGGAAAGGGTTCTCAGAGAGAGAGGGGAGAAACAGAGTAGCAGAGAAAGAGAGAGGGGGGTGGGAAGGGGGGGGGGCTGCGAGGGCAGGTCTCCCCTCGCAGCTGTGGGTGGGTGCACTCCCCAGATGGCAAAACACAAAAGTCTTTGGGGTGGTCTTCAGGTGCGGGGAGAAGATGTCTTCACCTGGGGTAGCTGGAGCCACCAGGCACTCCTAACGATCTTTAATTGGGTGATTGAGAAAAACAACAATCTTCAGCCTGGTAGCTCCAGCTATCCCAGGCTAGGCAAATGTGGGGGGGGGTGGGGGGGGTTCTCCAATTGTGGGGGGGGGCCTAGTTGTAAGCAATGCCCCCACACACACTACCACACACACACACACCCCCCGCGATGTTCCGGCCCTCAGTGGTCTTCTTTCCTCCCCCCACCGATACAACAAAGTCTGTTTGGGGAAATGCACCCACACCCACCTGTAGAATGTTGAGTCTCCCTCCTTCCACACTGGATGGTTGTTGTGGTTTTTCCCCCTCTCTCCAACTCCTTGCAGAATGGTAAAGTTGTACAAAGTTTTCTGCTTCCTCCTCTCCCTCTGGGTAAAGTTGGTGGTGAAGCCCCTTCCTTCCCTCTCCTCCTGGGCTGGTCTCAGGGCTCCCCAGGCAGGAGGTCAAGTTGCTAGCAGCTCCACTCACTGCTCACAGCTCCAACTGAGCAGGACACGCCTCCACAGCTCCACGATTGGTCCTTGTGCATGAAACTCTTTTTGGAGTTCACCTGCAAAAACATAAAACATGTATCCGTGCCACCCGACCTGGATGACACACACAAGACATTTACAAGGCCCCTTTTTTATTTATTTTTTTGTGTTTTTTTTTTGGGGCACTAAAATCAAATTTTTCCTTTTTCCAGTGCCCCCTATAAAAGGAGAGGGGGACACTAAAAGCACCGGCAATTAAAACAAATTAAACTTTAAAACGTAAAATCAAATTAAAATTTGGTTGCCGGGCGTGATGATGCACTCCAGTCCCTCCGGTGCCCACCTCTCGCGGAAGGCCGCGAGCGTACCGGTGGACACCGCGTGCTCCATCTCCAAGGACACCCTGGATCGGATGTAAGAGCGGAAGAGAGGCAGGCAGTCAGGTTGAACGACCCCCTCGACCGCCCGCTGCCTGGACCGGCTGATGGCACCCTTGGCCGTGCCCAGGAGCAGTCCTACGAGGAGGCCCTCGGACCTACCCGCTCCCCTCCGCACAGGGTGCCCAAAGATCAGGAGAGTGGGACTGAAGTGCAGCCAGAATTTCAGGAGCAGCCCCTTCAAATAGTGGAACAGGGGCTGCAACCTTGTGCATTCAATAAAAACATGGAACACGGACTCCTCCAGACCGCAGAAATTGCAGGCGGCCTGGGAGTCCGTGAACCGGCTTAAAAATTTGTTGCACGGCACTGCTCCGTGCACCACCCTCCAGGCCAAGTCCCCGATGAATAGTGGGAGGACCCCTGCGTAGAGTGCCCTCCATCGGGGACCCCCGCCTCCTCCGGACGGCAAGATGGTACGCCATGGCGTGTCCGGACGGCCGGCGAGGATGGCAAAGTTGAGGGTGTGCAGGAGCAGCCCGTACAGGAAACCCCTCCGCGCGGAACTGAAAGGCACGGAGGGGATTTCCCCGAGGCGGCTCAAGTTGTGAGGCGCCGGCCCCCGAGGGAGGTTCCGGGGTTTGGCGCCGATGAGGAATTCCGTCCGGACGGGGGTCAGTTCGGACGGGATCTCCCCACGTGCTTGAGCCTCCTCGATACACCTAACGGAGTCAGGGCCCAGAGCTGTTTTTAGCGACTCGATGGCATCGGCCGCGCGGCGGACGTTGGCAGAATTTAGGCGCCGCGCCAGCGTGACTGGCGCCATCCAGCCCGCTCCTCCGCCATCGAGCAGATCCCTGACCCTGGTCACCTCACCAGCCACAGCCCTCTCTTCCGACCGCCACATGAAGCCTCGGCCGTGGAGGTACGGATTCCCGAGCAGCGGTTCCTGCAGGACGGCCGCCACTCCAGCCGGCGGAGAGCTGCGCTTGGTGGAGACTTTGTTCCAGACCCTGATGAGTTCCCTGTAAAAGACAGGCAGCTCCCGGAGGGCGGTCCTGGCACCCCCCAAGTTCACAAACAGGAGCTGCGTGTCATAATTGAGGTCGAGCTGCTGGCGGAAGAAATACCTCGCCAGAGCACACCACCTAGGAGGGGGCTCGACGTAAAGGTATCTCTGCAGGGTCTGAAGACGGAAAGTCGCGAGCTGGGCGCTGACGCACACCAACGACTGACCGCCCTCCTCAAGCGGGAGACTCAAGACCGCGACAGAGACCCAGTGCTTCCTGTTGTTCCAGAAGAAGTCCACCAGCTTCTTCTGTATCTTGGCGACAAACGCAGGGGGAGGGGTCAAAGTGACCAGCCGGTACCACAGCATTGCGGCCACCAGCTGGTTTATGACTAGCGCTCGACCCCTGTAGGACAGCACTCGGAGCAGTCCTGTCCAGCGCCCTAGGCGAGCGGCGACCTTGGCCTCCAGCTCCTGCCAGTTCGCCGGCCAGGCTTCCTCGTCGGGGCTAAGGTAGACTCCCAGATAGAGGAGATGGGTCGTGCTCCAGGCAAAAGGCCTGAGCTCCTCCGGCAGGGAGTCCACCCGCCACTGACCCACCAGGAGTCCGGAACATTTCTCCCAGTTGATCCTGGCGGAGGACGCGGCCGAGTAAATCTCCTGGCACTCACGCATCCTCCGCAGGTCAGCGGGATCCTCTACCGCGAGGAGCACGTCATCGGCGTAAGCCGAGAGGACGACCTCCACGCCCGGCCCTTGCAGAGCCAGTCCCGTCAACCTCGTCCGCAAGAGGCGCAGGAAAGGCTCCACGCAAACGGCGTATAACTGGCCGGACATGGGGCATCCCTGGCGCACCCCTCTCCTAAAGCGAAGGGGCGCCGTCAAGGACCCGTTAACCTTAATCAGACACTCCGCGGCGGCGTACAAAAGTCGGATCCGGGCGACGAAATGCGTCCCGAACCCGAAAGCGCGCAGAGTTCCGAGCAGATAGTCGTGATCCACCCTGTCGAACGCCTTCTCTTGGTCGAGGGATAGGAAGGCGACCGACAGACCAGCCTCCTGGGAGCAATGGATGAGGTCCCGGACCAGATGGATGTTGTCGTGGATTGTCCGGCCCGGGACCGTGTATGACTGGTCGGGGTGGATCATGTGGTCCAGCACGGCACCAAGGCGAGCAGACATCGCCCTGGCGAAGATTTTGTAGTCCGTGCTGAGGAGGGAGACCGGGCGCCAGTTCTTAAGGAGGCGGAGATCGCCCTTCTTAGGCAGCAGGACGATGACTGCCCTGCGCCAAGAGAGGGGCATCTCCCCGGTCGCCAGACTTTCCCCCAGGACCCGCGCGTAGTCGCCCCCCAGGACGTCCCAGAACGCCCTGTGGAACTCCACGGTCAGCCCGTCCAGCCCCGGGGATTTTCCCCTCGAGAGCCGGGCGAGGGCACCGGTCAGCTCCGCCAGGCTTAGCGGAGCTTCCAGATTTTCGGCGCCCTCCGGGCTGACCTTCGGCAGGTCCTCCCACAAAACTCTACGCGCTTCCTCGCTGGACAGATCCGGAGAGAACAGAGCCCCGTAATATTCACGGACCCTGTTGTTGACGCCCTCCGGATCCGAGACGAGAGAGCCGTCGTCGGCCAGCAGCGTCAAGAGCTGCTTACGGACACTCTGCCTTTTTTCCAGCGAGTAGAAGAAGGGGGAGCCGCGGTCCAGATCCCGCAGGAACCGGATCCGCGACCTCACGAACGCGCCTCGGGACCCGACGAGCTGCAGGTCCTTCAGCGCGGCCTTCTTCGCTTCGTACACCGTCCGCAGGGCCGGGTCCTGGACGACTTGACCGAGACGGGCTTCCAGGTCGAGCACCTCTTTTTCTAGGCGCCCGACTCTGGCCGCCCGCCTCTTGGTCGACCCCCTCGCGTACTCTTGACAGAAGACGCGGACGTGAGCCTTGCCCACGTCCCACCATAGCCTCAAGGAGGGGAAGCCCCCCTGCTTCCTTCTCCAGTCGGACCAGAATCGACGGAACGAGTCCTGGAAACGCACGTCCTCCAGCAGCCGGTTGTTAAAGTGCCAGTACGCGGACCCCGCCCTCGCGCGGAGCGAAGCGAGCTCCGCCCACACCAGGTGGTGGTCCGAACACGGCACCGGCCGCATGGAGGCCGCCGGGACGCAGGAAACGTACGCCCGAGACACGTAAAGGCGGTCGACTCTAGACCATCCAACTCCAGGCCTCACCCAAGTAAAGGCGCTGGAGTCGGGGTGGAGATTTCGCCAGACGTCCACCAAGTCGAAGGACCCGACCAGGTCCCTCAACTTCTCCATCGCCGTCATGCACTGCGGGGCACCGGAGCGGTCCCTCGCCTCGAGGGTGCAGTTAAAATCCCCCCCGAGGACAATGCAGTCGCCGACGTCGACGGAGCCAAGAAGAGCGGACACCTCTTCAAAGAAGCGCGTTTGCTGCGGGCCGGGATGAGGGGCGTACACGTTCACGAGATGGAGCGGCACGTCCCCCAGGCGAACCGTTACGTGCAGCAAGCGGCCTGGCACGGGCTCCTCGACCCCCAAGATCTCCGGCTGAAAATGCGGGCCCAGCAAGATGGCCACCCCACTAGAAATGGCGGTGAGGTGGCTCATGCGGACCTCTCCTTGCCATTCCAGGAGCCACGTGGCTTCGTCTCCCGGAACGGTGTGGGTTTCTTGCAGGAAGCACACCGCATATTTCCCCTCCCGCAGGAGCGAAAAATTGTCAAATCTACGGCGTGCCCCTCTGCCGCCGTTGATGTTGAGGCTGGCTATGGTTATCTTCATGGCAAAAGCATAGTGCAACCTCTACCTTAACCTATTGTGGGGGAGGGAGCGGAGTCTTTTGTTGAACTCCGCTCCCTCCGCAGCCCAGCGAGGAGTCCCTCGAGCTCGCGCAGCTCAAGGTGCTGCTCCTTTGTCAAGGGCCCGCCCGCGGCCAAGGTTTTAACGGCGGCGCGGACGGACCCCTTGATCAGCTCCGGCTCGGACCATTTATCCAGGGCCAGTCGGGCTTGGTCGCGGCGACCCCGGCTCTGGGCCAAAAAGTCCCGGAGTTCCTTTGCAGGAACGAGGAGGGCCTCAGCGGCGGCCGCGAGCAGATCCACCGCCTCACTGGCGGTGGTCTCTAGGTCTTCACCCGCGTCCCCCACCGAGTCCCCGTCCTCCTCCGGGAGGTGGCCGCCAGCAGCCGGCCCATCGACCGCACAAGGTACGGCAAATGAACCGGCCGCTCCAACCGGCCCTGGCACTGCCCCGATCCCACCCCCAGGATCGTCGGCAGAGGAGTCCCCACTGGGCTCTTTTAAAAATGGTGCTGGGTCGGGAAATGACAGCGGAAGGGGTTCCCCCTCCGCCCCAGGAACCGGAGAACAAGGAGAGACCCGGCCATAGGAAATCCCCAGGCCCTCCAAGTGCTCCAGCTCCAAAGTAAGGGGCGAGGGTGGGTGTTCCTCCCCCTCCCCGCTGCCACCCCCCGGCCCAGCGTCTACAGTTTCATTAAAATCAATATATTTTGTTTCTGCCGGGTCGAGCAACTCCCGGGGGAAGTTGGGTAATAGCTGGGCGGGCTCAGGTTCGGCCTTTTCGGCCTCGCCCGCCTCAGTCCCCGGGACGCCCGGCCCGGCGGCTACGCATTCCTCCGCGGTCCCCACGCCCCCCACGACAGGCAGATCTTCCACTCCATCCCCGGGAGGCAGAGGCTGGGCAGCCTCAACTGTCTCACCCTCCCCGGGGAAAGACTCCTCGCGCCTGCAGCGCAATTTGGGGGCGCTGGTGGGGGACGCGGGACACGCGGCGGGCACCGACTCCTCCGCGGAGGGATATTGTTCCCCCTCCGCGTCATTGGGGCGGTGCCTCTTTTTGTTCCTGGGGGCGCGCGGAGTCAGGGAGACCTCCATGTCTGCCGAGGCCTCCCGCTCCGCCCCCCCCTTTTCCTTTTCTTGCCCGCGCCCGGGCCCCTCTGTGGTGTTGTTCAAGGGCTCGGGCACGGGCTCGGGGCACCCCGCGCTCGCCGGTGACGGGGTTGGGCTGAGCGCGGTGGTCAAATTATCCGGCGCACCGAGGGGACCCGCCTCTTGATGTTTTGTCTTCTTCCGCGCCTTCTTTCCGGTCGGACGCTCTCCCTCCCCCCCGCCGGAGGCCCTGAAAACAAAGGCCTCCGACGATGCCCGCGCACCCATGGCTCCCGGCACGCGGACGCAACTAGGGGGAGGGGTGGCGGCAGCGCCAGCCTTGGCCGCCTTCGGTGGTTTGGCGGCCTTGGAGGCGGGGCAGTTCTTGCGAACATGCCCCACCTCCCTGCAGGCATGGCACCGCACGCCGTCCGACGTCCAGAAGACGCGGTAGGCAGTCCCCTCGTGCACCACATTAAAGTGCCCTTCTGTCATGTCCTCCCGCGCCAGCCGGACAAAGAGCTGGCGGCGGAAGGAGAACACGTGGCGCAGGCTGTTCTCCCTGAGGCCGAGCGGTATGGGGTTGATCCCTGACCTTACCTCCCCCAGTTGTTGTAGGTGAGGGAGGAGGAGCCCAGCGGGAACAAAGGGCGGGACGTTCGACACGATGACCCTCTGCGCGGTGGCCTCGAGAGGATCCACCGGCAGGAACGTCCCGCCCACCGTGAGCCCCTTTTCGAGGGCCAGGGACACCGCCCGCTCCGACCCCAGGAAGAAAACAGCCTTCCCAGACATCTTGGAGGCTGCGACAATGGCCGAGGGGCCGACTACCCCAGCCATCGCCCGCACGCACTCCTCGATGCTCATTGTGGGGTGAGTGTAGCTCTTGACCCCGTGTTTTTTTGTTATAAGTGTAAATGGTGGCAGGGCAGCGGGTGGCGCAGGAGGTGCTGTGGAAGCGGTTGCCACCTGCGCATACGTCCTTGCTGGCCCTGCCACCGGCGTGGATGGGGTCGCCATCACGGGGTCCCTTTAAGGGCTACACCCACCCCAAAGTCACAGGCCTTAATGGTCTTTAATGGCCTCGTGTATTTAACTGAGCAGAGGAGCCCTTAACGAGGCACCTCTCCCCTCGTTGACAATTGGGGAGAGGCCTTGCTCCCTCTGCTCAGTTGTCTTAATTGTTTTTTTTTTAAAATTTGGAAGGAAAGGGTTCTCAGAGAGAGAGGGGAGAAACAGAGTAGCAGAGAAAAGAGAGAGGGGGGTGGGAAGGGGGGGGGGGCTGCGAGGGCAGGTCTCTCCTCGCAGCTGTGGGTGGGTGCACTCCCCAGATGGCAAAACACAAAAGTCTTTGAGGTGGTCTTCAGGTGGGGGGAGAAGATGTCTTCACCTGGGGTAGCTGGAGCCACCAGGCACTCCTAACGATCTTTAAATTGGGTGATTAATAACAATCTTCAGCCTGGTAGCTCCAGCTATCCCAGGCTAGGCAAATGTGGGGGGTGGGGGGGGTTCCAATTGTGGGGGGGGGCCTAGTTGTAAGCACGGCCCCCACGCACACTACCACACACACACACACCCCCCGCGATGTTCCGGCCCTCAGTGGTCTTCTTTCCTCCCCCCACCGATACAACAAAGTCTGTTTGGGGAAATGCACCCACACCCACCTGTAGAATGTAGAGTCTCCCTCCTTCCACACTGGATGGTTGTTGTGGTTTTTCCCCCTCTCTCCAACTCCTTGCAGAATGGTAAAGTTGTTTAAAAGTTTTCTGTTCTCCTCCTCTCCCTCTGGATAGAAGTTGGTGTTGAAGCCCCTTCCTTCCTTCTCCTCCTGGGCTGGTCTCAGGGCTCTCCAGGCAGGAGCTCAAGTTGCTAGCTGCTCCACTCACTGCTCACAGCTCCAACTCAGCAGGACACACCTCCACTGCTCCACGATTGGTCCTTGTGCATGAAACTCTTTTAGAGTCTACCTGCAAAACATAAAAACATGTATCCGTGCCACCCGACCTGGATGACACACACAAGACATTTACAGGGCCCTTTTTTGTTTTTTTTTGGGGGGTTTTTTGTGGGGTTTTTTTGTGTTTTTTTTTTTGGGCACTAAAATCAAATTTTTCCTTTTTCCAGTGCCCCCTATAAAAGGAGAGGGGGACACTAAAAGCACCGGCAATTAAAACAAATTAAACTTAAAAAAAACGTAAAATCAAATTAAAATTTGGTTGCCGGGCGTGATGATGCACTCCAGTCCCTCCGGTGCCCACCTCTCGCGGAAGGCCGCGAGCGTACCGGTGGACACCGCGTGCTCCATCTCCAAGGACACCCTGGACCGGATGTAAGAGCGGAAGAGAGGCAGGCAGTCAGGTTGAACGACCCCCTCGACCGCCCGCTGCCTGGACCGGCTGATGGCACCCTTGGCCGTGCCCAGGAGCAGTCCTACGAGGAGGCCTTCGGACCTACCCGCTCCCCTCCGCACAGGGTGCCCAAAGATCAGGAGAGTGGGACTGAAGTGCAGCCAGAATTTCAGGAGCAGCCCCTTCAAATAGTGGAACAGGGGCTGCAACCTCGTGCATTCAATAAAAACATGGAACACGGACTCCTCCAGACCGCAGAAATTGCAGGCGGCCTGGGAGTCCGTGAACCGGCTTAAAAATTTATTGCACGGCACTGCTCCGTGCACCACCCTCCAGGCCAAGTCCCAGATGAATAGTGGGAGGACCCCTGCGTAGAGTGCCCTCCATCGGGGACCCCCGCCTCCTCCGGACGGCAAGATGGTACGCCATGGCGTGTCCGGACGGCCGGCGAGGATGGCAAAGTTGAGGGTGTGCAGGAGCAGCCCGTACAGGAAACCCCTCCGCGCGGAACTGAAAGGCACGGAGGGGATTTCCCCGAGGCGGCTCAAGTTGTGAGGCGCCGGCCCCCGAGGGAGGTTCCGGGGTTTGGCGCCGATGAGGAATTCCGTCCGGACGGGGGTCAGTTCGGACGGGATCTCCCCACGTGCTTGAGCCTCCTCGATACACCTAACGGAGTCAGGGCCCAGAGCTGTTTTTAGCGACTCGATGGCATCGGCCGCGCGGCGGACGTTGGCAGAATTTAGGCGCCGCGCCAGCGTGACTGGCGCCATCCAGCCCGCTCCTCCGCCATCGAGCAGGTCCCTGACCCTGGTCACCTCACCAGCCACAGCCCTCTCTTCCGACCGCCACATAAAACCTCGGCCGTGGAGGTACGGATTCCCGAGCAGCGGCTCCTGCAGGACGGCCGCCACTCCAGCCGGTGGAGAGCTGCGCTTGGTGGAGACTTTGTTCCAGACCCTGATGAGTTCCCTGTAAAAGACAGGCAGCTCCCGGAGGGCGGTCCTGGCACCCCCCAAGTTCACAAACAGGAGCTGCGTGTCATAATTGAGGTCGAGCTGCTGGCGGAAGAAATACCTCGCCAGAGCACACCACCTAGGAGGGGGCTCGACGTAAAGGTATCTCTGCAGGGTCTGAAGGCGGAAAGTCGCGAGCTGGGCGCTGACGCACACCAACGACTGACCGCCCTCCTCAAGCGGGAGACTCAAGACCGCGGCAGAGACCCAGTGCTTCCTGTTGTTCCAGAAGAAGTCCACCAGCTTCTTCTGTATCTTGGCGACAAACGCAGGGGGAGGGGTCAAAGTGACCAGCCGGTACCACAGCATTGCGGCCACCAGCTGGTTTATGACTAGCGCTCGACCCCTGTAGGACAGCACTCAGAGCAGTCCTGTCCAGCGCCCTAGGCGAGCGGCGACCTTGGCCTCCAGCTCCTGCCAGTTCGCCGGCCAGGCTCCCTCGTCGGGGCTAAGGTAGACTCCCAGATAGAGGAGATGGGTCGTGCTCCAGGCAAAAGGCCTGAGCTCCTCCGGCAGGGAGTCCACCCGCCACTGACCCACCAGGAGTCCGGAACATTTCTCCCAGTTGATCCTGGCGGAGGACGCGGCCGAGTAAATCTCCTGGCACTCACGCATCCTCCGCAGGTCAGCGGGATCCTCTATCGCGAGGAGCACGTCATCGGCGTAAGCCGAGAGGACGACCTCCACGCCCGGCCCTTGCAGAGCCAGTCCCGTCAACCTCGTCCGCAAGAGGCGCAGGAAAGGCTCCACGCAAACGGCGTATAACTGGCCGGACATGGGGCATCCCTGGCGCACCCCTCTCCTAAAGCGAAGGGGCGCCGTCAAGGACCCGTTAACCTTAATCAGACACTCCGCGGCGGCGTACAAAAGTCGGATCCGGGCGACGAAATGCGTCCCGAACCCGAAAGCGCGCAGAGTTCCGAGCAGATAGTCGTGATCCACCCTGTCGAACGCCTTCTCTTGGTCGAGGGATAGGAAGGCGACCGACAGACCAGCCTCCTGGGAACAATGGATGAGGTCCCGGACCAGATGGATGTTATCGTGGATTGTCCGGCCCGGGACCGTGTATGACTGGTCGGGGTGGATCATGTGGTCCAGCACGGCACCAAGGCGAGCAGACATCGCCCTGGCGAAGATTTTGTAGTCCGTGCTGAGGAGGGAGACCGGGCGCCAGTTCTTAAGGAGGCGGAGATCGCCCTTCTTAGGCAGCAGGACGATGACTGCCCTGCGCCAAGAGAGGGGCATCTCCCCGGTCGCCAGACTTTCCCCCAGGACCCGCGCGTAGTCGCTCCCCAGGACGTCCCAGAACGCCCTGTGGAACTCCACGGTCAGCCCGTCCAGCCCCGGGGATTTTCCCCTCGAGAGCCGGGCGAGGGCACCGGTCAGCTCCGCCAAGCTTAGCGGAGCTTCCAGATTTTCGGCGCCCTCCGGGCCGACCTTCGGCAGGTCCTCCCACAAAACTCTACGCGCTTCCTCGCTGGACGGATCCGGAGAGAACAGAGCCCCGTAATATTCACGGACCCTGTTGTTGATGCCCTCCGGATCCGAGACGAGAGAGCCGTCGTCGGCCAGCAGCGTCAAGAGCTGCTTACGGACACTCTGCCTTTTTTCCAGCGAGTAGAAGAAGGGGGAGCCACGGTCCAGATCCCGCAGGAACCGGATCCGCGACCTCACGTACGCGCCTCGGGACCCGACGAGCTGCAGGTCCTTCAGCGCGGCCTTCTTCGCTTCGTACACCGTCCGCAGGGCCGGGTCCTGGACGACTTGACCGAGACGGGCTTCCAGGTCGAGCACCTCTTTTTCTAGGCGCCCGACTCTGGCCGCCCGCCTCTTGGTCGACCCCCTCGCGTACTCTTGACAGAAGACGCGGACGTGAGCCTTGCCCACGTCCCACCATAGCCTCAAGGAGGGGAAGCCCCCCTGCTTCCTTCTCCAGTCGGACCAGAATCGACGGAACGAGTCCTGGAACCGCACGTCCTCCAGCAGCCGGTTGTTAAAGTGCCAGTACGCGGACCCCGTCCTCGCGCGGAGCGAAGCGAGCTCCGCCCACACCAGGTGGTGGTCCGAACACGGCACCGGCCGCATGGAGGCCGCCGGGACGCAGGAAACGTACGCCCGAGACACGTAAAGGCGGTCGACTCTAGACCATCCAACTCCAGGCCTCACCCAAGTAAAGGCGCTGGAGTCGGGGTGGAGATTTCGCCAGACGTCCACCAAGTCGAAGGACCCGACCAGGTCCCTCAACTTCTCCATCGCCGTCATGCACTGCGGGGCACCGGAGCGGTCCCTCGCCTCGAGGGTGCAGTTAAAATCCCCCCCGAGGACAATGCAGTCGCCGACGTCGACGGAGCCAAGAAGAGCGGACACCTCTTCAAAGAAGCGCGTCTGCTGCGGGCCGGGATGAGGGGCGTACACGTTCACGAGATGGAGCGGCACGTCCCCCAGGCGAACCGTTACGTGCAGCAAGCGGCCTGGCACGGGCTCCTCGACCCCCAAGATCTCCGGCTGAAAATGCGGGCCCAGCAAGATGGCCACCCCACTAGAAATGGCGGTGAGGTGGCTCATGCGGACCTCTCCTTGCCATTCCAGGAGCCACGTGGCTTCGTCTCCCGGAACGGTGTGGGTTTCTTGCAGGAAGCACACCGCATATTTCCCCTCCCGCAGGAGCGAAAAATTGTCAAATCTACGGCGTGCCCCTCTGCCGCCGTTGATGTTGAGGCTGGCTATGGTTATCTTCATGGCAAAAGCATAGTGCAACCTCTACCTTAACCTATTGTGGGGGAGGGAGCGGAGTCTTTTGTTGAACTCCGCTCCCTCCGCAGCCCAGCGAGGAGTCCCTCGAGCTCGCGCAGCTCAAGGTGCTGCTCCTTTGTCAAGGGCCCGCCCGCGGCCAAGGTTTTAACGGCGGCGCGGACGGACCCCTTGATCAGCTCCGGTTCGGACCATTTTTCCAGGGCCAGTCGGGCTTGGTCGCGGCGACCCCGGCTCTGGGCCAAAAAGTCCCGGAGTTCCTTTGCAGGAATGAGGAGGGCCTCAGCGGCGGCCGCGAGCAAATCCACCGCCTCACTGGCGGTGGTCTCTAGGTCTTCACCCGCGTCCCCCACCGAGTCCCCGTCCTCCTCCGGGAGGTGGCCGCCAGCAGCCAGCCCATCGACCGCACAAGGTACGGCAAATGAACCGGCCGCTCCAACCGGCCCTGGCACTGCCCCGATCCCACCCCCAGGATCGTCGGCAGAGGAGTCCCCACTGGGCTCTTTTAAAATTGGTGCTGGGTCGGGAAATGACAGCGGAAGGGGTTCCCCCTCCGCCCCAGGAACCGGGGAACAAGGAGAGACCCGGCAATAGGAAATCCCCAGGCCCTCCAAGTGCACCAGCTCCAAAGTAAGGGGCGAGGGTGGGTGTTCCTCCCCCTCCCCGCTGCCACCCCCCGGCCCAGCATCTACAGTTTCATTAAAATCAATATATTGTGTTTCTGCCGGGTCGAGCAACTCCCGGGGGAAGTTGGGTAATAGCTGGGCGGGCTCAGGTTCGGCCTTTTCGGCCTCGCCCGCCTCAGTCCCCGGGACGCCCGGCCCGGCGGCTACGCATTCCTCCGCGGTCCCCACGCCCCCCACGACAGGCAGATCTTCCACTCCATCCCCGGGAGGCAGAGGCTGGGCAGCCTCAACTGTCTCACCCTCCCCGGGGAAAGACTCCTCGCGCCTGCAGCGCAATTTGGGGGCGCTGGTGGGGGACGCGGGACACGCGGCGGGCACCGACTCCTCCGCGGAGGGATGTTGTTCCCCCTCCGCGTCATTGGGGCGGTGCCTCTTTTTGTTCCTGGGGGCGCGCGGAGTCAGGGAGACCTCCATGTCTGCCGAGGCCTCCCGCTCCGCCCCCCCCTTTTCCTTTTCTTGCCCGCGCCCGGGCCCCTCTGTGGTGTTGTTCAAGGGCTCGGGCACGGGCTCGGGGCACCCCGCGCTCGCCGGTGACGGGGTTGGGCTGAGCGCGGTGGTCAAATTATCCGGCGCACTGAGGGGACCCGCCTCTTGATGTTTTGTCTTCTTCCGCGCCTTCTTTCCGGTCGGACGCTCTCCCTCCCCCCCGCCGGAGGCCCTGAAAACAAAGGCCTCCGACGATGCCCGCGCACCCATGGCTCCCGGCACGCGGACGCAACTAGGGGGAGGGGTGGCGGCGGCGCCAGCCTTGGCCGCCTTCGATGGTTTGGCGGCCTTGGAGGCGGGGCAGTTCTTGCGAACGTGCCCCACCTCCCTGCAGGCATGGCACCGCACGCCGTCCGACGTCCAGAAGACGCGGTAGGCAGTCCCCTCGTGCACCACATTAAAAGATCCCTCCGTCGTCTCCTCCCGCGCCAGCCGGACAAAGAGCTGGCGGCGGAAGGAGAACACGTGGCGCAGGCTGTTCTCCCTGAGGCCGAGCGGTATGGGGTTGATCCCCGACCTTACCTCCCCCAGTTGTTGTAGGTGAGGGAGGAGGAGCTCAGCGGAAACAAAGGGCGGGACGTTTGAAACGATGACCCTCTGCGCGGTGGTCTCGAGAGGGTCCACCGGCAGGAACGTCCCGCCCACCGTGAGCCCCTTTTCAAGGGCCAGGGACACCGCCCGCTCCGACCCCAGGAAGAACACGGCCTTCCCAGACATCTTGGAGGCTGCGACAATGGCCGAGGGGCCGACTACCCCAGCCATCGCCCGCACGCACTCCTCAATGCTCATTGTGGGGTGAGTGTAGCTCTTGACCCCGTGTTTCCTGGTTATAAGTCTGAACGGTGGCAGGGCAGCGGGTGGCGCAGGAGGTGCCGTGGATGTGGACACCGCCTGCGCATACGTCCTTGCTGGCCCTGCCACCGGCGTGGATGGGGTCGCCATCACGGGGTCCCTTTAAGGGCTACACCCACCCCAGAGTCACAGGCCTTAATGGTCTTTAATGGCCTCGTATGTTAACTGAGCAGAGGAGCCCTTAACGAGGCACCTCTCCCCTCGTTGACAATTGGGGAGAGGCCTTGCTCCCTCTGCTCAGTTGTCTTAATTGGGTTTTTTTTTAAAAAACTTTCGGAAGAAAAGGGCTCTCAGAGAGAGAGGGGAGAAACAGAGAGTAACGGAGAAAGAGAGAGGGGGGGTGGGAAGGGGGGGGGGCTGCGAGTGCAGGTCTCCCCTCGCAGCTGTGGGTGGGTGCACTCCCCAGATGGCAAAACACACAAAAAACACAGTCTTTGGGTTGGTCTTCAGGTGGGGGGAGAAGACGTCTTCACCTGGGGTAGCTAGAGCCACCAGGCACACAATCCCAAACGATCTTCAATAGGGTGATTTAAAGAATCTTCAGCCTGGTAGCTCCAGCTATCCCAGGCTAGGCAAATGTGGGGGGGGGTGGGGGGTGTTCCAATTGTGGGGGGGGCCTAGTTGTAAGCAAGGCCCCCACACACACTACCACACACACACACACCCCCCGCGATGTTCCGGCCCTCAGTGGTCTTCTTTCCTCCCCCCACCGATACAACAAAGTCTGTTTGGGGAAATGCACCCACACCCACCTGTAGAATGTTGAGTCTCCCTCCTTCCACACTGGATGTTGTTGGTCTTTTCCCCCTCTCTCCAACTCTTTGCAGAATGGTGAAAAAGATGTTGAATGTTTTCTGCTTCCTCCTCCTCTCCCTCTGGATAGAAGTTGGTGTTGAAGCCCCTTCCTTCCTTCTCCTCCTGGGCTGGTCTCAGGGCTCTCCAGGCAGGAGCTCAAGTTGCTAGCTGCTCCACTCACTGCTCACAGCTCCAACTCAGCAGGACACACCTCCACTGCTCCACGATTGGTCCTTGTGCATGAAACTCTTTTTGGAGTTCACCTGCAAAAACATAAAACATGTATCCGTGCCACCCGACCTGGATGACACACACAAGACATTTACAAGGCCCCTTTTTTATTTATTTTTTTGTGTTTTTTTTTTGGGGCACTAAAATCAAATTTTTCCTTTTTCCAGTGCCCCCTATAAAAGGAGAGGGGGACACTAAAAGCACCGGCAATTAAAACAAATTAAACTTTAAAACGTAAAATCAAATTAAAATTTGGTTGCCGGGCGTGATGATGCACTCCAGTCCCTCCGGTGCCCACCTCTCGCGGAAGGCCGCGAGCGTACCGGTGGACACCGCGTGCTCCATCTCCAAGGACACCCTGGATCGGATGTAAGAGCGGAAGAGAGGCAGGCAGTCAGGTTGAACGACCCCCTCGACCGCCCGCTGCCTGGACCGGCTGATGGCACCCTTGGCCGTGCCCAGGAGCAGTCCTACGAGGAGGCCCTCGGACCTACCCGCTCCCCTCCGCACAGGGTGCCCAAAGATCAGGAGAGTGGGACTGAAGTGCAGCCAGAATTTCAGGAGCAGCCCCTTCAAATAGTGGAACAGGGGCTGCAACCTTGTGCATTCAATAAAAACATGGAACACGGATTCCTCCAGACCGCAGAAATTGCAGGCGGCCTGGGAGTCCGTGAACCGGCTTAAAAATTTGTTGCACGGCACTGCTCCGTGCACCACCCTCCAGGCCAAGTCCCCGATGAATAGTGGGAGGACCCCTGCGTAGAGTGCCCTCCATCGGGGACCCCCGCCTCCTCCGGACGGCAAGATGGTACGCCATGGCGTGTCCGGACGGCCGGCGAGGATGGCAAAGTTGAGGGTGTGCAGGAGCAGCCCGTACAGGAAACCCCTCCGCGCGGAACTGAAAGGCACGGAGGGGATTTCCCCGAGGCGGCTCAAGTTGTGAGGCGCCGGCCCCCGAGGGAGGTTCCGGGGTTTGGCGCCGATGAGGAATTCCGTCCGGACGGGGGTCAGTTCGGACGGGATCTCCCCACGTGCTTGAGCCTCCTCGATACACCTAACGGAGTCAGGGCCCAGAGCTGTTTTTAGCGACTCGATGGCATCGGCCGCGCGGCGGACGTTGGCAGAATTTAGGCGCCGCGCCAGCATGACTGGCGCCATCCAGCCCGCTCCTCCGCCATCGAGCAGGTCCCTGACCCTGGTCACCTCACCAGCCACAGCCCTCTCTTCCGACCGCCACATGAAGCCTCGGCCGTGGAGGTACGGATTCCCGAGCAGCGGTTCCTGCAGGACGGCCGCCACTCCAGCCGGCGGAGAGCTGCGCTTGGTGGAGACTTTGTTCCAGACCCTGATGAGTTCCCTGTAAAAGACAGGCAGCTCCCGGAGGGCGGTCCTGGCACCCCCCAAGTTCACAAACAGGAGCTGCGTGTCATAATTGAGGTCGAGCTGCTGGCGGAAGAAATACCTCGCCAGAGCACACCACCTAGGAGGGGGCTCGACGTAAAGGTATCTCTGCAGGGTCTGAAGACGGAAAGTCGCGAGGTGGGCGCTGACGCACACCAACGACTGACCGCCCTCCTCAAGCGGGAGACTCAAGACCGCGACAGAGACCCAGTGCTTCCTGTTGTTCCAGAAGAAGTCCACCAGCTTCTTCTGTATCTTGGCGACAAACGCAGGGGGAGGGGTCAAAGTGACCAGCCGGTACCACAGCATTGCGGCCACCAGCTGGTTTATGACTAGCGCTCGACCCCTGTAGGACAGCACTCGGAGCAGTCCTGTCCAGCGCCCTAGGCGAGCGGCGACCTTGGCCTCCAGCTCCTGCCAGTTCGCCGGCCAGGCTTCCTCGTCGGGGCTAAGGTAGACTCCCAGATAG